>NC_092353.1:69951196-70267655 GCF_963676685.1 Mytilus edulis | reverse complement strand
AATGTCCGCTCCGAGATTGAAATACTAATCTGTGTTACAAACAGGTGCTGAAAAATGGACATTATCAAAAAATAATCATTAAATGTGTATTAAAGTTACACCGGAACAATTAAATCCAAAACATGCACTGCTGGTGAACTGTGATCAAAATGTCAATTTCCTACAATGACAAAAGAAATTACATCGTGTACATTCCATCTCTATACATGTTGTCTGTTTAACGTCCCGACCTAAAGAGAAATAAAAAGACTAAGTTTTTCTTAATATAAACCCGCGTCACGTGATGTCTCCTCAATCTTGCGCGCGCGCTGTATCTAAAATAAAAGAAAAACTTTCCAAACTAAACATGAAACTTCTCCGGTAACTAAATAATATAGACCCTTTACAAAAACAAACAAACAAACAAACAAATACCCCCCCCCCCCCCCCGCCCCCTTTTTCCAAATCAATAAATCAAAAAAATCAATTGTCCATTCATCAGAGGGGAAAGACTGCCTAACAATTGTTTTCAAAACAATTGCTTTATATTTGTAATACTTCTTATAATTACTTATTTCAAAGAACAGTTTGAGTTTTCTGCTGCAAACTAATTTGTCTATGTTTTGTTTTATTTCTATTATTAATAGTAAAATTTTGAAGAAGAAAAAAAAATTGATAGAGAAAAATAAAAGAAAAAAATCAAAAGTTTGTCAAAAGAATAACAAAAAAAAAATCTAACAAAAAAACAAATACAAGTTTGAAATTTTTAGTAAAAAAAAAGAAGAATTGGTCATCTGTGGTTTGCTCTATATATTACTGCCATTATATGGTTTCTGATTCAAGAAAGATGGAGAGTAAAAGTCAGATTTATAGGTTTCATTAGCAAATTTAAAAACAAACGTCTCATGTATTTGTGTGATTGTTCTCAGTATACACCCTATGTTGAGTGCATCTCCTGCCAAATCAGTATTTTGAAGAAAAAAAACACCCCCAAAAATGTTGTTCCATAACCCCAAAATCAATTATAATCTTCCCTTTGTGTATTGAACCTTCTAGTAAAATTTCATAGAAATCCATTAAACTTATTCTCAAGTTATTGTCTGGAAACCAAATGTGTCTTCTTGAAAACAACTATGACATGATTAAGCATTACTCGAAAGCAAATTTTTGACATGCTTGTATTTTCCATTTCCATTCTCAATTTTATTTTACTGTCATATAAAAACTTGAAAAGTAAGCTACATTATGTACATGTAACAAAAAAAATATATGCAAGAAATGACATAAAAACGACTCTGAATTAGTACATGAAATTGATGTAGAACTCACAAACTGAAGATGATCAGAAATATAAATGTTTTTTATTCGAGTCAGATTTTTTTTTACCGAAGCCCTTCAGCGCTATCAATTAAAATTTTATCGGTAATTCGTATAATTTTTCTTTGGTCTTACTGCCTAATATTTTCGAGTATCAACGTACTGGCTGTATCACTGAAAATATTAGGCAATACATTGAGTGACGTCATAATTACCGATAAACAGAATAATAGGTAGTTTCGTTTTTGATACGACTATATCATGTGGAATATCTTAACTCGCCCTAACGGGCTTGTCTAGATATTCCACATGATATAGTCAGTATCAAAAACGAAACTACCTATTATTCCAAATACGGCCTTATTATCACCTAAAAAACTACTATGTACAGACTTACATGTGCGGTTTGGGAAGTTTTTATGTCTTTAGATATATAAAAGTTAAATTTACTTTGCATATCTGAAAGATTACATCATTTTGGGTGAAGATCTGGATTCAAAATATTTTTTTTGTCCGATGCTTAAACAAATTTTTTATTCATCAATTGGGAATCAGAATATTTTATTTCAGAAAAATACCATAACTCATGCCTTTTCAAGTTCAATCGTTCCCTAAACAGTTTCCATTTGAACTTATAAGGTTACGACCATTTGATATTCGGGGGGGGGGGGGGGGGGGGGGGGGGGAAAGAGGATTTGTTTTTGATTGGTTATTTATTTTTGTAAACTAAGAGGACATATTATTCATTTTCTGCACTATTGAAGCAAGGGACTATTTATTCATTTTCGCAACTATATTTATGATATTCAAAAACATTCAATTTATAATGATTTGTTTCTTATAAATAATACATGTATAGTCAAGTCATTATGTACTATTTAATCAGAATTAATCATTATTCTCTGCAGAAATGAATCTTTTATATTGCCAACTGCATATACATGTATTGCATACATACATAGTATTAAAGTTTGGTTGTAACTAGTCTCTTTTAAAAAAGTTGGCAAACATATTACGCCGAGCAGAGCGAGTCAAACATTTTTTTAAGGGTTTTGGAGCCACCGAAGGCCCAAGAAGCTATAGAAAAAATGATACAAAATCATGCTATCTGGGTGTTACAAAGACCCTTTCTGAATCTGAAAATGCAAGTTTTGTTTTAATTATATTTGACAATATTGTGGTCTCAAAGCAAAATGTATAAATTCAGTGTAAGACTAAGACTTAAGTTTCTAGGGACAACATCAAAAGCCCAATGTGCATGATGAACCAAAAATGGAATTCACAAAGTTAAGTCTGTGGCTGCTGGTTTTTTTTAACTCATGATCAAGTTCATAACAAAATTACTAAATTACAAAAGGAATGAAGGGCAATCAATAAACAAAAGACAAATAAATAAGAAACATTGATCCCGAAAAATCAAGGCTACTTCTGAGGGAAAACAGAACTTGCTTCTTGCAAAGCACTGGCTGTGAACACAATTTAATGGAGACAAGTGTTTGGTTTTAAAATTTCCTACATGAGGCATTTTCAGACATTTCAAGTATATTTAAATAATATTTATTCTTTTTTTATTAAAAAAATTGGGAAGTGTTTCCTGATTTTTTTGGGGAAAAAAGATGAATTTATGAAGAATCTGGTGCCATCTCATACTTTCGATTAGACCTGCTGAGTTATTTATTTTCAATACATTGCAAGTCAAGTTATTTATTTTCAAACTACCACAGAACAAACCATTTATTTTTGTGATTATCCAGGCTGAGTTATTTAAATCCTCCTGGCCCCCCAAGAATATCAAATGGTCGTCCCCTTATTTTATTTTAGACATAAACAGTATGTTAATGTAGCCTAGGACATTCATTCTGAACATGCACGAAATATTGGCCACTAGACGTTAAACAACCAACAACCAATAAATATATAGGACATTGTCTTAGTATAAAGCTGGCATTTAAGGTAGCGCCTTTCTCATATTATCGGATATGTTTTGATGTGGGCGTGGCTGGTGAGTTTTGTGTGGACGAAACGGGCGTTAGCGTCACTGATGAGTCTTATGTAGACGAAACGCGCGTCTGGCGTACTAAATTATAATCCTGGTACCTAAATATTTCTTACGTCGTAACTACAATCCCATTCTCTTTCATGAATATGACTTACCGATTGGACTATTTACCGGATTTGTTATAACATGAGCAACACGACGGGTACCATATGTGGTGCAGGATCTGCTTACTCTTTCGGAACACCTGAGATCACCCCTAGTTTTTGGTGGGGTTCGTTTTGCTTATTCTTTAGTTTTCTATGCTGTGTCAAGTGTAATATTGTAAGTCTGTTTGTCTTTTTCAGTTTTAGCCATGGCAGTGCTAGTTTATTTTCGATGTATGAGTTTGGTATCTGGTACCTTTCGTCCCTCTTTTGTCGTATTTTCTTTCAAAAATTATGAAAAAAACCAGGATTTTATAAGATTTTCAAATATCGCATTTTAAACAATGTGTCATGAAATTATGAAAAGAAAAGTAGGGTTTAGCGGTCAATTTTGGAAATGGTTTGACATTGAGAAAACTATTGAGCTCAAAATATCTGACAAAAAGTCAAAACCAATACAATGCAATAGTAGCAAATATCCTTAAAAACATCTTTGTTGTAACCGCATTTTATTGAACTGTTTACGCCTTTCTATATAATAGCAGACAGCACCATTGTCAACAATGAAGACGACAAAGATCGAGGCGAGAAACAATGACAGAACATTACACAGAAAACCACAGATTAAAAAGAGGATAACCTCAGAGTCCTGGATAGCTGAGCAGCTCCTATTTCACACGCGACACAATTTTTCTTCAAATGTAGATTTGCTCAAATACCAATATGATTGATGGAAATAAATAAGACAGTCGTACAAAGAAGGTTTAGCTGGACATTTTCTACATAAAGATATACTTGTACCAAGTCAAGGATATAATGGTTGTTTTCAATATGATGTATGCGTCTGAACTTTTTTTGTCATTTGTTTAGGGACTTTTTGTTGTGAAAGTTCATATACGTTCGGTATTTTTTTTTTTTAATTTTACATTTTGAGCAAATAGGTTGGATTATATTGAAAATTTACAAAAACTATATCTGTTCAGAAAATATGATCTTTATGTTTGTAGCCACTCAATTTAAAATGATCATGAACAAAAAGGAATTTTTAATTACTTGGAGGAGGCTGCTACAAAAAATAATATCAATTAAAATTAAAGTATTACAAAAATTCTTCTACCATATAAAAACAGGTATATATAAGAAATGTCATTTTCCTTTGATAACTACAAAATGTATTGTTTACTCTATGTCATAAAACGTTTTAATATAAATCTTTTTGTTTATTCTTGAAGTGATTATGTTAGCTTTTCCTGTGTTTGAGTGACATTTTTAATTTCAAAGAAAGTATTCTGTGTTGTGTTGCTGTTTATTATTAAGTCATAAGTTTGATACCATTACTCACTAAGGCAGCAACCATTTGATTTTCTGGGGGTGGGGGGGGGGGGCTATGTTTTTTTATGGAAAAAAAAGTTTGTTTCCAGGTTTTGGAGAAAAAAAAATTGTTTTTGATTCTGAGAAAAAAAAAATTGTTTGTTTCACCCTCAGCTGCCACTATATTATGTAATGCTAAAATTGAAAGAAAAAAATTGTTTTCGACTTGTCGCGAAAAAAAAGAATTGTCCAGAAAAAAAACCATAGCCCCAACCCCCAGAAAATCAAATGGTTGCTGCCTAAACAAATTTAACAAATGCTTTCATAGATACAAACATTTGGTATCAAAATGTTTGACTGTCCATTTTGATGTTTAAATGGAACATTACCTCTAAATTCTCATCATAATATTATTTTATAGAACTATTTGAATAAGATATGATTCGTGTAAATTTATCAGACATTTAAATGCATTTCTTCTTTCTTTCTTTTAGCATTGTATGTTATAACTGTCTTGTAAAAGCAAGAAAGCAACATTATGTAAGCAAAAAAAAGCAAGAAATGTTTGATTGAACCTCGGTGTCGTCTTCGCCTTCTATAAACTACTTTCATATTACCAATTTTGACTCCGCATTATATAATTTTCTATATATTATTTAGGACATTTGGTACTAGGTTAATTAAGAGCAACCAAAAGAAGTTAAATCAAATACATATTCGGTGCAATTTTGGAAGAAGAGTACTGTTTGTATGATTATTGAGTCATTGTATAGAAAACATCAAACGATTAATTTACCTAGAAATTGTACCTAGAAAAGCTTAAGATTACTTATTCACGTTGCTCTTTTTTGACCGAGTACTACATGTAGGATGACCACACGGAGGGCAATCTGTCAATAACTTTAAATTGCGGAGTCAAAATTGTTAATATGGAATACTCTATTCTCTCTTTTATTACCATGATTACTATAATAGTACATATAGTTATACTTTCAGGTCATTCTTATATTATTATTGAATTAACTAACATCCTTAAAATACATTTCTCGTTAGACTTTAAGCAAAAAATTGCGAATTTATTTCTACTAAATACCGGTGCAGTTATAAATAAAACTAATTTGACTTCAATGCTATTCATTTATGGTTGCCTTCAATTTCAGACAGCGTACTTGTGTTTGGCTTGATTGACAATGTAGACTAATCTATCATACAGAAGATCAGAACCTTCACACTGTGAAGAGATTTATTTTCCAAAGCTGTTTATAAGCACGCTATTAAATGACAAATTTAGATTGATAAATATATGTGATGTAATATAACGTCACGTACAATGAAGAAAACCTTTCAAATGAATATTTGAACATTTTGAATTCTACAATCCATACAGTTTGTTCCAATCATTATAAAGTTTAACTTTTTAACACAAAAGCCAAAATCTGTTAATGATGTTCGCACCTCTATTTCAAATTTACTAGTTTTTTAAAAGAAAATTATCGGCAAAGAAACGTAAAAAAAAGACCAAATGATGTGTTTGAGATATCTGGATTGTTTGTACATTTAACATTGGAACATTTTTCCCTTAAAACTATTTTTTCAAACTTTTTAAACTATTTTCAATTTAACTATGAAAAAGAAATAAAAAGGGTGTGCTACACTAATAAAACTTCATGATGCTAAATATTTGACATACAGTCATTAACAAGAGAAGCAAACATTTTTATGTATAAGTAAGACAGACAAGTCACAGTATTCAAATGGAAGTATAAACATTGGCAGGGAATGTAAAGGATGAAAGACAAACTAACTAGGCAAACGTAGTACTAAACAGGTCTAAACACTGCGATCCATCTAACTAATTGCTGTGTGTTTGTTTATTCTACATTGGCTTAGGGTATAGGGGGAGCTCCCGCTAGATTTCTTACTAAACATGTTTATCCCGCCGCATGTTTACAACCTGCCACTAGTAAAGAGAATCTGGCATTTCTTAGTCTTGTAAGTTTTTTTTATATTTGTTTATTAAATTTTTCGGAGTTTAGTGTGATTACTATTTTCCCTAAACAAGTACACTTTTGTGTTTAGGGGTTAGAGTTAGCCGGCATCCGTGTACGAGATTTTTCCATTCTCAATTAAAAAACATAATTGTCGTGTCATGGTATACCGCCATCTTGGATTGTACAATCACAGTGCAAAATCGGTCTAGTTATTTGCTCAAATCTACAAATTTTGAGACATATTTGTAATTTAATAGTTAGACTGTTTATTTATTTAAGGAAAACTTGGTGATTTATTGTATTTTCCAAAATATTTAAACAAACATCATTTTCTTTTGTATTTAAAATTATTTTTTCAAAATGAGCCATTTAAGGGGAGATAACTCTTTTGTAAATTCTTTTTACTGGACTTATAGGGAAAATATTTATTTTTACTTGTAGCAAGAAAACGAGTTCGGTGACCCCCTTTTTTCATTTTATTTTCTTAAAACATGTAATAAAACCTATCTTCTCACAATTTATTTCAAAATTCTATCTCATGGAATTTGTTTTATTCACACAAATGAATAAGCATTTCATGAGCAATCTAACCAAATTTAAGCAATTTACAACGACTCAAAGCTTGAAATATAGCACGGTGACCCATACTTTTTATTATGTTTTTGAAAAAAGAATATTAAAATCTTCATTTAGGAAAATTATAAGAAAACTCTGTCTAAAAAAATATACACTTATGATCTACCTTAAGCGTAGTAAATACCCGTTGATATTTACGTGAAATCAGTACTATCTTTTCCAGCTTTTTGCAACGTGTTATATATTACACAAAATCTGTATGTTCATGACAGTACCGAAGTACTGGGTATGGTGCTTGTGGCAGAGATGCATGAGATTGAAAAAATTAATAAACGATGTCATTGTTTTTGGTCTGTTAACACAACACAGAAGTCCGTCGGAACATAAAACGATTTTTTTACGTTAAAAAAGGTGCATAGATATTTGTTTAAAGAACACAATAGATAATGTTTGTTCAGATAGTGGAACATGACGGTATTGTTATCGGACGAGCAATATAATCTATACGTAACTTAATGAAATAAGGTTAATGTGGAAATCATCAAGCGATATGATGTAGTAATAATCTTGTTTTATGCTGAGTTGGCATTTTATTGATAAGTAAAGAATAAAATATCTTTGGTGGTAGATTCAATTATTTATAACGATTAGTTATAAACGTTTACATTGTTTGTTATGACCCCATTATATTAAGAAATGTTGGATATGTCTGAGTGAGTCAGCAATCACAAGCGCAGTTAATAAAAATGAATTTTACATCTATTAAAGTCAAACTGAGGCTCCCAAAATGCATTTGTGTTTATGATCTGTCAATTCTTTTATTTCACACATTGTGTACAAAAAATATGTGTTTATGTAACAAATAAAATTAAAAGAAGATGTGGGTTCACATTTGTGTTTAAAAAAGAAAACAACCCGTCGACAACACTAAACAAACGACATCTAGATATTAACATACAGTTACAATAAACAAAAGTACATATATCATGATAACTAGATCTTGAAGATTAACAAAACCTATGACTAAATGACCAAAAAGTATGACATTCGTTATAGATATGATGTCATTCACGTATTGGTATTCAACCTAGTTTGCGTAATACTTAAAATCTACTGTATTTGTTGTTTTTATTAATAGATAAGAGTGAAAAGTACCCGATTCCATTCTCTAGTCAATCAAAACGATATGTAATATGTTGCAACTTGATATCGATTGCACATATGCTAACGTTATATTTCAAAAACAATTTGGCACGGTACTTGTCTATCCCAAATTCATGTTTTTGGTTTTCATGTTATATTTGTTATTCTCGTGGTGTTTTGTCTGATGCTTGGTCCGTTTCTGTGTGTGTTACGTTTCGGTGTTATGTCGTTGTTCTCGTATATTTAATGCGTTTCCCTCGGTTTTAGTTTGTAACCCCGATTTTGTTTTTTGTCCATGGATTTATGAGTTTTGAACAGCGGTATACTACTGTTGCCTTTATTCAGTAAAGGAAGTTTAAGTATGTGTCCTTGTTTCAAATGGATAGACCGAGTGTAAATGACGTTTTTAGTCTTTTAATGAAAGACAGTTGGAAAAAATAATGTTTATCATGAAAAGGTTTATGTTATTGTCCTTGTTAATTGCAGTGCGGTTTCGAGTGTTTTGAATTTGATCAAAGGCATATTGTGTTTGTGTACATACATTCTAGTAGATCAAACTCATGGACTTCTTTGGTCGATAAATAGCAAAAAAGATGAGTACGTGTTCGTTTGCCAAAAGTATTGTCCTGTTTTTCCAAAACCTGTGTATTAAGTACCACATTTCGGTTTGTTAGAGTGAATATATTATCGAAAATAAAATTTCTTTCAATTTTATCTCAGAAAAATACCTTTAATCGGCACATTTTGACTCAATACGTTGAAGACATATTAGTCTATATGCCTTTTTATGTTTCTTCGTTACATATAGGACGTGGCTCTTTACTTATACATCCCGTTATTGTGCTATTGTGCTATGGTAAATTTGTGTATTCTTATCTTTAATTTTTACTAATATGGTTGGTCTGTAAGCCATTTCGTGCTTCTTTGTTACATGTTTGTATGTTTTGTTAAGGGTTAAGAAGTTAGCACAATGTTGACTTATGCATTATTGACATTTTTACTTAGTATGTCTGTGTGTTTTGTTTACGCATCGTTGTCCATATAATAGTATTTGATGCGACTGTCATACAAGTGAGAGGTTCAATCGCTGTATCAAGACAGGAATATGGCAGTTGTCTTTTGATGTATTTGAGCTCTTGATTTTGTCATTTGATTAGGGACTTTCCGTTTTGAATTTTCCCTCGGAGTTCAATTTTTTGTGTGATTAAGTTTACGTCGGGTTGTTAGCCTTTGACATATTCCCCATTTCAATTCTCACTTCTTTTATATATATAAAAAGAAGATGTGTTATGATTGCCAATGAGACAACTCTACAAATGAGACCAACACGACACAGAAATTAACAACTATAGGTCACCGTACGGCATTCAACAACGTACAAAGCCCCTACCGCATAGTCACCTATAAAAGGCCCCGAAATGACAACGTACAAAGCCCCTACCGCATAGTCAGCTATAAAAGGTCCCGAAATGACAACGTACAAAGCCCCTACCGCATAGTCAGCTATAAAAGGTTCCGAAATGACAACGTACAAAGCCCCTACCGCATATTCAGCTATAAAAGGCCCCGAAATGACAACGTATAAAGCCCCTACCGCATAGTCAGCTATAAAAGGTCCCGAAATGACAACGTACAAAGCCCCTACCGTATAGTCAGCTATAAAAGGCCCCGAAATGACAACGTACAAAGTCCCTACCGCATAGTCAGCTATAAAAGGCCCCGAAATGACAACGTACAAAGCCCCTACCGCATAGTCAGCTATAAAAGGTCCCGAAATGACAATGTACAAAGCCCCTACCGCATAGTCAGCTATAAAAGGTCCCGAAATGACAATGTAAATCAATTTAGATGAAAAAAAGTGTACATTACAATATTGTTTCAGTCTGCTTAATAAATAGTAGCTTATTTCAAAGGAAAATTAAACATGTTTGGATCTATTAGAAGCAAAAAGCAGCGCCACGATCATTTTAAAGTCAAATCTTTATCCAGGTCAACAAACAAAGTAAGATCTAATATATAGGCTATTTAGTTTTTTCGCTATAGACAATTTTGACATGAAGGGGAAAAAACATTGTTCAAACTTTATTCCTGTTGTTTTACAGGTTGCAAAATTTTACTTCTCTGTGAATTTGCTTTTGCTTTAGGTTTTTTAAAGTTGACTGTTTTTGAAATTTTTACCTATCATGTCTGTTTTTTGTTCACAAATCGTTGTCAATTTAATGGAATTTTATTCGATTGCCGTACAAGTGAGAGGTTAAGCTAGCAATTAAAGTTGTTTTTTCAACAATTTTCTACTTCAGAACATGCCTAATTTCACGTCAGGAGTATAACAGTTGTTATCAATTCGTTTAATATGTTTGAGCTTTTGATTTTTTCATTTGATATGAGGCTTTTCGTTTTAAATTTTCCTCAGAGTTCGGTATTTTGTGATTTAAATGTGACTACACTTTGTCACAGATATCAATACACAAAGTCCTTTTAATTCCATTCTTTAAATTATTTGCCAGAATTATAGAAGGAATATCATTAAAAAAAAGTCTGCAATAGATGGAAAGTATCATTCAATTGTTGTCTGCTTTATAAGTAATCCATAAATAATAATTTTATTTGATTAATCGACAAGACATTATATTTTGTATGCTGACATGAAGTAATATTACGAGCAATATAAGAAGTGATTAGAAGATGTGTGATGTTTGAGCAAATAACTTTTCATCATTGTAACATTTCAGCCTTTCTAGTCAAACATTATTTTCTATCAATGTTGAGATGGCAACCACATGGCTCCATTTAATAGAAATTTTCTTTCAGAAACTATTTAATAGCTTTCTTATTGGATTTGGTTAGAGTTAAGATGATAATCTGAGAAAATGAAACATACAGAGGAATTGATAAAAGTGAAAAAAAAAGAATAATGGATTGCTGTTTGGTAACCATTTGCAACTTTGTAAATGTAATAT
This sequence comes from Mytilus edulis, assembly GCF_963676685.1. Taxonomy (NCBI): domain Eukaryota; kingdom Metazoa; phylum Mollusca; class Bivalvia; order Mytilida; family Mytilidae; genus Mytilus; species Mytilus edulis. The sequence continues at coordinate 70,256,236 of NC_092353.1, read as the reverse complement.
GAATGTATACTCTGCTGAGTACTCATTTCGTAATTATACTGTCCGTATGCAGACTACCACATGTGGAGCAGGATTTGCTTACCCTTCCGGAGCACCTGAGATCAGCCCACTTGTTTGTTGGGGTCGTACTGCTCAGTCTTTCGTTTTCTATTATGTTTCTTGTGTACTGTTATTTGTATGTTTGTCTTTTTTAATTTTTATCCATGGCGTTGCCAGTTTATTTTTGCTTTATGAGTTTGACTGTTCCTCTGGTATTTTTCAAACTTTTTTTGTTAGAGATCAATATCTATAAACCAACAAATCAGCTTTCTGCTTTCATCATCAGTGAGAAAAGAAATAATGTTTTATGAAGAAAAATGATATAAGAAATATTATGTAAATGATAGAAAGTCTAAACCTAGCACGTATGTATATTTTTGGCAGATTGATTTTTCACTTTATAAAATGTATCATTTCTTGTTTGAAGTTTTTGAACTATATTCCAGATGTCCATATAATATACTTTCTCTGTTATCTCCCGTTTGGACGAATAATTAGTAAGATTAATGTCTTAAAATGGGCTTGCTCATTTTCCCATATGTTTTTAACTGTTGGTTTATTGCCGTGATATCTAGTTCAACTACCAGTGGAGCTTTTACATGTTTTAGATTGTTTGAAATGACTGGCATAGTTCCTTGCTGACATTCCAAACTCTATTGCTTCCAGTTTGAACCAGTTTACTGTCATTAAAAACTACATGTAGCATTGATTTACATAATCACGGTGTTTAATAAATGAAATTAATGTTACCTTCATATTCAACTGCTTTATCCTCCTTGAGGTATTTCAAATATGTCGTGCGGGTTTTTAGCGTATAATGTTCATATACAGACTACATATAAACTTTCAATACCGATCAATATCTTAAAACCAACAATTCAGTTTTCTGGTTTCAGCATCACTGACGTCAGTGGTAAAAAGAATTATTTGTCATGTTTTATTTTAAAAAATTAATCTAGAAATATTCCGTAATTTGATAGGATGTTTAATCCACGTTATACTGTATGTATTTTTTTGGGCAGTTTTTACACGTTCGAAATGTATATTATTCCTTGTTTGGCTTCAATATTTTGAATTGTATTCACAATTCACTTACCGTATTCTTCCTTTAATGAGTCCAGTATGAACGAGTGGTCTTTCAACATTGACGGCTTTAAATGGGCTTGCTCATCTTCCCAAATGTCTTAAATATCCTCAGAGAAAGCAGATCAATATCATCACTAATGTTAGCTTTCAACTGTTGGTTTATTGACGTGATATCTAGGTCGGCTACCCGTGAAATTTTTTTTATTACATAAGTGGCATTCTTTCTTAGTGAAAATTTAAACTACATGTATCATTTCTTAATATTATCATTTATCAAATGAATGATTTTCTCATACACAACTTTTGTATCCTCCTAAGGTAAATCGAATATATCGTGCAGGTTTTCAATTAATATGTATATATGCAGACAAACTATAGACTTTAAAAAGAGATGACTATCTATAAAAACAACTAAACAACTTTCTGCTTTCATAATCACTGGTAAAATGATTAGTTTGTTATGTTATATATATATATGTATCAATACATTTAGAAATGTTACAAAATTTGATAAAAAGTTTAAACTACACATGTATTCTTTAAACATTTTCACACTTTCGAAATCTATATTTTCCCTTATTTCTTTTTTTTTTATTTTTTCAACAGTCTTGACAGTATTCTTTTTTTTTTTGTGTGTGTGCCTAGTTTGAATGAGTGATTTTGGCACAATGATAGATATGGGAAGATGTGGTGTGAGTGCCAATGAGACAACTCAACTTAAAATTCTTTGTTACGGTATCAAAACAAATGTTACGGCCAGAAATCGCCTTTAAATTGTAGCCCACAAAACACACAAATCAATAGTAAAATTTAACAATATTTATTATACAAAAATTTACAAGAAGTATTACACAAATATTACTGTCAACTTAACTGTCAAAATATGAGTCCAATCTTTTATCTTTATCTGTATCCGGATATCTTTCGGAATCCAATCTGCATATTATGTTCACTACTACGGTCACAATCCAGTATGATGTTGTTTGTAAAATAAAAGTGTCAATCCAAATGCTATGAATATTAATGTCTATCAATGTCTAAGTCTAAGTCCAAGAGTGAGTGTTTAACTTTAGTGTCTGTATATATATAGTTGTCATGGAAGATTCTAGAACAGTCGATAATGGAACATCCTAGAAAGTTACAACAGAAGTTTCTAGTAAAATGTAGAAGTTTATATAACGCATCTTTTATAAGAATCATTCTGGAAAGTTCCAATCATTCTGTAATTGTTCCAGAGATTTCTAAACTGCACAGTTCTAAGATTATTCTGTAAACAACTATCAGGACACACAACACAAATCAGGCCAACATAAATAAATACAATAATTACAATATGATAACACAAAGAAACCAATTCCATCACAGCATTGCATTTGCATATTTATGATAAAAAACTACATCAAAAAGAAAAATTACTCTTTATTTAATTAAGGTATTAGGGAGCAGGAATACTGATCAATCTTGTTTTTTTGGATAAAATAAAACTGCATTTTGAAGAACTATAACAATATTAGATCTTTACCATTGGATGAATCTTGTAATAACGAAATGTGATGAATAGTTTGATATATCAACATTAATAATTACGATAAAGACTGAAAGTAAGTGTAGATGCAACATATCAATAACCTGTAATAACAATAATACATAAATTAATACGATTTCTTTTTTCGAATAGCCAAACAAAACTCACAATTAGATATGCTTTTGGAAAAGATAAATATTGATATTTTGTACAATACAAACCAATAATTAGATCTTTACCATTTGATTGGTCTTATTATTGCTACGAATCATGATGAATAGTTTGGTGTTAAAATTACTATTTACGATAAAGACTAAAATAAGGTGTAACTGCAACATATCAATAACCGGTCACTAGAAAAATTACATATCTTAATACGATTTCTTATTTCGAATAGCCAAACAAAACTCACAATTAAATGTGATTTTGAAAAAGCTAAGAACGTTATTTTGTACAACAAAACAATAATTAGAGCCTTACCATTAGGTAGGTTTTATTCTTGCTACGAATCATGATGAACAGTTTGATGTTAAAATTACTATTTACGATACAAACTGAAATTAAGTGTAACTGCAATACATCATTAACCGAACTAGAAACATTGCATATTGCAATATGATTCTAATTTCAAACAGCCCTACAAAACTCTCAATTTAAATTTCTTTTTAGTTGTCGACATTTATCATTTATTAATTACAACAACGCACGGTACAATTAACAATTTTAGAACCACATTTTTGAATGCGTATGTGAAGTCAATGAGAGGCTTGAAAAATTAAAACAATGAATGTCTATGACAACAAATAGAAACGTCAATTGACAATACAAGCAGGGTAGCTGCTTTAAGGTAATACGATACCGAATGGCATATCTCCCGATTTCCAAACTATTTGGCACACGTGTTCTTTGAATCGAGTTACATCGGAATATGTAATAAAAAATGGGGTCACCATTTTTGTTTTCTTGGTATTTTCATAGGAAAACGTCAATTTTGGCGACAAATTTACATAGGTATATAGGGGTAATGCCTATTTTTCGGCTTACTTTATAGATTTTCCAATGGATGGCTGTGTTCTTATATACGGAGAACAACAAAAAACTAACATTATATCCAGGATTGCAAGCTGATTCCATACACATATAGAAAATCATATGTCACCATCCTTGTTTTTGTGATAAATGGCTTCAAATATGATTGATACCCTTATAATTTGACCGAAAACGTGTGACGTTATTGAATACAGAATGTAACGTTATTCCTACTCAGAGATATGGAAAACAAAATATGTGTCGGAATCTGAATGATGTTTATTTTCTTTTCATTTCCCATGTCGGGTTTTGTAAATTTCCTAGTAATGCAATATAAAATTCTACTGATATAATTTATTTCGTCCTGCACATGGAAAAAGTAAAATCACAAAAATACCGAACTTAGAGGAAGATCAATTGGGAAAGTCCATAATCACATGGCAAAATCAAATAACAAAACGCATGGAAATTTCACTCACATGAATTACCATTAATCTCGTCTGATTTTCACACCAAACGAGCATAAACTTGAAACTTGCTTGAACTGGTTGGTTCCACGTGAATCCTATGATAATAACTCATGAATAAATCACCGGAATTTGGTACACCCTAAATTCACGTAAATTTTTAAAATAAGATTATTCAAATAATATCTTTATTCTAAATTTAATTAAAATCATGAAAAATACCTTCATATTTTTGTAAAGTTCACGTGAAAATAACATGACAATTTGTACGTGTGATTCATTTGAATTACTGAGTATTTTACTCCATCCTTTAAGACAATGGTGGTATCATTGCTTCATCCATGCAGAAATAGAGTATACTTTGAAAATTTGATTCAGTTAACAGTTGCTCGGTTTTTGATGGTCGTTTAACGTTCAGTGGCAAATAGTTCATGCATGTTCGAGACGATACATTACAGTTTTGAAAATAGTTGTTTATAAAAGACACATTTGATGAACCAGTCAAAAAAGGTTTCACACTCTGTTAGTTGTGAAACTTATGAGGGAAAGTAATGATCCTGAAAAAATACACATTCTAAAAAGTGAAATAACAAACTCAAAGAAAATTCAAAAGTGATATTCTTGACTTGCTACGTACATTAGTATAGTGTACTCTGCGTGGTGTAAATGTGTGAGTTGGTTGCTCAGCAAGTCGGACAAACATTGCAAACTGCATGCAAAATTTCACAAAGTTCAACAGTCAGTCATTTGTGGAAAATTATTTACAAAACAAATCTTGAGATCATATATGCATTCTTTAAAGTAAAAAAAACTGCGAAATATAAAAGTTCCAGCTTGAAATTCCACATGTTGGAGATGTAAGGCGGAGTCTGTACTCTGCGTGCCTTTTATATTTTATTAAAATGCCTAATCCAGCAACCTGTCATGAACAAAAAATAAGGAAATTCCAGACGATATGCGCACCTTTAATATGAGTAGTAACACCAGGTACATAATTTAAACCTCAAGCAAAAAGACAACGAAGTGCGGGATTGACGATCAAACGGACATGGGTGAAACTATATGATGATACGTGCTCTATTAGGATTTTGGTGACAAAACATAGTTTTGAATATGCAGTTTATATAACGGAAAGGTAATTTGAAGATCTAAAATGAAGTAGCAATGTAAGCAAGCCAACATTTCAGTCATTTTGTCTTTGGTGGAAAGTTGATTAATTGGCAATTTTACCGCACCTCCTTATTTCATTATGGTTTGAATTTTCTCCAGAAGAACAAAAGTTTCAGACTTAAACAAATATGTACTAAGAGACTGAAATGTTACTGTGACTCCACATACTTATCAAAACTCTCCAATTTAGGGCCCAATGTTTACTAAAACTACAAATTAGAAATAAAAAGATACTCGTCCAATTAGCATTAGTCACAATTTGCTTGATGTCTTTGGTTTTGATGTCGTTAAATGTCCAGATGTTGCTTTCTTATTAATTGCATATCCCATATCTCCATTTATCATTCTAACAGCCAACTGTTGAACATATAACATATTCCATATATTTTTTCTTTGTATTTGTACGTTTACAATTAAAGTCTCATGTTACCCCACTTCCATAATGAGCAAGCGGTAACGTAGATAATTCTTTGTGCGTAAATGTTCGTAAACTTTGTCGATTTCTTTGAAAAAATTAGAGTCAATTATCTAAATTTTAACAACTAAAGTTTCAAGTGACGGTTGTAAATTGTAGGATTATTTGCTGGTTGCTTAACGTCAAGTGACAAATATTTTATGCATGTTCAGGACGAGAACAAGTTAACAATAAATAATACATCCCGCACAGCCAAATGGACGCCCCACTTTGGAAGTATTTTACTGCCGGTCGGAATAAGACCAAGTGACCATATTTCTATCTCTAGTCACCCTTTGGGTGAAATTTGTAGGATATAAACAAAATATAAAAATTTATACATTGTCAAAAATATAAAACGTATTTGTTCTCACGACGAAACAAGTGGGAAACTCGGCGAGTCTCGCTTTTCATCGTGTTTCTAAAGCTAGTACAAATACATTTTATATTACAATGTACACACATATATATATATAGTATATTTATCCACACAAAGAAATGCATACAGTTCTTTTTTACATGTATATAGATCTACATGGAAGTTGCATACTTGTTCTAAAAACTCCTTTTAAGACTGTGAAACTACTCGGGCTTTTCCCGACGCCTAGTATGTGAGCAATATGCCTCTCAGGGCCTAAAAAGGCAACTATGTTAATTCTCTTCCAGTCGTGTTGTCTCCGAACTTGTACATGTACATTATTTCCAACTCTAATCACACACAAAAAAACACACTACCACCGAATACCCATGCAAGCGTAAATAATAATATAAATATAAAATCTAAATGATTTCAATCTCTAGCTATTTCAGTATCTTTCTGCCGTTTGAATAATAATTAGTCAGTCGTATGCTTGTAAATTCCGAGAGACAAAATCGTAACGGAACCAGTCTGATTAGAGCCAGTCCCGACTATCAACTTGCCTATAGTGGATACTTGGGGCTTGCTTTAATCAGACTGTAACGGGACCTGATTTTTTTTTTTTTTTTTTGCCGAATCAAGTTTCCATGTATTTCTCAGCCTACGTCTACGTTAACTTTTACAGGCTTTATTCCGATGTTGCTGTCTATCCCTTGTATCATTGGTCTATAGGATTACAAATCTAGCACTTTATTTTTGAAATGTTTCCGAAACTATATCGGATTTACTCTGTACAAACCAATGAATTTCAGAGACTGTTTATACTGGAACACAGAGAAAGTTATTCGGCAAAATTACCAAGTTAAATCATTTCTTTACATTCCATACTAACAAAATATTTTCTGTATGAGTGGCAAAGTCTGCTTGTATTGTGCTTTTTAGCATAATTCTATCCGTATTCTCATCCAAATAAATTTCCCTTTTCCATTTTGATCGAACGGTGTTTTAAACGTCAATTTTAACACGAATTAATAGATGTACATTACACATCATACTAAGTTTCTATAGATTAGATTTCTATTTTCAAAACAAAATTTTGATGAGGATACGGCGTGCATCATGAATAAGTATTTATTGCAAAAATAAACCAAGAATAAAATAAAGTGATAAAACTCAGTCTATTATGCATAAGAACATATATAGATGAATCGTGCAGATGCTTAAATATTAAAGAAACAGAATATTTAAAAGTAAAGTAATACATGTTTAAAGATTAACAATGAGTAGTAGAATTGACGGAAAACGATAAAGCAAATAAGTTAATCGTTATATATTGCATCAAAACTCTCGGCACTCTGCATCTAGAAAAAGTTACCGTTTAAATATCACATAATAACCAAAAATAATTTTTTTAATTATTTAATCACTTTGCGATTGCAAAACCTGCTGCATTGGCTTGTCTGTGTGAACGTTATTCGATAACGTAAGGAACAGTAACTCGTGGCGTAACGTCATTCGGTATCGTGTTACCTTAAGGGTGCAATTTCAGTAATTCAGTATGCATTGTCATTAACTGAATGTAAAATAAGTCATCCAAATTCTCTTAATATTGATTTATAATTTCTCAATAGACGTGATAATACCTAACTATGAATACAATATTGTCTTAATGAAATTATGATAATACGTAGTGATATGTAAAGAAATGTTCTTAAACGCATTGGAAAGAATATATGCTGACTTATAACAAACAACCTTAATAGGTTTCTCTAAAAAAATGTTCTTAAACGCATTGGAAAGAATATATGCTGACTTATAACAAACGACCTAAATAGGTTTCTTTAGAGAAATGTTCTTAAGCGCATTGGAAAGAATAAATGCTGATTTATAACAAACCACCTTAATAGGTTAATCTAAACAAATGAATATATGATGACCTATAATAAACAACCATAATAGGTTTATCTAAAGAAATGTTCTTAAACGCATTGGGAAGAATATATGGTGACTTATAACAAACCACCTTAATAGGTTCCTCTGAGTATTTTTTTCTGGTTAGCCTAGAACACAAAGAAATACATGTTACTTTATTTTGAAAAAACGCACAAATGTACATCAATCAATCGGTTACCTGAATTTTAACATATAATATTAAATAAAAATGAGGTATAATTATTATGATTTGGGAATAACTCTTGTAGATTTCGAACTTTTAATATTTTAAACACAAACACGTACATTATATAATAGATAATACATTTTCTAAAGTTTTTGCCTGTTAGGATTTGCTAAAATTGTATCCAGATTTACCGATCACATTAAAATGGGAGATTCTGATCTGATACGATAAGACATAACCACGCCCAACAGGCTCTGTTATAAAGTGAGGTAAACATGTTAACATCGCACGATTGTACTCGTCAAACCTATGTACGCAACTCATATTATACACGAATATCTGTGAAGGCAGTGCAAGAGCCATTTTCTTTTATTACTTTTCATATACAAGACAATCGATCATATTGTAGGAAAAGAAAGAAGGACGATGCAAAGAACCAACTTGAAAAATGACACTGATAAAGTTTACTCAACACCAAAAGAAGCTGGTATACCAATGATCGTTATTACATTTTGTAGTATAGTTATTTCCTCTATAGTCTTAATTGTTCTATTGAAGACAAAAAAGGGAAATTTTTTCAAATGGAAAGTCATTGATAGATTTAGTCTATATACGGTTATCTGTGATATCCTGTTTTATTTTTCTCAAACAGCGTATGGAACTCATGATTGGTTAGAAATATACCTAAACCGTGAAATCAGCAAGTTGGAATGCACAATTTACGGATTATTCATAATGGAGTTTCAACTTTCACAAGTGATTTTAAATGCAACAACAGCCATTTATGCATTTAATCTTGTGATGAGAAGTCAAAATATGCCGTTAGAGAAATGGGATGCTTATCTCTTGTGTCCTGCTTTTGGAATCCCATTGGTTTTACTTACCGTAGCAGCATTCTTTAATCAATTTGAAAGAAACCCAGTCTCGTAAGTACAGTTATTCTCTGATATTTGACCCATGTTATAAAAAAATATATGTCACTCCTATGTAAGATTCTGAATGAATTTATTCAAGATTTAAATGGACAGCATATTAACTTGTCATTGAAAATATGTATGTTGAATATTTTATTTTTTGAAACGATTGATTAATGACATTTTTTTGTTGTAATATAGAGACTATGAAGTAAAAAATAATTTTAAAAGTCTATGTCACAAATAGATTCCAACTTTGGAAATCAGTTGAAAAAGGCTTAACTCATCAGATGGACAAAAATACAAATATCTGTTTGGGTAAAAGGTTGCTCATATATAATTTCACCAAAACATATGCGCAAAAAGGCCATTTTACAAAATCAAAAACTCATTTAATATACCGGTCTTATAATTGGTACGCCGGACACCCATATTTCGACATGCGTATGACGTCATAGTGACATCAGTCGTTAATTTCATGCACTGAAGTATCCAGTTAAAGCAACCTGTTCATCTATCAATAAAATTGAAATAAATTTGAAAGGTTTGGATAAGTTTACTACTTTTGCTATTTCAGGGGCCAAAAAAAGGCTCGTATTTTACATCGTCCTTTCTGCTGAATTGTTAAATGTTGACACAATGATCTATTTGATTAATAGAAGTTTAAAATTCATGAAGGGACTATTTTGCCTAGTTGACTGTGTATAGGTTAGAACATTCGTTTTACTGATTTGTTTTAAATTTTAAATTTTTCAGTTGTTTGTTGAAAGAAGAGCGTGGATTTTTGACCTCCCATTTTCTACAAATTGGACTGTTATTCCTTGTTTCACTAGTCTTGATTACGGCTTTGTACATAACTATGTGGATTTATATAAGAAGACAAACAACTGCGATGAATGCATCTTTCGGGCAACAATCAGCTGTCAACGCTAGACGTCTTGCTCTAAAGCTGTCCCTTTATGTGTTGATCCACGTAATACAATTTGGTGCGGGGGTCGTCGAAGCAGTATGGATTGCGATTGAGGAACCACCAATTGGTGTTCGATATGCAACAGTATTTATTGGTACAACCGGTGGTATGATAAATGGAGTTGTGTATCTTACACTAAATTGAAATGACGGCCTTCAACAATGAGCAAAGCCCATACCGCATAGTCAGCTATAAAAGGCCCCTATAAGACAATGTAAAACAATTCAAACGAGAAAACTAACGGCCTTATTTATGTTATTTTAAAAAATGAACGAAAAACAAATATGTAACACATAAACAAACGACAACCACTGAATTTACAGGCTCCTGACTTGGGACAGGCACATACATAAATAATGTGGCCGGGTTAAACATGTTAGCGGGATCCCAACCTGGGACAGTGGTATAACAGTACAACATAAGAACGAACTATCAAAATCAGTTGGAAAAGGCTTAACTCATCAGATGGACAAAAATACAAGTGGAGCCACTTGTGGCCACATCCCAAAATTTCATTTAATTTGTCATGTTGTATTTCTATATCAAATTGGAAAAATGTGGTATTTTGGGTCTGTCTCGTATACTGTTTTTCCTAGCATTGGATTAATGGCGCTGATAAACTCAAGAAATACGCAAAAACTAATATAAATTTTTCAAATTCAACTTGTTTAATAGGAAATTTATTCATTTATTTGCTGTAAAAATATTAGTTGAATGCACATTTTTTTAAACAATATCATTGCTTTTGCTACCAGCAACCAAATGTTCAATTGCAATGCATTTTATATTTTACAAGATATGATATTAATATTTTGCATTAAAACAGATAAATTTAAGATGCATATACCAAACATGCCAAAGTCAAAGGAAAATGTCAAAAACAAAAAAACATATATCAATGTTATCAAGAAACAAAACTATACGTAAATAACTGTAACATTTAGAAAATTAAGTAACGTAATGGGCTTCGTTAGTCCCCTTTGGACATAAATATATTCCTTTGTTCATATGGTAAATTTGCTCGTCCTTAAATATATTTCATGAGTTATTACATGTTCATAATATTATTTATAGTCTTTTAATTATGATATGTAAGATTTTGTCGCTCGAGCTATGTGTTGTCCCTTTCAAATCTGCTCATGCTTGAGGTTTATACTCTTTTTTTTCTACTGTTCTTTCTCCCTTTCGACCTATTAGTTTATCAACAGCGTAATTAAACCACTATATGAACGAATTATACTCTTATTACCTCTGATAGCTATTATGTTAATTTCTCTAGTCATTGGTTCGATCCATAGTTGACTGAGGTATAGAACTATGATAATTTCTTGCCTCATTTCGTCTGGCAAAGACACCTTGCTCAAATCGGGCATCATGTTGTTTAAAAACGCAGCCACATAGAAGATTAACATATTTTATTAATATGTCAATATTGTTGGATATTTTGTCATTTTTTGTGAATTTCAGTAACATGAGTAAGTTAAATAAGTTTTTAAAAGTTCAAAACTAGTATTTGGTAGGTATCGCCCTCTAAAATTTAACTTTTTTTTGCTTTGTTAATTGTCCCCATTTTCAGTTATATTTTTTTTTTATGTGGACGATTTGTGTCATTAATTTTGGTAAACATTTTTTGACATTGTATTCGATATCGTATTATTGAACACATTTTTGTTCGTTATCATACTTAAGGTTGTTCCATGTTGTCTTTTTTAGTTTTTACCTTTTGACATCCAATAAACATGATAAATACTTTTGGCAGTGATAAGAATTTTTCATTACAGTATCATAACAAAGAAACAAATTCCATCATAGCATTGTATGTCAGATTTAACTAAAGAAACATACATAAATTAATGCCATTTTTTTTAAATAGCCAAATAAAACTCACAATTAAATTAGATTTTGGAAAAAAGATAAATATTGTATTTTGTTCAATTAAAATTAATAAGATCTTTACCATTTGATAGGTGTTGTTTTTGCTACGAATTATTATTATTATTATTATTATAACAATTTTTCTATAGCGCTAAATCTAAAACAATATTACTCAAAGCGCTTTACATCACATGTTAAACGAAATATACACACAGACAGTGATAAAAATATAAAACATGAACACACAAAATAAATATTTAAGTGTTAAAACTTTCCTAGATAAAAGGATTAATAATGTGGAAATTTTTACAAAAAAGTGGAATATATATATCAATGAATCAAAATAAAATTATACTGAATAAAGTTGGTAAAATAAAATAGCCAAAAAAGTCTAAAATAAGATTGCTATTAAAAATTATCAAATATAAGTTAAAAATTTGAAAACGTATTCAAAAGATGAAAAAGGAATATTACCATGTAAAAATATAATTACTGAAATGAAAAAAAAATAATGTGTGCTACTAAAAACATACAATGTACATATTATAAATGAAACATATTTTCAGTTAAAAGAAAGGTTCGATAAATCAAAAGCAGGCTAACGTCTATGGCACAATGTATCACAGAAACGAATTTAAGGGATTAAAAATGCTTGTCGAAAAAAGTGAGTTTTTAAGTTCTTTTTGAATACAGGCACTGACTTTGCATTTTGAAGTTTTTTTGGTAATGCATTCCAAAGGATGGCCGCTGCTTGATCAAATCTTCTATTGCCGTAGGTTTTGGTTCGCACAATAGGAGTTACGAGTGTTAAGTTGTTTTCAGACCTTAATCTTGATCTTGATGGCCTGTATAAATTTACAAGTTCACTAAGATATAATGGCGCTTCATGTTTCACGGACTTGAATACATATAATTATATTTTGTATTGCACCCTGTATTACACAGGCAGCCAGTGAAGAGACTCAAGTGTCGAAGTAATGTGTTCGTATTTCTTTTTTCTTGTAACCACTCGCGCAGCAGTGTTCTGAACCCTTTGTAGTCTCTGAATCATGTAAGCTGGTAGTCCATTAAGTAAAGCGTTGCCATAATCCAATCTAGAAATAATTAACGAATTGACCAGAGTTTTACATGCATCCTCGTTGATGTACGGACGTATGCGGCCTATATTTCGTATTTGATAAAAACATGATCTCGAAACTGAACTGACTTGTTGGTGCATTGACAGAGTCTTATCAAAATGAATACCCAGATTTTTAATACACTCAGAACTTGTAATGATGTTTCCTTTAAAGGTGAGATTGCAATCCTTCAAATCTTTCACTCGGGTTTTCGGAGCAAATAGCATCAGTTCTGTTTTGTCCTCGTTCAGTTTAAGCATGTTTTCACACATCCAGGAACTTATATCGGCCAAACAGTCCTCAATTCGATTCGATGTGTTTTTCCAGTTATCAAGAGGTTCGAAAACTAAATAGATCTGCGTATCATCGGCGTAGCATTGATAAGACATGTTGTGACGTCTACAGATTTCGCCGATCGGCTTCGAAAATATAGTATATAGCTTTGGGCCAAGGACGGAGCCCTGCGGCACACCGCAATTAAGACGAAATTCGTTGGAGTGGGCCGAGCCTACTGCTATACGCTGTGTCCTATCTCGGAGATAAGAGAGTAACCATTTCAGAGCAGAACCTGAGATTCCAAAAGCATATTCTAATCTAGCTTCGATATTGTTATGGTCAATCACATCAAACGCCGCTGAAAGGTCGAGCATCAATAAAACGGCACAACAGTTTTTGTCTAGCGCACTTGCAATGTCATGGTGAACTCGAAGTAACGTTATTTCGGTTGAGTGTCCCGCACGATAGGCAGATTGAGCAGGGTCATGAAGAGTGTTTGACAATAGATGCTCTTCTAGACGACTTTCAACAACTTTTTCGAGAACTTTAGAATCGAAAGGAAGGTTCGAAACCGGGCGATAGTTTTTCAGTGTGTCTTTATCTAAACCGGGTTTCTTCAACAGAGGTCGCACAATAGCCTCTTTATACGATACTGGTACAGTAGAAGTTGATAATGACTTGTTTATGATCATCGTAATATTGCTGGCAATGCTGTTTACACTAGTTTTCAAAAGCGTAGTCGGGATTGGGTCGAGTTCACAAGATTAACTTGACGCTTTTAGAATAATTTTCGACACTTCATCAATTGACGCAGGGTGGAAGTCGGTGAGAGTGTTGCCTTTAAAACGTATATCTGCTCGTAGAGGGTCAATATCGTCGATAGAATTATTCGCCGAAAGTAAACTTGTCCTGATGTTTTCGATTTTCTCAAGAAAAAAATGTCCGAAACGATTTGACAGTTCAAACTCGCTTTGATGTGATGGAAGGATGACGTCATTACTATTTCCCAAAAGTCCGTTGGTTAATTTGAAAAGTTTTTTGTGATCATTTCCAATATCCGAAATTTTGTTTGAATAGTAATCAGTTTTACTTTGTATCAGTATTTTATTTGATGTGACACATAATTCTTTGTATATCAACTTGTGAACCTCGAGCTTTGTTTTCCGCATAGTTCTCTCAGCTTTCCGACGCTCGACCTTTGCTTTGCGGATTTTGTCGCCATACCATTCCGTGTTCGGTCGCATCGTTATGATTTTTGTTTGAACCGGTGCATGTTTGTCTAAGACTGCCTTGAGATCGGAATTATGCGATTTAACCAAATTCTCAATGTCAGGATCATTGTTGTGAATGAAACAATTCGTGTCGATGTCAGCCTTTAAACTTTCAACGTCGATATTGTTTATCTTTCGGGTTGTCAATGATTTTTTCAGTCTTGCTGGTTTGCTAAGATTGATTCGGCTATGAACAGCAAAATGATCTAAGGACGCATTGCTTTTATCGTTGTATATTTGCGTGTCTTCGATTGACGGTTCACCCAACAAGATTGAACTGTTTTCTCTACTTATGATAACATCGAGCGTGTGTCCACGGATATGTGTGGGTCCCTCAACTTGTTGTACTAGTCCACGATCGCTAAGTGACTCAGTGAACCTTCGCCCACCGCAATCGCTAACGTCATCAAGATGGAAATTACGATCACCTACGATGATGATTTCACCTGAAAATTCCGTAGTATAGTCTAGGAATTCTAACCATTCTTCGAAAAAAGTGGTTGTTTTTAGTTTATTGATTCGGGATGGCGGGGGACGATACACAACAAATAGTCGGAACAGGTTGGAATTAATGCTACATTCGAGAAGTTCAAATTGCGTGAGCTGTTTTTTGCGCTTGATTGGTTTGATTTCTAAATTCGACTTGTGAATGATCGCTACTCCGCCTCCTTTTGGTTCAGTTCTTGATATATGATGTATGCCATACCCATTTGGTACAAGTTCTGAAATGACGCACTTATCAGCGATTGAACCAAGCCATGTTTCCGTAAGTGCTAGAATGTCGATATCATTTGATATAAGGTAATCATTGATGGAAAGAGCTTTATTTTTCACAGATCTAGCATTGAGTAATGTTAATAAAAGTTGGTTAGCGCCGTTCCAGTTATGTGATTTCTCAGGATATACTAAATTCGATACGTTGACACTACTCGAATATAAAGTTTTGTCGGATCGCTGGCGAACTACTGTTGGAATATTCGACGGAGCTTCGGTTGTCAAAGGAATTAAATTGTCATGATTTATTCCTGTTGAGTGAACATTTGAATTGTCTCTATACGAGCTAGTTATAGTTCGAATGAATCGCAGTATGTTTCTACCCGCTTTCGTTCCACGTCGTGTGCGTTTTGAACGATTCACGGTTAATGTACTGTGACAGTTGTTTAAATTACCTGTGCACTTAGGTCTATATTTAGACAACGATAAAAATAAACGTGTAAAGATGGCTAATCGAGCGTTTTAAACAGTCAACAGAAATATTTAAAATGTCTATATTGACTTCAAGTTGATATAAAGTTCTAAACTGGTAGTCCCACAAGGATGAATTATCGGTTAGGTGTATCCATGCCAAATTTGGAATCGATATGTTATGATGAATAGTTTGATATTTTAACATTAATATTTACGATAGAGTCTTAAGTTATGTGTAACTGCAGTATATCAATCACCGGTCACTAGAAACATAACATATCCTTATACGATTGCTTATTTCGAATAGCCAAAACTCGCAATTTAAATGCCTTTTTATAGTGCCTAACAAGATTTTGTGAGGTAGACAAAATTGACTTTAAAACGATCGTATTGACTTTTGATGTCCACAAATAGGCAGATCGGACAAATTTCGACTTTATTGACTGACTACTTTAGTTTGGGATTAATTCTAATTATAACATTTCAATAAGACTGAAAAATGTGTTTTTTTTATAAACAGTAATTCTATCTAGCGTAACCGTGCGTAAAATGTATTTCTGCACTTCTCTCCGAAAACATGTCTTGTTTAATGGAATAAAACGTCTTGTTTGTAAACTTTCTCTTTATCCTCTCCAATAGGCTATTGAAAATAATTTATGTATTGTGTATGTAGAAAATTTTATGAAAATATAAGAACCCGTACGAAATAAGTAGTAGAAATCCACCCAGACATTAGTAGGAATAAAGTAGGAATCTACCTTGAATCAAAGCTTCCATATAGAAAGTAGGCGGACATGGAAAATAAACAAAATTCTGACTGGAACTTTTTATTTTCCTACTACCAAAATCCTACTACTTAGGTGGAATTTTAAAAAGTCTGTATGGATTTTTTTTCTGTTTTGAAAATCTGATTTGATTCTATATTTTCCTACTACATGTACACGATTCCTACCAGAAAATCTTTCTACCTGGAATCTTATTAGTTATCTTGAACTGGATTCTTGTTTGCTAATGACACAAATTTTGCAGTGTTAAATCAAAGCAAGTTCCAGTTCACAAATTCAAAAGTTTGAGGGGAAAAGAATGAAAACTTATGTTGGAACAAAATGCTGCAAGCTAGGGTCACACAACTACAATGTAGAAATGTAAGAACATATGTCTTATGAAGACTGAAGGTAATTCTTAAACATTCAAAATGAATTTTTTATCTGCCTGTTAAACTTATTTTGTAATCAATTATTTAACAAAAGTGTATAATTTCACTCATTAATTAGGTCTTTCCACTTTTCCGTGGAAAGACCTATTGGTTTTCTTCTTCTGATTATTATTTTTTTTCTTCCGCCTAATTTTCTTTCCTTCGCTGCTATTTTGTTTCACAAGATGTCGCTTAGATATATTGTATATGATATCGAACAGTAAATACGCTTTAGAAACTGACACCGCGTAACAAAAATCTTTTTCAAATAAGAGTTATCTCCCCGAACACTGTTTTTCTTGTTATTACTTATATGTCGCAACCGTATAAGAAACCAACAATTTTTTTCACCAAATTGCTTGTTATATCCTCAAGATGATTGGATCAATTTTAACCGAAGCTATCTTCATATGAGAGTTAAATCCCCTTTTTTGTTTGATATAAGTGAAATGTATTTCTAACTGGAAAACCATAAGTGATAGAGGCCTAGGGTCTTTTGATTTGAGGTCCTTGGTTCAAAAAAATGAAAATGAGGTCAAGATCAAAGGTCAAGGTCATGTTCAAAAATTTGATTTTGGCTTATCACTTTTTTGCAGAAACCATATAAGATATCGACAAAATATTTTCACACAATTGTGAGTTGCGACATGTCGTAACACGTAAATTTTAGTTAAAAGGGTACGTAAACATTTGATGCGAGTTTTCCCTTCTTTTATATCTTATATTAGTTGTATGGTAATATAACTCATTAACAATATAAAGTAGAGGCCTAGGGTCTTTTAATTTGTGGTCCTTGGTTGTTGACCTTGAAATTGAGCTCAAGGTCATAGGCAAAATTAATGTTCTAGATTTTGACCTTTGCTTTTATTTCATATGTATACATGATAAAGACATGGGACTTTTTGCAATAGGTTGAAAGCAATGTGACCTTGTAAAAGCCAACCGGAAGTGACCTTTTCTTTACCAAAAGTAGCTTTTTTGTTCTAAATAAATGTTAAAGTATACAAATGGAAAAAAATATTGCAACACCAAACTGAAATTCAAATTAAAAAAACACTTTTTATTTTTTGTTAAATAATTTGTTGAAATAGAACTAATTAAACATTATTTAAATATTACCCGAGTTTAATCAATAAATATTGACTCTATCAGTTCTTATCTGCACATGCAGCTACTGTACTCGTAAACACTAAAACAGATGTTTTTATCCTCATTAATTTCAACACTTAAAATAACCAAGTTTATAAATTTATGTTATTAACACGGTCATCCACAACTCATAACTGAAGCAAGATGGCAGATATCCAGCATGAGTGAAGCAGGTATGTCGCTGTGATAATTGCACATATTGTTGGTCATCACCATTCCACTATAAGTCGTTTTGAGAATAAAAATCAGGCAAGAAACGATGTTAAAGACCTTCCGAGGTCAAGAAGACCCCCTATAACATCTGCTAGGGAAAATAAAGCATAGTGAAGGTTGGTCAGAAGGAAACCGATTGCAAACAATACAATCCTAAAAAGAGAATCATGACCATACAGGAACCTTTAAACAAGAACTGTTCGAGATCGGCTCATCGCTACTGGCTATCGTGCGATAATACCATTTCAGGGACCTTTCCCTACGAACAGACACACAGATGCCCGTATCCAATATAGTGCAGAGCTCTCCAAAATTGAAAATTTTAGCGTCGTGGAGAAAGATCTATTGTTCCAATGGAATTTGGTTTATCTTTCTTGGCCCAATCGTAGCCCAAATTTTAACCATATCGAGCATATATGGGACACTATTTGGCGTACAAAGCATGAAAGGACACCCCAGTTCAAACAAGTCATGAAATAAACAATACCTTTCGTCAAGAATGGTTGCTGCTAGCTTAGCAACACATTAGTCGACTTTTGGCAGGAATCAGAAGACGTTAAGATGCGGTTATCCGTTTGAATGGAGGCTGTGCACAAAGTACTAATTCTTTGGCGTATATCGATCAACCATGATGTGAACAATCATCTAAAGAATAATTTTGAAATGTCTGACATTGTAAAGTTCGACTACAGTAAAAGTTGTAAAATGCATTTTTTTGTACAAAAAACACATCATTTTGTTATAAAAATTTTAGTTAGATAACATTTTTTGTTCGTTTTAAAGCGAATGTTATCATTAACTATGTTTCAATATTATTTTACAAATATTTCATCATATTCCATCCAAAATAAGAGACTGATTTTTCAAGTTTTAAAAAATCAAGGTGTTGCAATACTTTTTTCCATGTGTATATATAGAACCATATATTTTTGGAATCAGTGTCAATTAAACTATCAACCTATACCGGAAATAGCATCGTTTGAACCGGAAGTAAACAATTATCTCCCTTATCTATATCTTTTTTCATAGAAACCATACATTAATGGAATCAGCGTTTAATAAGCTGTCATTTGACGCTACAATTGACATTTAAAACCAAATTTTAATATTTTCATATAAAAAAAGATCCTTACTTGTGGAAAAACCATCAACGGTTCTCTGAACAATTGGTTTTTAATTCACTCTTAATTTCATTTAGGCATTTTTGGGGTAATCTTCATGTTTATGTATAACACAATTTCTAGCTTGCATATATTGCACTTTCCTTATACATTTCAAAAGTCCATTTTCTTAAAAATGAATGTATTCTATGAATTTCCTTTGTTCTTTGGTGTTGAGATTCAAACTTAATCATTGATCCAGTTGTGTATTTGTGAATATACACTTACATTTTGTATATTTAAGATTCCTACCAGAATTTTTTTTTCTGGGTGGAATTTTGAAAAATTCCTACCAGGTTTTCTAGCAGGAATTTTATTTTGCTACCAAATTATTCCTGCTAATTTGCATAATCCTGGTAGGAATATTGGTATGCCTGCTAAGAAATTCCTGCTAATTTAAATCTTTCGGCTATTTTCCGTGTGGAATCCTACTACTGTCCGAAAAGAATATCACTCTTTTCTGGTAGGAATTCAGAGCAATATTCCTACTATATTCCGTGTACATTCCATATGGAAGTGACCATTCTTACCTACAGTTGGGTGCAAACTAAGCATAACATAAAAAAAAGACGCATATTCACGCCACATGCACATATTTCATTCGTCAACCTCAATTTTCGCTTTTTCCTTTATTGCGTTGACGCGGTCAAAATGGAAATTTCAAATTCCTACTCGAGTAAATGCGCGTTTAATCTTTGTCCGTTTAGTCGGTAGTAAAAAGGGCGTTTACTACAGATTGAACATCTTTACCTGTGTACGTGCACTTAGAAAACATTCGTTTACTATTCCCGTTAACATTTGTGGAAATTATAAATATACTTTTTTTCTGGCTTATTGTTCAATTGCATATAATAAATATATAAAGTAGCGCTTAACAAATATTTATACTGCACAAAATAGATTTCTTTTATAAGTTAACAACACATAATATTCATTACGGTAGATTAAGCTGGGCAATGTTTCAAGACTTGAAATTAAACAGACGACATTAAGTTATCTATAATATATTGTGTTTAGACAATACACTAATTTCAAAATATTTGCTGTAGTTAATGGTTTACTGAATATAAAAATCGACATTTATATATACGATGTAAAATTTTAGTTTCAGTAAATCTTTGCATCCCTGCAGACATAAGGAACTGTTTTCTTATAGAAAATAAATCTTCAAATAATTTCCTCCCTTAAATGTCAAACAATCCATCCTAAGGTATAAAATGAGATGAAACACTTGTTTTTATTTGTTTTGTTTTTCTTAAGAAATATCAATTTAGAACCTTTTAAATCATAGTTACATAGCAGATTTATTGAACTAATTATTACTAAATACTTTCCATATGTTTGCTAATCAGACCATAGAACGAATTTCTGCTATTGACAACACCTGGTATTCGTCTATTAATTTTGAAAACATCTTTGAAAATAAAACGCATTTTCGAGGGATCACAAGGTTAAATATATATACAGCACACACAAATTAGAACTTCACCTTTTCATTGTTCCCATTGGTTACAAAGTTTTTAATTTTCTTATCCAAATAAATCCAGAATGAGACTATCATCCCTAGACCAAGCAGTGTTGTGGTCGGTGATTGGAATGGTCAGTTGATTGAAAAATGTCTTAGTGTGGTAAGGGGATATCAAATGTCAACTAAGAGGAAGATTGGCTTGTACAGTCGTTACAATGTACGTTCATAGTACAAAAAATTATGATAAAGGAGATGATTTTTTATTTCCTATCGTTATTTATCCATTTTTAGATGATGACGTTCCCTTGTCACCAACTTATGGTGTTTATATATCTCAACTTGTACGACTCGCTAGTGTATGTAACAACCTTTTAGATTTTAGCGAGAGAAATTTCTTCATTACTGAAAAATAATTACACCAGGGTTTTCGATATCACAAACCAGTCAAAACATTTATAAATCTTATCAACGGTACAAGGACATCATTATTAAATATAACTCAACATGCAGACATCTTATACGTTCAGGTATTTCACATCCAATCTTTTATGGGAATATTCTTAACAGAGCACAAAAATGTCAGTATTCACCTCAAAAGCTAACAAAACCTTTAAACAAACTTATGAAGAAGGGATATAGTTACGATACTGTTGTCAGGTTATCAAAGATTGCATATTTTGGCTTTAATATTGATTCACTTATTGGGTCTTTTCATCGAAATTACACATATTTATTCTAAAACAAGTTGTTGGCATGACATGGGTTATGTTCTTCTCATATATTTCATGATGGTATAATATTAAACCCCCTAATAGGAGGGATTTTGCCTGATATTCATATGATGAAGTCATAATCTTTCAATCAGTTTAATTGAGGTCTGGAGCTGGCGTGTCAGTAACTGCTAGCAGTCTATTGACATCATCCGCCCAGTAGCAAAACTACAATTGCATGAACTTACGAAGATTAAACAGGAAACTGGCTTTATGAGTTTGACTGTCCCTTTGGTATCTTTCGTCCCTCTTTTATTACCACTGGGTCGATGTCTCTGCTGGTGGACATTTTGTTCCCGAGGACATCATCCGCCCAGTAGCAAAACTACAATTGCATGAACTTACGAAGATTAAACAGGAAACTGGCTTTATGAGTTTGACTGTCCCTTTGGTATCTTTTGTCCCTCTTCTATTGCTTTTTATGTATTTATGTTTTATTGTCATTTTGTTTATTTTCTTTTGTTACATCTTCTGACATCGGACTCGAACTTCTCTTGAACTGAATTTTACTGTACGTATTGTTCATGTTGTTATGCGTTTACTTTTCTACATTGATTAGACGTATAGGGGAGGGTTGAGATCTCAAAAAGCATGTTTAACCCCGCCGCATTTTTGCGCCTGTCCTAAGTTAGGAGCATCTGGCCTTTGTTAGCTTGTAGGATTTTAAATTTTAGTTTCTTGTGTATTATTCGGAGTTAAGTATGACGTCCATTATCACTGAACTAGTATACATATTTGTTTAGGGACCAACTGAAGGACGGATCCGTTTGCGAGAGTTTTTTTCTGCATTAAAGACCTATTGGTGATCTTCAGCTGTTGTCTGTTCTATGGTCGGGTTGTTGTCTCTATGACACATTCCCCTATTCCATTCTCAATTATACATCATTCATAGTCTTGCATTCAACATTGCAGTGTCTTCCGTACCAGTGAAGTGGCCGTTAAAAGTCTTCAGCCAGAAATCGTTTGTTTTGCATCCCTTGCAATAGCCAGCAGACAACGAGGCGGGTTTAAATGATAAATCTCTCCAGCAAGTGTTTGAGGCTAAACAAATCTAGTACATGTGGACAGGTACAGATCTTGGATAGTTTTTGATATTGTTCGATTTGCTTCCAGTTTTCGAGGAGCAGTAAAGGCAACAGTAGTATATCGCTGTTCAAACTCATAAATCCATGGACAAAAAACTAAATCGGGGTAACAAACTAAAACTGAGGGAAACGCATTAAATATAAGAGAAGAACAACGAAACAACACTACAATGTAAAACACACAGAAACGGACCACGCAACAGACAAAATCCCACGAGAATAACAAATATAACATCAAAACTAAATACATGAATTAGGGATAGACAAGTACCGTGACACGTCTTATCGCAATGTGAATTTACACTAAAAAATAGGAGAAAACAAACGACGCAACGTTAAAATGTAACACACACAGAAACGAACTATAATATAACAATGGCCATATTCCTGACTTGGTACAGGACATTTTTACAGAAAAAAAATGGCGGGTTGAACCTGGTTTTGTGGCTTGCCAAACCTCCCCTTTTATAACCATGTGAAATATAACATTAATATGACAACTCAACACCACAGGACTACAATATAAATAAATTGGAGAATACAATTGACAAAGAAACACACGAACAACAGCCAACAAAAGGCAACAAGTTCAAAAATTTTAATACGCCAGAAGTGCATTTTATCCACACAAGATGTACTAGTGATGCCCAGATACAAAAGTTTGAAAGCCGAAACAAGCACAAAGTCGAACAACATCGAGGACCAAAAGATCAAAAAAGTTGTGCCAAAAACGGCCAGGGTTTTCTGTTAGTTACTAGAACATCCTTATCATTTAGAACAATTTATACTTTTGCAAACAGTTAATTTATAAAATTACTAAACACAAGCTGTACATGATAGAACTGAAATATTAACTAATTACAGGAAACAACTGAAATTCATTACATAACCAGACATTTGCAACACAAAATGTAGACACATCCGAATATGTTTAAACCTCAACGCCAAGTGACGTCATATTTGAAATTGTAAAAAATGACAAAAAAATGATGACGTCATTTGAATTTGTAAAACAGATCATAAAAAAATGAAAATTGACGTTCTTTGAATGAATAAGATAGAACTAGGACTGACCCAAGATTACATTTGAACTAAATACTGATATTGCACTTAATAACAATGCACATTTCAATATTTATTAATAGCAAACTAAGGCAGCAATTAACTTTATTATAAAGCTATGTCCGGTATGTTTTGAATCTCACTTCAAACGTAAAATATCGCACTGATTACGTTGAACAAAATGAAATTTAATAAATGAATGCGGTGATAACTTATCAAGTCAGCACCATCATCGGGACTATTTTGTTGACCTTCTTGTCTTTGCTTTGTACACGTTCATCTCGGCTGAAGTTGTCCGCACGAGAGAAACCGTTATCAATAACATTAAGAAAGGAAATGGGGAATGGTCAAAGAGACAACAACCCGACCAAAGAAAAAAACAAGCCGATGGCCATCATCGAGTCTTCAAAGCAGCGAGAAAATCCAACATCCGGACTCGAGCTTCATCTGGCCTCTAAACAAATAAATGTTTTAGTTCACTGATAATGAACGTAATACTAAACTCTAAATATATTGATGAACTTAAATTAAAAATCATTGCTAGAACTCTAACAAAGAATAGAGGCTCCTGAATTGGGATAGGCGCAACAAGGGAACGTCTTTTTTTCTAATTTTTTGTAGGCGCCATTTTGTTGTATCATTGGTGGTGCAAATCCGTTTATTTTATAAAAATATTTGCAAGCATAGTCCGATAGATACATGGAAAATTCCGCTGACGATATAATTAGAAATATATTGATACGAAGTAAGAAAGATGTTACACGTACAATACCAAGAAATACATAACTAGCATAATCAATTATACTAACAAAGAAAATGTTGCATAATTAGCTTTTATATTTGAATCTAATAAAGTATTATATCAATATCATAATGAAATATTATACTAATACAGATATGAAATTCCATAGTTTCTGTTAACCATACTCTACATATACCTCAAACGAAACATATTTATATTTATGATAAGATATCATATTGAAATTATGTGAAAGAAATGTCCTATCAATGCCAGAAAAAATGTATTGTATTAAACGGAAGGAACACAGCTTGAGAGGTACATGTATGTGGTCGTCTGTACCATATATCAACTTAGCCAATACCTTCATCATGAACCCGTCGCTCAAACATACTTGCCTACTTTGAAGATTGAATATTTATCGTATGTTAAACCTATACCAAACCAATTACAAACACGTTTTTCAAGATCTTAATATTAACAAATTTGAGGTGTAAAATACCAGATTGCACCTTTGCTTTTTTTTTATTCACATATAATTCAAGTAGCCACGTTCCTAATAGTGACCTTAACATTGTCAATAAAACTTCTCGGCGAAATGTGTTATATGAAGGCCGAAACCAATCAATTTGAAACACCAAAAAATACTATTATAATAAGAATAATGTTATGCTATTAGCTAAAAGAAAAATAAAAGGGACACATGGTCAGAATAATTTAAATCTGTGAGGTCGTTGGTGTAAATCAGAATTTAATCTATCTATTCATACACATCCTAGCCGATCTTTAATTATTTCAAATATTGCTGCGGTGTCTGTATGACAAATAATTTGTTGATCTCGCAGACAAAGCTCTACACAACATCTCGTTTGTGTATGTTAATGTCATTACATATACTGCTTGATAACGAAACATGTTTTTATATGTTCCTTTGGAATTTCAACAAAGACGACGATCTAGATGTTGATTTGTTGTTAATTTAATTACTAACTGAACAAACAACATAATATCGCTTGGTTTTCCAATTTTATCATTTATTTTATTCTGATTCGAGTCCCACTGATGAGTCGTGTGTAGAGAAAAAGCACGACTAGCAAACTGTTATCTTGATGATTGCTAAATCAAGAATTACTATTCCTTATTCTGAAAACGTTACTTTCAGATTTGTAAATAAGTGACCTATAGGAAGCAGATAATTTGATATGCCATTTACATGTATATATACGTCTATAAAAGGAACCAACTGGAAAACTGAAAATGTACTGGAACGTCTAGCAAAATAATGAAAAATTAGTATATAATAATATATATATGCATATTATTTATATTTTCAGTGTTTTTTGAAAAACACATGTGAAATTTTGCTGATGAAATCATAATTAATATATTGATGACGAAGTAAGAAAGATGTTACACGAACAACATCAAGATATTCATAATGTGCAAAATCGATTATATTAACAAAAGCAAACAGTGTTGCATAATTAGCTAATATCACCAAGTATTTAAATTGCTTTTATATTTGAATCTATCAAAGTATTATATCAATATCGAGATTAAATACTTTATTAATAATAAAAAAAATGAAATTCCAAAGTTTATGAAAACCACTTGTTTGAAGAAAAATATGTATCTATTTTATCATATACATATACCAAATCAATCATAAGTAATATGTTCAATTATAAACACATTTTCAGGATCTCAATATTTCCGACTTCCAGTGTAAACATTCTGATTGCAACTATAAAAAAAGATGTGGTATGAATTTCAATGAGACAACTCCTCACAAGACACCAAATGACACATAAATTAACAACTATAAGTCACTGTATGGCCTTCAACAATGATCAAAGCCCATACCGCATTGCAGCTATCAAAAGCTCCAAAATGACAACGTAAAACAATTCAAACGAGAAAACTAACGGCCTAATTTATGTACAAAAAATTAACGAAATACAAATATGTAACACATAACCAAACGACAACCACTTAATTATAGACTCCTGACTAGGGACAGCCACATACATATATAATGTGGTGGGGTTAAACATGCTAGCGGGTTCCCAGCCCTCCCCTAGTTATCAATTGTATGTTTGGTTTATTCAATTTGACATCTCGTTGGAGTTGAGCGCCCTGGGTGTGTCGTTTTGAGAGGAAAGACGAGTCTGGCTAATGTGTATTGTCTTTATATATTTTTTTCCTTTTTTGTTACATATTTGTTTGTTTTTGTGGTGATTATTATTGTAACACAATGTTTACTGCTGTATCCCTATTTTTTCAGTTTTGCCTGTTTTGTCTGTTTTTCTTTGATTTTACTATTTGCTGATTAAATTACAATATCCATAAATAATTGAAAATAGTTTAGTGACAGTTAAAGCTAGTAACACGTTTAACAATATTTGCTTATTCAGTCAATATTAAGACAGAAAACCAACATATGTCACTAATCGATGTTTTAAATCACACAGAACATTCACCAATCCTTTTATCTAACTTAGTATTTAAGTAGCCACTGTATTTCAAAAATCATCTTTCTATCTACGACTCTGCTATTTCACATTACGGTAAGTTTTCAATTATTCTCGTACAAACGATATTCTAGTTATTTGAATTTGTTCAATACAATTTAAAAAAAAAGTAATACAATGAAAACGGGTTAAACCGAAAACCTGTATAAATCGAAAACCTGTATAAACCAAACATGCTGTTAACACCGTCATACAAACTGTTAACGTTGTGAATCTGATAAAACCGAACATCGGCTAAAACAGAACAAAATCTTAAATTACGAAGAGATTCGGTTTAAACAGGTTTCAATATAACAGAGTATTCCATCAGATAAATTTCAACTCAGCAAAACGTCAAATGTGTAAGACTAAAAATACAAACTTTACTAACGATGAAAAATAATAATTAAGTCATATTTAAGAGTAAATCAACTACGTTAGCCTACAACATATGGCTTTGTTGTTTACAGCCTAGTAACAAATATATATTCTGAATTAGCTAGTCCATTGTCAAGCACTTTTAGGGTTCTGTTATATTTCCGTTACAGAACAACTTCTCTGAAGTACTATATGTTGATATTGCACAACATATACTTTTCTTTATATTAGATTATATAAAAAAAGGAATTAAGTTTTATTTAACAATAAGGCGTACCAAATTTGTAAATTTGCGGATGTTTTCTTAACCTTAAACTTGACTGAATATAAAATATTGAATTTCAAACACGTTTTTGACAAATAATATTGTAGTCCTTACAATTATGGCATTCAAAATAGAAAATCAAAAAGAACAAAAATTAAAAACCAACAAATCAATACAATTCCTAACACAAATAATTCAAGTTTTTTTTTTAATTTTTGATAGTCCGATTACCCACTTCCGATTTCAACACATAGAAATGGAGTTACCGTGGTTTTGATAAGTAATGCTCGTTATTAACATATTTTGAAAGCAAAATCATAACAAATGAAATGAGTACAACACACATCATCCAAACCCTTTTATTGGTAAGTTTAGACTTTAATTTAAAAACTGTTACATGTTTTTGGAACTTGAAATTAGCGATCAAAATATAACATTTAATACATACAGGCTCACTGCGCTTACTTCTGGTTTACGGGTCTTTCTAAATGATTCCACATTTGTAGACGAAACTCGCGTCTGACGCAAATATAAAATTTCAATCCTGTATGGATAATGAGTTTATTTCTAAATAACCTGGAATCTTAATTAAATAAAGGCAACAGTAGTATACCGCTGTTCAAACTCATAAATCCATGGACAAAAAACAAAATCGGGGTAACAAACTAAAACTGACGGAAACGCATAAATATAAGAGAGAACAACGACACAATACTATTAATATAGACGAGTTTTCATTTCAGAGTTATGATGAATTGTTCTTGTTTGATTGTTTTCATCTTTTGCACAATTGATGTGTCAAATGGCGGCAGTAAGTATCCTTTATGTTTAAAACGCTGTAGTGAAGAATAAAGATTAAGCTGCTAGACTCTCTCATAATATAAAAGGTACGATCCTTTCACTCTGATCAAACGTTCTGCATTCGAAAGCCAAACGAACAGACAAAGTAAGAACCTTTTTATATACTTAACAGATATTCTATCATGTTAACACAATTATCTACCATTTGTTTTTATAGTAATTCAGGGACAAACACCTTCATATTACAACGATATTATCAGTACTTTTTGTTGAGCTACGGATCTGTACAAAATTGTTCAACACTACTTTCCTAGGTAATTAAAGAACAATAAAAAATCTGTATTTAGGAAGAACTAATTTTAAACTTTCTACGCAGAGTTACGAGCATCTCCAGCAAATTCAGTTAATTTTATTCATGAGAAATCATAACGCAACAATAATATATACACTTCTTCTTGAAAAAAAATACAAAATTCTTATTTGTGTCCTATATTCAACATGGTTAAGCAAATCATTTTGAGAAATAAACAAATACTTTGTATCTATATTCCTATTGTATTATGTTAACGTATATATCAAAGTAAATCATGCTATATTGTATCGGAGTACTGTACTATTCAGTTCTTTCTGGGATATGCCACTCTTCCAACGGTACCTGTGGAAAAAAAGGTGTTCCATGTAATGAGACTTTCGGGTCTGAATGGACGTATAACGGAAAATGCTGCAATGAACGACCATGTTGCAAATGTAAGTAGACAAATAAATCAGGCGATAGATTTTGTCACTGTATATCAAATCGAATGAAATGTAAAAGAAACTCACAGACATAGATTTTTTGGGAAAAAAGAAGCCTGGAACAGTTTTTCATTCCCATTTCTGAATTAGTTTGTGCTTAACATCGACAATGATGGCGTTTTGTACAACCAACAAAGACTTTTTTAATTTTCCAAGCAATTAATGAATGTTGTTTCAGATGTGTCCTTAAATATTTCTTTATGTTAACATTTTCAGATTATTTGTTTTGTTTTCCTTTTGATTTGACTTTACTTCTGCATGTGTTTATTTCGCATTTATTTTTATATTGATGAATGTCGACTTACTTTCAACTAAAACGACGATTGCTATATATTTATCAAAGGTACCAGGATTATAATTTAGTACGCCAGACGCTCATATAAAAATAGTTATTAAGCCAAACAAGTACAAGTTGAAAATCGTTATCGTAAATACCGCACAAAAATTATAAAAAAAAATTGTGCAAAATGCAACTAAAGTTATCTATTTCTGGGTTATGAAAATCCTTAGTTTTTCATAGAGTTTAAAGTTTTGTAAAAGGAAATTTATAAAAATGACCTTATAATTGATATTCATGTCAACACAGAAGTTCTGACTACTGGGCTGGTGGAACCATCGGACGCAAAACGTCCACCAGCAGTGGCATCGACTAAACATTGGGCTCCTTTTATACCGTTATTGTAATTACGTCTTCGCTTTATCTTTTTTATGATTTAACTTCGATTGTATTAAAATTGTATTCTTTTTTAGTTTTCAAAGCGCCATGTGTTCCAGAAACTTGCCCAACAGGGTTCAAGCTATTATCAAACCAACCAAGTAGTGCTAATTGTTATTACACTAGTGATGCTAATGGAGTTACCTGGAATACAGCTGCGGTGAGTTTGTTAGTGAATCCTCATTTGCAAGACTGTGTCTGTTTCTTCGAAAACAAACAAGAATCAAAAACCATAAACAATAAACAATACATTACTTAATCTGTAAGCAGACGATAGTATTAATATAAGATTACAATACAGGTAACTATATGTTTTATATGTTGATCAAGTGACATTTCAGAATTCTTAATTCCTGACTTAAAAAGTTTTTCTACAGTGTTCATAATTATGTCATTGTATCTGTTTTTGATTTATAGAGTACGTTGTTGAAAGTCCGGTTAATTTTTCATATTTAAATACCATGTGACGTTTTAAAAGAGGGACGAAAAATAACAGAGGGACAGTCAAACTCATAAATCGAAAAAAAAAATGACAACGCCATAACTAAAAATGAAAAAGACTAACAGACAAACAAAAGTACACATGATATAACATAAAACTTAAGATTAAACAACACGAACCCCATCAAAAACTGTGGTTGATCTCATGTGCTCCGGAAGGGTAGGCAGATCCTGCTGTAAGTGGTGTTGAACGATGCCGAAATTATTTGGACAGAATTTTATCTGAATCAACAATGGTATGTTGATAATAGATTGTAATAGTACTAGTACAACCAACTAACTGAAGGGTCTTTGGTGTAATTCTGACTCCCCACAGACCTTTTTCATATTACCGAATTTTGACCCCGGAAAGTAATATTTTCAACAGGTTACCTTCTCTGTGGTAGAATATCCTGTAAACCGGTCAAGCAAGAGCTTAGAAATTAAGCAAATTCAAAATTTAAGCGAAAATTTACTGTTTTTATACACGACTCTATCCGAAAAAAAAAATAGTTAACCCCCGCTCCCCCAACATTGTACTGATTATATATTTGATTTAGCTTCTTATGGTTGCCCCTTTATTGCCTGAATATCAGAATATCCTACCACAGTGGAAACTTGTCAAAACAATTATAAGAGCCCGGAGTCAAAATTCGGTTTTCGTGAATTAGAGAAAAATATAGCATACATACATCTGGCCAATATACTAGCTTTGATTAGTGTTTAGAATTAATATAATGTCACTTCTTCGTACTTTGAACATCGATATTATTTTCTTTCTCCTTTCATACTGTATGCACATCACACCTCTGGCACTTATACATAAAGAACACAAAGTGTTATCGAGCACCAATTTTATAGTTTTATTGTTGATAAATATTCACCCCACGTGTACCAATTTTCAGGATAGTTTTATTGCTATACAAAAAAGATATTGGTGTTCCTAAACGGAAGGTAATACAGACAAAAGAAGTAACAACAAAATTATTTTCATTTAGCTGTGTATAAAATTATTGCAAATGGCTGATTGTTTTCAGGTTTAAAGTTTTTCTGAAATTTTTAAACATTAAACTTTTGATTTATTATTCATCCCTTATTATAATTCTTTTGTATTTTTATTGTAGCATAGATAAAATTAATTTGTTCTGTGTATGTTCATTTGTGTTACTACATCTTTTGATTGAGTAAAGCCATTTCAATAGATATTTTATAGTGTGTCTTTCTATGTTGCAATACTCACCTATTGGTTCAGATAAAGGTAATGGTGCGGTACCATTTAAACGTTTAAATTTGCTGCAATTGTTTGTACCTGTCCTAAATCAGGAACCAGATGTTCAGTAGTTGTCGTTTGTTGATTCGGTTCTTAAGTGTTTCTCGCTTCTCTATATTTATATATACATATTTGACCGTTTGAATGGTTTAACACTAGAAATTGCTTGGGGCCGATTATAAATTGCTGTTAGGTGTGAGCCAAGGCACTGTGTTGACGACCGTACTTTGACCTATAATGGTTTACTTTTATAAATTGTGACTTGGATTGAGAGTTGTCTCATTGGCACTCATACCTCATTTTATATCTATATACAGGTTTATAGAAAATTTTTCATTCGTTGAAGATTTTTTTTCGTGGTTCATCTATACCCACGAAATCTGCGAAAATGATCGAAATGTAAATATGATATGAATGTCATCTACGTATTTGGCACAACTTTTTGGATTTTGTATCCCC
Organism: Mytilus edulis; assembly: GCF_963676685.1. NCBI lineage: Eukaryota > Metazoa > Mollusca > Bivalvia > Mytilida > Mytilidae > Mytilus > Mytilus edulis. The sequence continues at coordinate 70,223,863 of NC_092353.1, read as the reverse complement.
AATGCTCTTCAACTTTGTACTTGTTTAGCTTTATAATCTTTTTATATGAGCGTCACTGATGAGTCTTATGTAGACGAAACGCGCGACTGGTGTACTAAATTATAATTCTTGTACCTTTGATAACTATTTACACCACTGGGTCGATGCCACTGCTGGTGGACGTTTCGTCCCCGCGGGTGTCACCAACCCAGTACGAAGTGTTGACATGAATATCAATAATGTGGTCATTTTTATAAATTTGCTGTTAACAAAACTTTTAATTTTTCAAAAAACTAAGGATTTTCTTATCCTAGGCATAGATAACCTTAGCCGTATTTGGCACAACTTTTTGGATTTTTGATCCCCAATGCTCTTCAACTTTGTACTTGTTTGGCTTTATAATATTTTGATATGAGCGTCAATGATGAGTCTTATGTAGACGGAACGCGCGTCTGGCGTACTAAATTATAATCCTGGTACCTTTGATAACTATTTACTTAATTTAAGGATAATTGTGCCTCGACAGATGGTGCCTACCTGTGGAGACCGAACACTGCACAAGAAGCCAATGCTGTTCAAAATGAATTTAATATTCGTAAGTTGAGAATGTATTATTAATTATTTTTAAATGAAGTTTTTCCGTAATCATGAATTACATAATAAAAAAAAAAAAACTGTGATAACAAAATAATTAAATTCGTTTCGAAAAATGTGACAACGAATTTGATTAGTTATAAAGATTTACAAATATTAAAGATGTTGTAACTAGCTCCTAAAATTTATGATGACTATTTTATTCTGTGAAAACAATTTTGTATTTCATGATAACGATTTAAATCGTGATTTCGACTTTGATTTATATTTTTGTTAGGTCCTAAAAAGGCTTTCGTTTAACGATACAATATTATTTTTTTCTAAAGACTTACCAAAACTTAAGATAAAACAACTGATATATCTAGTTTCCATTGGTCACATCTTGAAAAACTAAAGAAGGTTTACAAAAACTGGTTACAACTTGAAAATACTATAAATTATGATTATAATCTTGTCCTAGCTATAAAATCAGGTTTAATCCATTTTTTCATACAAATAATTTACCTAGCTAGATGCGGCAAAGATTATAACAGTTCACATAGATGTAACTCTTATTTTTGTTAATTACAACCTCGACATAATTGATTTATCTTGTTTCTTTGAAAATTCTAGTCAGAAATATGACAAACTAGGGATTTAGTTTATCAAGTTTTAAGGACTTAATATTTTCATTAAAGTCGGTATTAATGTTCATACCTTTCTATCTTGAATACGATAACGTTTGATCCAATATTGAAAATTTCATGTACAGATAGATCTGTAGGGGCATTCAGACCTGGTTTTGGCACAAGAAAATAAATGTTTGGTAACTATTTAAAATTATCACATAATGTTTAGAAATGCATAAGGTCAAGAAATATAAAAATAAACAATAAAGTTTTTTATCTGATGACGTCAAAATTACTTCATAATATTTACCGTTATTCACAAAAACGATAAAAAAATACAGAATGTACATGTAAGCAGTTTCGATCTTTATTTTCGCTGTGGAAACCTCGTGCGCTGCCAAGAAACAATAAAATAATTTAACAAAAGCTTTATTGTAACTTTTGACATAATCTCACCAAATATAAAGCTGTTTCATGGGTGCGCACATACTTTTTCAATCTAAAATATACTTAAAGTTTGATAAAAACCACGAAAATTATAAAATTTTAGAAAATATGCAATCAAGTCATGTATTGTTGCCATGGTAACTTGTTTAATGCCAAATTTGTTTTGTTTATCTGAATACCCTGAACCTTAGTCAAGTTTTCAGATATTTAAGAATATGTATGAAAACTGTTAAATTTGCAGTAATTTTTTGACCAAATAAGGGTCTTTTGATGAATATTTAGCATTCAAATTGCATTATTTTTTTTTTCAAGAAAATTTGTACAAAATATATTATGACGTTATCAAAACAAACGTCATTTAAAAAAAAGAGAGGTCCTTGAACTCGTTTTCAAGTTAAATCAGTTTGAATGAAAAAAAAATCAGTCGAAAAATGCATCTTTTACCGATATATGTCACAGTTTGACGTCGCATATTTATTTCTATACCTTTCTTCCTTTATCTACTGATTTTTGATGAACATGATGAAGCTTATTTACATTTAATTCTTTACAGCCGATAGTTTTCCTATATGGACTGGTGCAAATGATATTGACAACGATGGAACCTTTACATTTGCCATAGAAAATGGTCCCTTTTCATTTAATGACCTGCCATTTGGATCAGGTAAATTTTATGATAATTTAGCAAAAGTATATACACCAAAAGTCGATGAGACAGCAAAAAAAAACAACACAAAAAACTGCGTCATCTACAGGACAGTACATTGTATTCAACAATATATGTGTATAAAAAGGTTGGGAAAAATTAATAGATTAATAGTGTTCAACACTTTCTCTTTTGGTCGATAACAAGATAAAAAAATAAAAACGAGTAGTTATTTTTCGAATGTGATCTACCTAATTTCACTGAACTACGGATTTGTACTTACATTTACAACCAACATGTGCCACTAGTTGGGTGGAATCTCCTTACCCTTCCGGAGCACCTGACATCACCGCTTGTTTTTATATGTTGTATTTCATTTACTTTTGTTTTCTCTTAGTATAATTCCGGGTTTTTTTCATTGCATTGTGAATAGATAAAAGAAGATGGATAAAAGTGTCAATGAAATAGCTATCCAGCCAAGTCACAATTTGTAAAAGTAAACTATCATTTGTCAAATTACTATCTTCAACACGGAGCCTTTGCTCACTCCGAACAACAATTACTAAAGTTTGTTTTTTGACAAATGGGTTTGACGATCGTTTTGTATATTTGTTTTTTTTTTGTCTAATACAATCACAATCCGATTTAACTCTAAAAGTGGTATCAAACAATTGAAAATGTCCCTTTTGCGTTATTTAATACGAAATTCAAAATTAATGTTCGGTAAATTATTTCAGGCCATTCCGTTAGTAGAAATGAAGCCTGTGTGATCATTGCGAACTTATGGGGTACATGGTCTTGGGGTCGAGAACCCTGTACCTCTATTAATCGCTACATATGCGAGTATAAACTAGTAAGTATACTCCTTTGTTTAGCCTTTAATTAGAAATATTATATTGCCTTAACAATATTAATATATAGCAACGACATTATCATGCATCATGGAAACTTCAGTACTAGTCACAAATAGGTTACAATCGCCTGACATTCGATACACATATATAAGGTTTTATTGTCCTTCCCTACGCCTATATCACCCTGTTCTGTCACTCCGTAGTAATCGTAGAAAGGCTTCAAAACGAGACCAGGCATTATCAGCGACGTCACAATGTGAGAGGAGAAGTTATCAGTGACGTCACAATGCGAGAGGAGACGTTATCAAGCTTGTTTTAATCATGCTTAAAACTGTCTTAGGAAGAGGGAAAAGACCAGTAATAAAACGAAAAAGAGATAATCGGGATTTTGTCGTATAGCTATCGTAAAATATCAGCCACTCGACGTTATCATGATAATGTGAAACTTTTAAGCTCGTTCGCTGCGCTCACTCGTAAAACATGTTTACATTGTGGCTCGCGGCTGATATTTTACTATGTCAATGTGTAGAAAACCCGATAATCTATACGTATTTAGAAATAAGATATTTATACTCTCTTTGTATAAGGGTTTTTTGCTACACAACCCTGGTTAAGAAAATTTCTATAGCAATTCGGTAAGGAAAACATGGTTTACCTCGATACCATTGTTTTTGTCAAATGCCACTTGTAAGCATGAAATAGCTATTTCAATTCTAACAAATGTTCTTTGAATCCATTTCGATCTCGGAATGTTAATTGAAGACCCATTGGAGGACTTCTGCTGTTGTCTGTTCTTTGGTCGGGTTGTTGTCTCTTTGACACATTCCCCATATCCATTCTCAATTTTATTATTGTAAGCAGGTATCCTACATGTCATATGAAAAGTCTAGCTGAGGTCTTTTGAAGTTACTTTATTTGAGACATTTTTACTTCCAATCTGCCATGGTATTTGCTAGCCAATACCCTGGCACATGGAAGTCCATCGTTACAAATACACCAACAGAGAACAGAAAATCTCAATATAGAGAAAAAAGATGAAAAATACCATATCTCTCATCTAATCGAAATGCGACATTTCATCGCACTTTTCTGTGAATCTACACTACGAGAATTTCTGATATTAGTGCGTAGGGTATATACATATATATATATATATATATATATATATATATAAAGCAAATTGTACAGATCTAACATTGTTGGGTTGATGTTTAGACGAGTTGTATATATATATAAATATATATAAGTAAACTTTACCACTTGATGCATTTTCAGATTCATTACTCCACTACTTCCTGTTTACAGAAAACTTGTATCATTTGATACATGATAGCGAGGTTTAAAGTTTTCATCAAACTTTTCGTAGGAACTACAATTCAAGGATATCTAAAATTTGTTTTAGGGTTAATATTAATCAGTTTTATCATGTGAGGCGTTTTCAGATTCATCACCGAACAACTTTCTGTTTATTGAACACTTGTATCATTTTACTCATGATAGCCAAGTTGAAAATTTTAATCACACTGTTCTCATGAACTATTATATAGTATTTCTGAATTTAGGGTTAAGTCGTTATATAAGTTAGTTGAACTGTGTGATGCGTTTTCGGATAACTCACTTTAAACCTTCCTGTTATATTTGTAGCCGAATACTTTAAGCGGGCGATTGTATCATTGGTGAACAGTAGCTCACAGATTCACTTGTTGACAAATATTTTCTAACCAATACAAATATATATCATGAGATCTCAATTCAGATATTAGTTATATTTATGTGTCTGTTGATTTATAGTATTGTGTTTTTCAGAAAGTGTGTCCGTAGAGAGGATATATGCCATTGCAGTACTTGATGTAATAAAATTGTAAAAGATGATTTTTTTTTATCTTTGGAAAACAACATAGAACGGACATATCAATGTTGCACCAAACCACAAAACAAAGATTGACAACCTACCCCCCTCCCCCATCCCCCTCCCCCACCAAATGAAAGCCCAAGCAAAAAGAATCAACTATGAAAGTGATCAGTTTCATTTCCACTATGGCATTGGTTATTGTGGTCATGTCATGCAGATATAAGTGTTTCGCTTGATACCAAACACCTTGACTTGACTTAATTTGGCTCGTTAAATTTTCATAACATATTGAAAAAATATTTGCTTTACAGAGTTGAGGATCATCGAGGACCTAAAATTCCCAAACGATATGCCAAATAAGGCAAAGGTAACCTATGCCTGGGATAAGAAAATCCTTAGTTCGAAAAATTCATAATTTTGTTAACAAGAAATTTATAAAATGTCAATATAATTGATATTCATGTCGACATTGTAGTGATTACTACTGGGCTGGTGATATCATCGGGGACGAAACGTCCACCAGCCAACCACACACGTTATCGAAAAAAATCCTTATCAATAGAACGTATTTAAAACGTTCAGCTGATGTTTACAGAGTTGTCGCCCTGTAGTGTACCACCTTAATCGAGGAAAAATTCGAAGAATTGTGGTCAGACGATAGCATACATTCGTAAGCAATGTTGACACGTATTTTCTAAAAGGAGAAACTAAGCCATGATTGCAATTGTAATGCTGTCAATGGCAATCATCAAACGTAAATTAAATCGAAACCCTTGGTGCATAAAGCTTCTTCATAGGCAACACACTAAGGGAAAGCGAAAATAGAATCTTTGAAAACTTAAAGACAAATAATCCATACACGAGACCTGCTGGAATAATTTTAGACAAAAAAATGGACAGCTAGAATTATACCTTTTTTCTATTTTTTTCTATCAGTGTATGTTCACATGTGTTAATATGTCTTTTGATTGAGTAAGGGCATTACAGTTGTCATTTTCGAGTGTGTCTTTCTATGTTATAATGATACACTATTGTTTAAGATAAGGGTGCATGAAGGTTGGTACCTATTGCATCTGTTTGCACCTGTTCTAAGTCAAGAATCTGATTTTCAGTGGTTGTCGTTTGTTGGTGTGGATTATAAGTGTTTCTCGTTCTCGTTTATATATGGATTAAACCGTTGGTTTTCTGATTTAAATATAGTTTTACACTTCTCTTTTTGGGGCCCTTTATACATTGTTATATCTTGCTGTTTGGTTAAATGCACGGCTCTGTGTTAAAGATCGAACTTTGACCTTTAATTATGGTTTATTTTAAAAATTGTGACTTGGATGAATAGTTGTCTCATTGGAACTCATATCACATCTTCTTTTATCAAATTAATATCAAAAACTCGTATCCAATCTTTTTAAGATGGCCCAATCATGAAGCCTTCACTATCGCAAACTCTCTTTTAAAAGCAACTCAAAATCTATTTTTTGCATTGGTACACATTTCCGGTTAATTCATTGTTCTCGTGTTTTTTTATTTTTTTTTTTAATAAGTTTGAGTCGTTGATATTTGATAGATTTGAACACTCGTATTTTAGCTTGCTTGTATGAATTGAAACTTTATCGTTGATACTTTGGAAAATAAGTACATGTGATGAATTTTTACTCTCGGCATATGACGATGATACGAGATAACATTCAAAACTATGGACGTCAAGTTGGTTACTTATTCCCTATTCCCTATTCGTTACCTATTCCCTATTCCCTATTCGTTACATATTCGTTACCTATTCCCTTTTCCCTATTCGTTACCTATTCGTTACCTATTCCCTATTCCCTATTCGTTACTTATTAGTTACTTATTCCCTATTCCCTATCGTTACCTATTCGTTACTTATTCCCTATTCCTTATTCGTTACTTATTCTATTTTTAATATCCTTCTCCCTTTTTAATTGTTTATACTCTTATATCTGGTAATAGTTCTAAATTTGTTGAGGTAAATGTACGGCCTTCAACAATGAGCATAGCCCACACCGTGTAGTCACCAATAAAAGGCCCAGACATGACAATTTCAAACAATTCAAACAACAAAACTAACGGCCGTATTTGATATACAAAAAAATAAACGGAAAACAAATAAGTAACACAAAAACAAACGATAACTACTTAATTTCAGGCTCTAGTCTAGGGACAGGCACAAACTAACATAATGTGGTGGGGTTAAACGTGTTAGCAGGGTGTACATCGTTTCGGAGCATGCTATTACCTTGTTTAATTCGTTCCATCACTCGCTTATAATTCGCATATAATACGTGTATCATACGTTGTACCTTTTAAAACATGATTTTCAATTTTTTTGTTGTCTCTGGTGGTAGATTAAGGTTCTTAGAGGTGATATAACTCTATAAGCGCAAATGTACCCGTTCCAGCGCTCGGATAATACCCTGTTAAGTATTCATTACTTATTCGCTTTTAATACGTTTGTTGTACGTTGCACCTTTTAGAAAAGGATTTTCAATTGTGTTCATATCTCTGGTGGTAATAATGTGTTCTTATAGATGAAATATCCCTATTAGCGCGTAGGTACCCGTTCCAGCGCTCGGATAATACCCTGTTACTTATCCATTCCTTATTCGCTTTTAATGCAGAGGGTATTCGTTGCACCTTGAAATAAATCGTTTTTTAATTGTGTTCATGTCTCTGGTGGTAACAATGTGTTCTTACAGATGAAATGACCCTATTACTGCGCATGTACCCGTTCCAGCGCTCAGTTAATACCCTGTTACCTATTCGTTACTTATTCGCCTATAATACGTTTGTTGTACGTTGCATCTTTTAGAAAATGATTTTCAATTGTGTTCATGTCTCTGGTGGTAACAATGTGTTCTTAGAGATGAAATGACCCTATTAGCGCGTATGTACCCGTTCCAGCGCTCGGTTAATACCCTGTTACTTATTCGTTACTTATTCGCCTATAATACGTTTGTTGAACGTTGCACCTTTTAGAAAAGGATTTTCAATTGTGTCCATGTCTCTGGTGGTAACAATGTGTTCTTAGAGATGAAATGACTCTATTAGCGTGCATGTACCTGTCCCAGTGCTCGGTTAATACCCTGTTACTTACTCGTTACTTATTCGCTTTTAATAAGTTTGTTGTACGTTGCACCTTTAAGAAAAGGATTTTCAATTGTGTTCATATCTCTGGTTGTAATAATGTGTTCTAATAGATGAAATACCCATATTAGCGCGTATGTACCCGTTCCAGCGCTCGGATAATACCCGGCTACTTATTCGTTACTTAATCGCTTTTAATGTGCAGGGTAAGTATACGTTACACCTTGAAATAAATCGTTCTTTAATTGTGTTCATGTCTCTGGTGGTAACAATGTGTTCTTAGAAACGAAATGACCCTATTAGAGTACATGTACTAGTTCCAGCACTCGGTTAATACCCTGTTACCTATTCGTTACTTATTCGTTACCTATTCACTTATAATACGTTTGTTGTACGTTGCACCTTTTAGAAAAGGATTTTCAATTGTGTCCATGTCTTTGGTGGTAACAATGTGTTTTTACAGATGAAATGACCCTATTAGTGCGCATGTACCCGTTCCAACGCTCAATTAATACCCTGTTACCTATTCGTTACCTATTCACTTATAATGCGTTTGTTGTACGTTGCACCTTTTACAAAAGGATTTTCAATTGTGTCTATGTCTCTGGTGGTAACAATGTGTTCTTAGAGATGAAATTACCCTATTAGCGCGCATGTTCCTGTTCCAGCGCTCGGTTAATACCCTGTTACCTATTCGTTACCTATTCGTTTCTTATTCACTTATAATACGTTTGTTGTACGTTGCACCTTTTACAAAAGGATTTTCAATTGTGTCTATGTCTCTGGTGGTAACCATGTGTTCTTAGAGATGAAATGACCCTATGAGCGTGCATGTACCCGTTCCAGCGCTCGGTTAATACCTGTTACTTATTCGTTACTTATTCGCCTATAATACGTTTGTTGTACGTTGCATCTTTTAGAAAAGGATTATCAATTGTGTTCATGTCATTGGTGGTAACAATGTGTTATTAGAGATGAAATGACCCTATAAGCGCGTATGTACCCGTTCCAGCGCTCGGTTAATATCCTGTTACTTATTCGTTACTTATTCGCATATAATACGTTTGTTGTACTTTGCACCTTTTAGAAAAGAATTTTCAATTGTGTCCATGTCTCTGGTGGTAACAATGTGTTCTTAAAGATGAAATGACTCTATTAGCGTGCATGTACCCGTTCCAGCGCTCGGATAATACCCGGTTACTTATTCGTTACTTATTCGCTTTAAATGCGCAGGGTATACGTTGCACCTTGAAATAGATTGTTTTATAATTGTGTTCATGTCTCTGGTGGTAACAATGTGTTCTTAGAGATGAAATGACCCTATTAGCGCGCATGTGCCCGTTCCATGGCTCGGTTAATACCCTGTTACCTATTCGTCACCTATTCACTTATAATACGTTTGTTGTTCGTTGCACCTTTTAGAAAAGGATTTTCAATTGTGTCCATGTCTCTGGTGGTAACAATGTGTTCTTAGAAATTAAATGACCCTATGAGCGTGCATGTACCCGTTCCAGCGCTCGGTTAATACCTGTTACTTATTCGTTACTTATTCGCCTATAATACGTTTGTTGTACGTTGCATCTTTTAGAAAAGGATTATCAATTGTGTTCATGTCATTGGTGGTAACAATGTGTTATTAGAGATGAAATGACCCTATAAGCGCGTATGTACCCGTTCCAGCGCTCGGTTAATATCCTGTTACTTATTCGTTACTTATTCGCATATAATACGTTTGTTGTACTTTGCACCTTTTAGAAAAGAATTTTCAATTGTGTCCATGTCTCTGGTGGTAACAATGTGTTCTTAAAGATGAAATGACTCTATTAGCGTGCATGTACCCGTTCCAGCGCTCGGATAATACCCGGTTACTTATTCGTTACTTATTCGCTTTAAATGCGCAGGGTATACGTTGCACCTTGAAATAGATTGTTTTATAATTGTGTTCATGTCTCTGGTGGTAACAATGTGTTCTTAGAGATGAAATGACCCTATTAGCGCGCATGTACCAGTTCCAGCGCTCGGTTAATACCCTGTTACCTATTCGTTACCTATTCGTTACTTATTCGCTTTTAATACGTTTGTTGTACGTTGCATCTTTAAGAAAAGGATTTTCAATTTGTGTTCATATCCCTGGTGGTAATAATGTGTTCTTATAGATGAAATACCCCTATTAGCGCGTATGTACCCGTTCCAGCGCTCGGTTAATACCCTGTTACCTATTCGTCACCTATTTACTTATAATACGTTGGTTGTTCGTTGCACCTTTTAGAAAAGGATTTTCAATTGTGTCCATGTCTCTGGTGATAACAATGTGTTCTTAGAGATAAAATGACCCTATTAGCGCGCATGTACCAGTTACAGCGCTCGGTTTATACCCTGTTACCTATTCGTTACCTATTCGTTACTTATTCGCTTATAATACGTTTGTTGTACGTTGCACCTTTTAGAAAAGGTTTTCAATTTGTGTTCATATCCCTGGTGGTAATAATGTGTTCTTATAGATGAAATACCTCTATAAGGGCGGAGGTACCCGTTCCAGCGCTCGGATAATACCCTGTTACTTATTCGTTCCTTATTCGTTTTTAATGCGCGGGGTAAGTATTCGTTGCACCTTGAAATAAATCGTTTTTTAATTGTGTTCATGTCTCTGGTGGTAATAATGTGTTCTTACAGATAAAATGACCCTATTACTGCGCATGTACCCGTTCCAGCGCTCAGTTAATACCCTGTTACCTATTCGTTACCTATTCACTTATAATACGTTTGTTGTACGTTGCACCTTTTAGAAAAGGATTTTCAATTGTGTCCATGTCACTGATGGTAACAATGTGTTCTTAGAGATGAAATACCCCTATTAGCGCGCATGTTCCTGTTCCAGCGCTCGGTTAATACCCTGTTACCTATTCGTTTCCTATTCACTTATAATACGTTTGTTGTAAGTTGCACCTTTTAGAAAAGGATTTTCAATTGTGTCCATGTTTCTGGTGGTAACAATGTGTTCTTAGAGATGAAATGACCCTATGAGCGTGCATGTACCCGTTCCAGCGCTCGGTTAATACCCTGTTACTTATTCGTTACTTATTCGCCTATAATACGTTTGTTGTACGTTGCATCTTTTAGAAAAGGATTTTCAATTGTGTCCATGTCTCTGGTGGTAACAATGTGTTCTTAGAGATGAAATGACCCTATTAGCGCGTATGTGCCCGTTCCAGCGCTCAGTTAATACCCTGTTACTTATTCGTTACTTATTCGCCTATAATACGTTTGTTGTACGTTGCACCTTTTAGAAAAGGATTTTCAATTGTGTCCATGTCTCTGGTGGTAACAATGTGTTCTTAGAAATTAAATGACCCTATTAGCGCGCATGTACCCGTTCCAGCGCTCGGTTAATACCCTGTTACCTATTTGTTACCTATTCGTTACCTATTCGTTACTTATTCGCTTTTAATACGTTTTTTGTACGTTGAACCTTTCAGAAAAGGATTTTCAACTTGTGTTCATATACCTGGTGGTAATAATGTGTTCTTATAGATGAAATACCCCTATTAGCGCGTATGTACCCGTTCCAAAGCTCGGATAATACCCTGTTACTTATTCGTTCCTTATTCGCTTTTAATGCGCGGGGTAAGTATACGTTACACCTTGAAATAAATCGTTTTTTAATTGTGTTCTTGTCTTCGGTGGTAACAATGTGTTTTTAGAAACGAAATGACCCTATTAGCGCGCATGTACCCGTTCCAGCGCTCGGTTAATACCCTGTTACCTATTCGTCACCTATTCACTTATAATACGTTTGTTGTTCGTTGCACCTTTTAGAAAAGGATTTTCAATTGTGTCCATGTCTCTGGTGGTAACAATGTGTTCTTAGAGATTAAATGACCCTATTAGCGCGCATGTACCTGTCCCAGTGCTCGGTTAATACCCTGTTACTTACTCGTTACTTATTCGCTTTTAATAAGTTTGTTGTACGTTGCACCTTTAAGAAAAGGATTTTCAATTGTGTTCATATCTCTGGTTGTAATAATGTGTTCTAATAGATGAAATACCCCTATTAGCGCGTATGTACCCGTTCCAGCGCTCGGATAATACCCGGCTACTTATTCGTTACTTATTCGCTTTTAATGTGCAGGGTAAGTATACGTTACACCTTGAAATAAATCGTTCTTTAATTGTGTTCATGTCTCTGGTGGTAACAATGTGTTCTTAGAAACGAAATGACCCTATTAGAGCACATGTACTAGTTCCAGCACTCGGTTAATACCCTGTTACCTATTCGTTACTTATTCGTTACCTATTCACTTATAATACGTTTGTTGTACGTTGCACCTTTTAGAAAAGGATTTTCAATTGTGTCCATGTCTTTGGTGGTAACAATGTGTTTTTACAGATGAAATGACCCTATTAGTGCGCATGTACCCGTTCCAACGCTCAATTAATACCCTGTTACCTTTTCGTTACTTATTCGCCTATAATACGTTTGTTGTTTGTTGCACCTTTTAGAAAAGGATTTTCAATTGTGTCCATGTCTCTGGTGGTAACAATGTGTTCTTAGAAATTAAATGACCCTATTAGCGCGCATGTACCCGTTCCAGCGCTCGGTTAATACCCTGTTACCTATTCGTTACCTATTTGTTACCTATTCGTTACTTATTCGCTTTTAATACGTTTGTTGTACGTTGAACCTTTTAGAAAAGGATTTTCAACTTGTTTTCATATCCCTGGTGTGATAATGTGTTCTTATAGATGAAATACCCCTATTAGCGCTTAGGTACCCGTTCCAGCGCTCGGATAATACCCTGTTACTTATTCGTTCCTTATTCGCTTTTAATGCGCGGGGTAAGTATACGTTGCACCTTGAAATAAATCGTTTTTTAATTGTGTTCATGTCTCTGGTGGTAACAATGTGTTTTTAGAAACGAAATGACCCTATTAGAGCGCATGTACCCGTTCCAGCGCTCGGTTAATACCCTGTTACCTATTCGTTGCCTATTTGTTACCTATTCGTTACTTATTCGCTTTTAATACGTTTGTTGTACGTTGAACCTTTTAGAAAAGGATTTTCAACTTGTGTTCATATCCCTGGTGTGATAATATGTTCTTATAGATGAAATACCCCTATTAGCGTTTAGGTACCCGTTCCAGCGCTCGGATAATACCCTGTTACTTATTCGTTCCTTATTCGCTTTTAATGCGCGGGGTAAGAATACGTTGCACCTTGAAATAAATCGTTTTTTAATTGTGTTCATGTCTCTGGTGGTAACAATGTGTTTTTAGAAACGAAATGACCCCATTAGAGCGCATGTACCCGTTGCAGCGCTCGGTTAATACCCTTTTACCTATTCGTTGCCTATTTGTTACCTATTCACTTATAATACGTTTGTTGTACGTTGCAGTTTTTAGAAAAGGATTTTCAATTGTGTCCATGTCTTTGGTGGTAACAATGTGTTCTTAGAGATTAAATGACCCTATTAGCGCGCATGTACCCGTTCCAGCGCTCGGTTAATACCCTGTTACCTATTCGTTACTTATTCGTTACCTATTCGTTACTTATTCGCTTTTAATACGTTTGTTGTACGTTGCACCTTTTAGAAAAGGATTTTCAAGTTGTGTTCATATCCCTGGTGGTAATAATGTGTTCTTATAGATGAAATACCCTTATTAGCGCGTATGTTCCCGTTCCAGCGCTCGGATAATACCCTGTTACTTATTCGTTCCTTATTCGCTTTTAATGCGCGGGGTAAGTATACGTTGCACCTTGAAATAAATCGTTTTTTAATTGTGGTCATGTCTCTGTTGGTAACAATGTGTTTTTAGAAACGAAATGACCCTATTAGAGCGCATGTACCCGTTGCAGCGCTCGGTTAATACCCTGTTACCTATTCGTTGCCTATTTTTTACCTATTCACTTATAATACGTTTGTTGGACGTTGCACCTTTTATAAAAGAATTTTTAATTGTGTCCATGTCTCTGGTTGTAACAATGTGTTCTTATAGATGAAATACCTCTATTAGCGCGGAGGTACCCGTTCCAGTGCTCGGATAATACCCTGTTACCTATTCGTTACTTCTTCGCTTTTAATACGTTTGTTGTACGTTGCATCTTTTAGAAAAGGATTTTCAATTTGTGTTCATATCCCTGGTGGTAATAATGTGTTCTTATAGATGAAATACCCCTATTAGCGCGTATGTACCCGTTCCAGCGCTCGGATAATACCCTGTTACTTATTCGTTACTTATTCGGCTATAATACGTTTGTTGTACGTTGCACCTTTTAGAAAAGGATTTTCAATTGTGTCCATGTCTCTGGTGGTAACAATGTGTTCTAAGAAATTAAATGACGCTATTAGCGCGCATGTACCCGTTCCAGCGCTCGGTTAATACCCTGTTACCTATTCGTTACTTATTCGGCTATAATACGTTTGTTGTACGTTGCACCTTTTAGAAAAGGATTTTCAATTGTGTCCATGTCTCTGGTGGTAACAATGTGTTCTAAGAAATTAAATGACGCTATTAGCGCGCATGTACCCGTTCCAGCGCTCGGTTAATACCCTGTTACTTATTCGTTACTTATTCGGCTATAATACGTTTGTTGTACGTTGCACCTTTTAGAAAAGGATTTTCAATTGTGTCCATGTCTCTGGTGGTAACAATGTGTTCTAAGAAATTAAATGACGCTATTAGCGCGCATGTACCCGTTCCAGCGCTCGGTTAATACCCTGTTACTTATTCGTTACTTATTCGGCTATAATACGTTTGTTGTACGTTGCATCTTTTAGAAAAGGATTTTCAATTTGTGTTCATATCCCTGGTGGTAATAATGTGTTCTTATAGATGAAATACCCCTATTAGCGCGTATGTACCCGTTCCAGCGCTCGAATAATACCCTGTTACTTATTCGTTACTTATTCGGCTATAATACGTTTGTTGTACGTTGCACCTTTTAGAAAAGGATTTTCAATTGTGTCCATGTCTCTGGTGGTAACAATGTGTTCTAAGAAATTAAATGACGCTATTAGCGCGCATGTACCCGTTCCAGCGCTCGGTTAATGCCCTGTTACTTATTCGTTACTTATTCGGCTATAATACGTTTGTTGTACGTTGCACCTTTTAGAAAAGGATTTTCAATTGTGTCCATGTCTTTGGTGGTAACAATGTGTTTTTACAGATGAAATGACCCTATTAGTGCGCATGTACCCGTTCCAACGCTCAATTAATACCCTGTTACCTTTTCGTTACTTATTCGCCTATAATACGTTTGTTGTTTGTTGCACCTTTTAGAAAAGGATTTTCAATTGTGTCCATGTCTCTGGTGGTAACAATGTGTTCTTAGAAATTAAATGACCCTATTAGCGCGCATGTACCCGTTCCAGCGCTCGGTTAATACCCTGTTACCTATTCGTTACCTATTTGTTACCTATTCGTTACTTATTCGCTTTTAATACGTTTGTTGTACGTTGAACCTTTTAGAAAAGGATTTTCAACTTGTTTTCATATCCCTGGTGTGATAATGTGTTCTTATAGATGAAATACCCCTATTAGCGCTTAGGTACCCGTTCCAGCGCTCGGATAATACCCTGTTACTTATTCGTTCCTTATTCGCTTTTAATGCGCGGGGTAAGTATACGTTGCACCTTGAAATAAATCGTTTTTTAATTGTGTTCATGTCTCTGGTGGTAACAATGTGTTTTTAGAAACGAAATGACCCTATTAGAGCGCATGTACCCGTTCCAGCGCTCGGTTAATACCCTGTTACCTATTCGTTGCCTATTTGTTACCTATTCGTTACTTATTCGCTTTTAATACGTTTGTTGTACGTTGAACCTTTTAGAAAAGGATTTTCAACTTGTGTTCATATCCCTGGTGTGATAATATGTTCTTATAGATGAAATACCCCTATTAGCGTTTAGGTACCCGTTCCAGCGCTCGGATAATACCCTGTTACTTATTCGTTCCTTATTCGCTTTTAATGCGCGGGGTAAGAATACGTTGCACCTTGAAATAAATCGTTTTTTAATTGTGTTCATGTCTCTGGTGGTAACAATGTGTTTTTAGAAACGAAATGACCCTATTAGAGCGCATGTACCCGTTGCAGCGCTCGGTTAATACCCTTTTACCTATTCGTTGCCTATTTGTTACCTATTCACTTATAATACGTTTGTTGTACGTTGCAGTTTTTAGAAAAGGATTTTCAATTGTGTCCATGTCTTTGGTGGTAACAATGTGTTCTTAGAGATTAAATGACCCTATTAGCGCGCATGTACCCGTTCCAACGCTCGGTTAATACCCTGTTACCTATTCGTTACTTATTCGTTACCTATTCGTTACTTATTCGCTTTTAATACGTTTGTTGTACGTTGCACCTTTTAGAAAAGGATTTTCAAGTTGTGTTCATATCCCTGGTGGTAATAATGTGTTCTTATAGATGAAATACCCTTATTAGCGCGTATGTTCCCGTTCCAGCGCTCGGATAATACCCTGTTACTTATTCGTTCCTTATTCGCTTTTAATGCGCGGGGTAAGTATACGTTGCACCTTGAAATAAATCGTTTTTTAATTGTGGTCATGTCTCTGTTGGTAACAATGTGTTTTTAGAAACGAAATGACCCTATTAGAGCGCATGTACCCGTTGCAGCGCTCGGTTAATACCCTGTTACCTATTCGTTGCCTATTTTTTACCTATTCACTTATAATACGTTTGTTGGACGTTGCACCTTTTATAAAAGAATTTTTAATTGTGTCCATGTCTCTGGTTGTAACAATGTGTTCTTATAGATGAAATACCTCTATTAGCGCGGAGGTACCCGTTCCAGTGCTCGGATAATACCCTGTTACCTATTCGTTACTTCTTCGCTTTTAATACGTTTGTTGTACGTTGCATCTTTTAGAAAAGGATTTTCAATTTGTGTTCATATCCCTGGTGGTAATAATGTGTTCTTATAGATGAAATACCCCTATTAGCGCGTATGTACCCGTTCCAGCGCTCGGATAATACCCTGTTACTTATTCGTTACTTATTCGGCTATAATACGTTTGTTGTACGTTGCACCTTTTAGAAAAGGATTTTCAATTGTGTCCATGTCTCTGGTGGTAACAATGTGTTCTAAGAAATTAAATGACGCTATTAGCGCGCATGTACCCGTTCCAGCGCTCGGTTAATACCCTGTTACCTATTCGTTACCTATTCGTTACCTATTCGTTACTTATTCGCTTTTAATACGTTTGTTGTACGTTGAACCTTTTAGAAAAGGATTTTCAACTTGTGTTCATATCCCTGGTGGTAATTATGTGTTCTTATAGATGAAATACCCCTATTAGCGCTAAGGTACCCGTTCCAGCGCTCAGATAATACCCTGTTATTTATTCGTTCCTTATTCGCTTTTAATGCACGGGGTAAGTATACGTTGCACCTTGAAATAAATCGCTTTTTAATTGTGTTCATGTCTCTGGTGGTAACAATGTGTTTTTAGAAACGAAATGACCCTATTAGAGCGCATGTACCCGTTTCAGCGCTCGGTTAATACCCTGTTACCTATTCGTTGCCTATTTGTTACCTATTCACTTATAATACGTTTGTTGTACGTTGCACCTTTTAGAAAAGGATTTTCAATTGTGTGCATGTCTCTGGTGGTAACAATGTGTTCTTATAGATGAAATACCTCTATTAGTGCGGAGGTACCCGTTCCAGTGCTCGGATAATACCCTGTTACATATTCGTTACCTATTCGTTACTTATTCGCTTTTAATACGTTTGTTGTACGTTGCACCTTTTAGAAAATGATTTTCAATTTGTGTTCATATCCCTGGTGGTAATAATGTGTTCTGATAGATGAAATACCCCTATTAGCGCGTATGTACCCGTTCCAGCGCTCGGATAATACCCGGTTACTTATTCGTTCCTTATTCGCTTTTAATGCACAGGGTATTCGTTGCACCTTGAAATAAATCGTTTTTTAGTTGTGTTCATGTCTCTGGTGGTAACAATGTGTTCTTAGAGATGAAATGACCCCATGAGCGTGCATGTACCCATTCTAGCGCTCGGTTAATACCCTGTTACTTATTCGTTACTTATTCGCCTATAATACGTTTGTTGTACGTTGTATCTTTTAGAAAAGGATTTTTAATTGTGTTCATGTCTCTGGTGGTAACAATGTGTTCTTAGAGATGAAATGACCCTATTAGCGCGTATGTACCCGTTCCAGCGCTCGGTTAATACCTTGTTACTTACTCGTTACTTATTCGCTTTTAATACGTTTGTTGTACGTTGCACCTTTTAGAAAAGGTCTTTCAATTGTGTTCATATCTCTGGTGGTAATAATGTGTTCTTATCAATGAAATACCCCTATTTGCGCGTATGTACCCGTTCCAGCGCTCGGATAATACCCGGTTACTTATTCGTTACTTATTCGCTTTGAATGCGCAGGGTATACGTTGCACCTTGAAATAAATTGTTTTATAATTGTGTTCATGTCTCTGGTGGTAACAATGTGTTCTTAGAGATGGAATGACCCTATTAGCGCGCATGTACCCGTTCCAGCGCTCGGTAAATACCCTGTTACCTATTTGTTACCTATTCGTTACTTATTCGTTTTTAATACGTTTGTTGTACGTTGCACCTTTAAGAAAAGGATTTTCAATTTGTGTTCATATCCCTGGTGGTAATAATGTGTTCTTATAGATGAAATACCCCTATTAGCGCGTATGTACCCGTTCCAGCGCTCGGTTAATACCCTGTTACCTATTCGTTACCTATTCACTTATAATACGTTTGTTGTTCGTTGAACCTTTTAGAAAAGGATTTTCAATTGTGTCCATGTCTCTGGTGGTAACAATGTTTTCTTAGAGATTAAATAAACCTATTAGCGTGCATGTACCCGTTCCAGCGCTCGGTTAATACCTGTTACCTATTCGTTACCTATTCGTTACTTATTCGCTTATAATACGTTTGTTGTACGTTGCACCTTTTAGAAAAGGATTTTCAATTTGTGTTCATATCCATGGTGGTAATAATGTGTTCTTATAGACGAAATACCCCTATTAGCGCGTAGGTACCCGTTCCAGCGCTCGGATAATACCCTGTTACTTATTCGTTCCTTATTCGCTTTAAATGCGCGGGGTAAGTATACGTTGCACCTTGAAATAAACCGTTTTTTAATTGTGTTCATGTCTCTGGTGGTAACAATGTGTTTTTAGAAACGAAATGACCCTATTAGAGCGCATGTACCCGTTCCAGGGCTCGGTTAATACCCTGTTACCTATTCGTTGCCTATTTGTTACCTATTCACTTATAATACGTTTGTTGTACGTTGCACCTTTTAGAAAAGGATTTTCAATTGTGTCCATGTCTCCGGTGGTAACAATGTTTTCTTACAGATTAAATGACCCTATGAGCGTGCATGTACCCGTTCCAGCGCTCGGTTAATACCTTGTTACTTATTCGTCACTTATCGCCTATAATACGTTTGTTGTACGTTGCACCTTTTAGAAAAGGATTTTCAATTGTGTCCATGTCACTGGTGGTAACAATGTGTTCTTAGAGATGAAATGACTCTATTAACGTGCATATACCCGTTCCAGCGCTCAGTTAATACCCTGTTACTTACTCGTTACTTATTCGCTTTTAATACGTTTGTTGTACGTTGCACCTTTTAGAAAAGGTCTTTCAATTGTGTTCATATCTCTGGTGGTAATAATGTGTTCTTATAAATGAAATACCACTATTTGCGCGTATGTACCCGTTCCAGCGCTCGGATAATACCCGGTTACTTATTCGTTACTTATTCGCTTTGAATGCGCAGGGTATACGTTGCACCTTGAAATAAATTGTTTTATAATTGTGTTCATGTCTCTGGTGGTAACAATGTGTTCTTAGAGATGGAATGACCCTATTAGCGCGCATGTACCCGTTCCAGCGCTCGGTAAATACCCTGTTACCTATTCGTTACCTATTCGTTACTTATTCGTTTTTAATACGTTTGTTGTACGTTGCACCTTTAAGAAAAGGATTTTCAATTTGTGTTCATATCCCTGGTGGTAATAATGTGTTCTTATAGATGAAATACCCCTATTAGCGCGTATGTACCCGTTCCAGCGCTCGGTTAATACCCTGTTACCTATTCGTTACCTATTCACTTATAATACGTTTGTTGTTCGTTGAACCTTTTAGAAAAGGATTTTCAATTGTGTCCATGTCTCTGGTGGTAACAATGTTTTCTTAGAGATTAAATGACCCTATTAGCGTGCATGTACCCGTTCCAGCGCTCGGTTAATACCCTGTTACCTATTCGTTACCTATTCGTTACTTATTCGCTTATAATACGTTTGTTGTACGTTGTACCTTTTAGAAAAGGATTTTCAATTTGTGTTCATATCCATGGTGGTAATAATGTGTTCTTATAGATGAAATACCCCTATTAGCGTTTAGGTACCCGTTCCAGTGCTCGGATAATACCCTGTTTCTTATTCGTTCCTTATTCGCTTTTAATGCGCGGGGTAAGTATACGTTGCACCTTGAAATAAACCGTTTTTTAATTGTGTTCATGTCTCTGGTGGTAACAATGTGTTTTTAGAAACGAAATGACCCTATTAGAGCGTATGTACCCGTTCCAGGGCTCGGTTAATACCCTGTTACCTATTCGTTACCTATTTGTTACCTATTCACTTATAATACGTTTGTTGTACGTTGCACTTTTAGAAAAGGATTTTCAATTGTGTCCATGTCTCCGGTGGTAACAATGTTTTCTTAGAGATTAAATGACCCGATTAGCGCGCATGTACCGGTTCCAGCGGTCGGTTAATACCCTCTTACCTTTTCGTTACCTATTCGTTACCTATTCACTTATCTGTATCTGTATGAGTACGTTGTCGATACCAATACTGGCTTTGATACAACGGTATGAGAGAGCGCCGCCGATTTTATTGACGGGGTGTGAGAGCAGATTTCAAGCTCTCTACGCTTGATGCGCGCACTACAGTGTCGTCCAGCTGGTTCCACGCGATCATTGTCTTTACAAAAAATGAATTTGAATATTGTGGTGTTTTGCTTTGTGGAATGTCAAAACACTTAGAATTGTTCTTTACTTGTTTTTCCACAATATTGGTTGCTTGGAATTTTTCAAATTTCTTGGCAGTTATATTTCTCTTGGGACGTGATTTTTTGAGAAATACGTCTGGGTGTATAGCCGGAATCAGCCCCTCAACCACTTTGTACATAAATATTAACTTCTGGCTTGTTCGTCTTGACTGGTGGTCTTGTAGGTCCAGTTGTGCAAGCATGTTTGAGACACATCCGTCCTCTCTTGACTTGTAGTCTCTAGTGATGAATCTTGCCGCTTGGCGTTGTATCCGTTCAAACTTATTTATGTTGGTGACTGTGTAGGGGTCCCATACTATGGCTCCATATTCCATCGCTGATCTGACAAGCGAGATGTAAGCTGTTTTTTTACAATCTTGTGAACAGTATTTCAAATTTCTTCTTAGAAAGCCTAGTGTAGAGTTAGCTTTCTTGGCCACGTTTGATATGTGGGTGGTCCATTTAAGGTCTTCTGAGATTTGTAGGCCTAGGTACGGGTTGTGCTGGACTTGTTGTAATATGTGTCCATTTAAGCTGTAGAATTTATGTCTCTTCTTTTTGATGCTTAGGATATAGCATTTTTTGGCATTGAACCGCATTCCCCAGTTTTCAGCCCATACTTCTAGGTGTTTGAGGTCTTCTTGGAGTATATCGTGGTCTTTCTGAGATTTCACTGTTCTGTAAAGAAGGCAGTCATCAGCGAAAAGTCTGACTGAAGATTTGACGGCGTCTGGGAGGTCGTTTATATGGCAGAGGAATAGCAATGGTCCTAGGACTGTGCCTTGTGGGACTCCAGAGTCTACCGTTACTTCTTCTGATTGTTCTCCTTCCACTACCACTTTCATTTTCCTGTTTATCAAAAACATATTCAACCAGTTATTTTTTGGCCCACGGATTCCATTTTTGATAGCAGTTTCTTATGGGGTACTGTGTCAAAAGCCTTTGAGAAGTCTAGTATGGCAATATCGGTTTGAAGTCCGGCATCATATGCTTTCATGAAGTCGTTCATAGTGACAAGTAGTTGGGTTTCGCATGAGTAACCGGATCTAAAACCATGGTTTAAAGATGTTAACACATTATGCTTTTCTAAATGTTTCATTATATGCCTACATATTATATGTTCCAGGATCTTACATGGTACTGATGTTAACGATACAGGTTTGTAATTTTCAGCAGCGTGTTTGTCGCCTTTTTTGAAAACGCATGATATGTTTGCGTTGAGCCAGTCTTGTGGAAGGGTTCCAGTGTCTATAGATTTTTGGAAGATTGCTGTCAGTCCAGGTGAAATTTGGCTTGCACATTCTTTCAACATTCTGTTTGGGAATTCATCCGGTTCAGAAGCTTTTGATGGGTTGACATCTTTTAGCAGTTTTTCTAGTCCCTTTTCTGTTATTATGAGGTTTGGTATGGTTTCCTCAATATGCTTTGTTGTGTCTGGTATTGTTGTGGATTTATCTATTGTGAAAACTGATTTAAATTGCTGTATTAGTATTTCAGCTTTCCCTTTACTGTCGCTGATGAGTTTCCCTTTGTTTTTTAATGGAGCTACTCCAATGTTATCATTTTTATCTGGATTTGATGTATTTCCAGAATGGCTTGGTATTGTTTGATTCTAGGCCTTTTAGTATGGTGTCGTTGATATATGACCATTCAGCTTTCCTTATTTGGCTTTTGATTTCTTTTTGGAAGTGCCTGTTGTTTGACCAATCTTTTGTTCTTTTAGCTTGTTGGTATAATCGGCTTTTCTTTTTGAACATTTTCCTTAGTTTGTGTGTTATCCAGGGGAGGCTGTTTTTCGAGCGGATTTCTTTGGCTGGAATATGTTTGTCCATGCTTTAGAATAATTCTTTCTTGAACGTGTCACTCATTTCTTGGACACTTGAACCTTGTTTAATTCTTGTTGATGTTTTGGAGATGTCTTCATTTAGGTGTTCCCAGTTTGCTTTTGAGTAGATATAGCATTTTCTACACTGATACCATGTAACTTATGCGTTCCTTATTCACTTTTAAAACGTGTTTTATGCGTTGCACTTTAAAAAAGAAATATTTTTGTGTCTCTGGTGGCAACTGTCGGTTCTTAGAGGTGAAATAACCCTAATAGAACATATGTACCCGTTTCAGCGCTCGACTGATACCCTGTTACTTATTCGTTCCTTATTCGCTTTTGATACGCGTGGTATACGTTGCACCTTGGAATAAATCGATTATCTATTGCTTTCATGTCTCTGGCGGTAATTGTGTGTTCTCTGAAGTGAAAAAACCCTATTAGCGCATATGTACCCGTTTCAGCGCAACACTGATACCCTGTTACTTATTCGTTTCTTATTCGCTTATAAAACGTGTTGTAGTGGTTAGTACATCGGACTTCTAACACAATGGTTCCTGGTTCGATGCCGTTCGGGATGAAAATTTCATGAACTCAATTTTCGGCTCTCCCTTGACACCATTTGCGAGTAAACGATGATAGTCCGTCGGAAGGGGACGATAAATGGCTGACCCGTGTTAAGAGAGAGCCATATCTCTTGCACGTTAAAGACACTCTTGTAGATTTCGAAAAAGAGTAGGCTGATGCCGCTACAAGGCAGCACTCGCACCGGCAAAGTGGAAGGGATAAATATAAGTTGCAAAACTTGTTTCCCAATCCACTATAAATAAATATGTTTAAATTAAAAAATAAAACGTCTGTTATACGTTGCACTTTAAAAAAAGAAATATGTTTGTGTCTCTGGTGGTAACTGTCGGTTTTTGGCCCTTGACATATGCCCAATTTCAATTCTCACTTCTTTTATATATAAAAAAGAAGATGTGTTATGGTTGCCAATGAGACAACTCTACACAAGAGACCAACACGACACAGAAATTAATAACTATAGGTCACCGTACGGTATTCAACAATGTACAAAGCCCCTACCGCATAGTCAGCTATAAAAGGTCCCGAAATGACAATGTAAATCAATTCAGATGAAAAAAAGTGTACATTACAATATTGTGTCAGTCTGCTTAATAAATAGTAGCTTATTTCAAAGGAAAATTAAACATGTTTGGATCTATTAGAAGCACAAAGCAGCGCCACGATCATTTTAAAGTCAAATGTTTATCCAGGTCAACAAACAAAGTTAGATCTAATATATATGCTATTTAGTTTTTTCGCTGTAGACAATTTTGACATAAAGGGGAAAAAACATTGTTCAAACTTTATTCCTGTTGTTTTACAGGTTGAAAAATTTTACTTCTCTGTGAATTTGCTTTTGCTTTAGGTTTTTTAAAGTTGACTGTTTTTGAAATTTTGACCTATCATGTCTGTTTTATGTTCACACATCGTTGTCAATTTAATGGTATTTTATTCGACTGTCGTACAAGTGAGAGGTTAAGCTAGCAATAAAAGTTGTTTTTTCAACCATTTTCAACATCAGAACATGCATAATTTCAAGTCAGGAGTATAACAGTTGTTATCCATTCGTTTAATATGTTTGAGCTTTTGATTTTTTCATTTGATATGAGGCTTTTCGTTTTGAATTTTCCTCAGAGTTCGGTATTTTGTGATTTAAATGTGACTACAATTTGTCACAGATATCAATACACAAAGTCCCTTTAATTCCATTCTTTAAAACATTTGCCAGAATTATAGAAGGAATATCATTAAAAATAGTCTGCAATAGATGGAAAGTATCATTCAATTGTTATCTGCTTTATAAGTAATCGATAAATAATAATTTTATTTGATGAATCGACCAGACATTATATTTTGTATGCTGACATGAAGTAATATTACGAGCAATATAAGAAGTGATTACGAATGAGTTTGATGTTTGAGCTAATAACTTTTCATCATTGTAACATTTCAGCCTTTTCCAGTCAAACATTATTTTCTATCAATGTTGAGATGGCAACCACATGACTCCATTTAATAGAAATTTCCTTTCAGAAACTATTTAATAGCTTTCTTATTGGATTTGGTTAGAGTTAAGATGATAATCTGAGAAAATGAAACATACAGAGGAATTGATAAAGGTGAAAAAATAGAATAATGGATTGCTGTTTAGTAACCATTTGCAACTTTTGCAGGGACTGGAAGATGTTAATGTAATATGAATGTATACCCTGCTGAGTACTAGTCCGACGCATCGAATTGTCTTAAACAGGCCAAATTTACAAAGTTCAAAAGAAATCATTAATATTCAAGGCAAACATAATCTGGTCTTACACATGTACAAACTTTTGACAAAATGATGAGGCCTCAGTAAGAGTTTTTTTAAAAGGGATCCTCTTTGTCCCTTCGCCATCCATTAGCGCCAGGACTGGGTAACATAAGAGCCAATTCTAAGCTCGTCCCTCTAAATACATGCCTTAGTATATTGCACGTTTTATATGCTGGAAAAGACTAGATCAAGTTGAGAGAATAGCCTCAATTAGCCTTCCCTTTTGCGCAAATAGTTATTTTCTTGCTTCGTTAACCATGTTAACCCAATCTGTTAAATTTGTGGTGCGATCTTATAGTAAAACCCCGGTGATTTAGGTTGATCTATCATCATTCTTTATGTTAAAGACACATTTTCAAATGCCATCAATGTCTCACACGCGGTCTTTTTTCTTTTCAAGCAAAGATAGAACTGTATCACAATTGGTAAAGGCATGGATCACAATAAGTGTGTGTGATCACTGCATTTGAAAGGTCATTGACAGATATTAATTCAAAGTTTTTTGCCCTCCCAAACACAATCCATAGTTCGTCTACCCCTATGTCACGGAGAAGCGAAACAGTAATGACAGCATCATCAGTAACGACTCTTCGAATCATGACTCGTTTAAGTTCGTGTTTCACTGCATCAGATACATGCACCATGATTCTAGTGTCTGCCTCTTAATGGGAACATAGCTAACTTGAAACATCATCAAGTGGTGGATAATACTGAACATCCTGAGCATTTGTTGCTACAACTACCTTTTCCTCAAAATTTTATTGAGCAAGCTGCTGTGAATTAAAACTAAAAATTTCTTTCTTATTGTCGTCATCTCTCAGAACACTTTGCCAATTTTGAGGAATTTGTATTGACTCTGGATTCGTCTGTGTATTCTCTTTCCCCAAAATGTAGCTCTTGCTTCTTGTAGCAGCCTTTAAACTACCGGTATTGTCTATGTACGCATCCGAGACTACATCCATTATTGTTACAGTTTCAAGGTGTTTCCTAACGAGTATGCTGATTATTATGTCCTTACCTGAATAAAATAAATTGAAACTGTAACAAGAGTGGATGAAATTTTTGATGAGTATGGTAGTTGTAGCAACATATGCTCAGGATTTTTAGTGTTATCCACCACGTGATGTATTTCAAATTTAGCACCATGTTCACATTAAGAGGCTGACACTAGAATCATGATGCATTTGTCTGATACAGTGAAACACGAACTTAAACGAGTCATGATTCGAACAGTCGTTACTGATGATGCTGTCATTACTGTTTCGTTATTCCGTGACATAGGGGTAGACGAACTATGGATTGCGTTTGGGAAGGCAAAACACTTTGGATTACTATCTATCAATGGTCTTTCAAATGTACTAGGCACACTTATTGTGATTAATGCCTTTACCGGTTGTGATACGGTTCTCTCTTTGCTTGGAAAGAAAAAAGACTGCGTTGGAGTCATTGATTGCATTTGAAGATGTGACTTTAACATACAGAATGATGATTGATTAACCGAAATTACCGGGGTTTTACTGTAAGATCGCACACACTTATCATATGGGGCTAACATGGTTAATGAAGCAAGAAATAACTATTTGCACAAAAGGGAAGGAAAGGCTATTTAAGGCAATTTCCTCAACTTGGTCTACTCTTTTCTAGCATGTAAAACGTGCAATATACTAGGCAAAGTGTTTAGGGGGACTAGCATTGGATTGGCTCTTATGCTACACAGTCCAGGCGCTAATGGATGGGGAAGGGACAAAGAGGGTCCCTTTTAAAAAACTCTTTCTGAGGCCTCATCATTTTGTCAAAAGCTTGTACATTGTGGATGTTAGAAAGGATGTCTTGGTCGTTGTTAATGTGGAAAATCGGGTCTCGAGTGCACTGCTTTGTGTGCATGTGGTAGGGACTGTGAATAAAAATGTATTTTTTGGCCAAATAGTAGTAATTTAAAAAAAAATTTAGTATTATACTGATTTTTTTTTTAATCAATCTATACAAAACTCTACATCGAAGAAATGGATTGAGTACTCATCTTTGAAATTTACGCCATATTTTTAACCGGTAATGTCAACTTTGTATTTAAACATTTACAACAGAATAGAATTAGGGGTTTTGGGGATAACTTAAAGCCAAAATATTAATGACCAGCACAAAAAACAACATTTTCTTTACATTTTGAAAAAAAGTTGAATATTTAAATAATGAATTGATATTTCTATGTCCGCCATTTTGAATATTAAAGGAAGTAGGGGTTTTAAAGACAGATTTTGTTTACATTGTATCCATTAGAAGCACCACAGAAAGAAAGGTTCCTGCACAATGTAATGATAGTAGCAATACGTTTCAACACATTTCAATTACCCTCCCTAAAAAATAAGCTTATTTTAGTACAATGTCCGCACTGTTGGAATTTACCGGAAATAAGATTTTTGCAGACATCTAAACAATATAATATATCCAAAAGTCTAACAAAACAAAGATTTGTACCAAATATTATGGTTGCAGCATGATAATAACACCTTTTCAAATACTAGCCTTTGATATTGGGCTGATTTAAGTATGAAGTCCGCCATTTTTTATTTTACCGGAAGTGAGACATTTTTTTCAAATGCCTCCCTATCTCAAATAAAAGAGTAATAGTTGAGGAAGGTCTATGCCAAATTTCATGCTTGTAGCAGGATGTGCACAATTCGTTTGAAATATGCTTGTAGCCGCCGGACTAATATAAGAGAAATTCAAATGTCTTGAAATATTTACTTTTTATTTAATAAAAGTTTAAGAAATGAGTCATTATACTTGAAAAATGAAGATTTATTTAATTCTTATCATGCAGAAGATATATTTCTTGGCACCATGAAGACATTTAAGTGCCAAGCCACTTTGACATTATGTTATTTTAACAATTATTTGATCATCTTTGATATTTTTTTGATAAATTTTGTGTACAAAGTTGGTTTATATACAATAGTTCAAGAAAAATTCAAAAATATTTTTGTAGAAATAAGCGTTTTATTTTCAAGAAAAATAATCAGAAAAAATGAACTGTGACTTTTTGTCCTGTGACTTTCTGTCCTACGTGTATCTACCCTTGTTTGGTTTAAAGCTTGAATTTTGAATTAGATTTAAACAATTCTGATCGTATTCTTTTATTGCTGTGTCTAGTTTTGACGAGTGATCTTGTGATAATGATGTCTTTAAATTAATTTTTACTTTTTTCATGTCTGGAATATCTTCAGAAATAGCGGATCATTATCATCACTTTTAACTGCTAGTTCATGGACGTGATCTAGTTCTGCTACCTTTTAAATTATTTGAAATAAGTTAAATTTTTTCTTAAAACCTTCTTTAAAACTACGTGTTACATATATTGATATGCCAGCTTTAGCTGGCACTTATGGTAGAAGCATCGTTTTGGAATAAAGAACGATAACTCTCTCTACACGACCCGTCTGAAAAGTTTCGTCACTCGCGTGAAATCTCGTACGATTATTTTTTTAATGGCGGCCACATTTAACGTTTCAACGCGAACTTGAAAAAACGGGACAGATCGGAATAATTTCGATTTTAAATAAGACTCGAATTTTTATTTGTTTACAAAAACAATAATTCAGAAATTTTCGTAACTTGTGTAGTTAATTAAAATTTTAAATGTACCACAAAGACCACGGAAATTACCGAAGTTAGGACAACAACATTTGACGCCATGTTTCGTCTGCTTCGACTTTCCTAATATCAGTGAGGTCAAAACAAATAACTTTAATAATCACAGGTACTTTATTTAAAAGTCACAAAATCATAATTAACGATAACATATTTAGCGTAAAAGTTCCGTCCAGCCACGGGAACACAGAAAAAACCTCCGCAAGCAATACATTTCGATTTTTTTTAAATGCCTGGCCATGCGGCATGCCGGGTAAACTCCGATGCACTGGTTGACCATGACTACTTATGTTCATCTGCCGCATAATTCCCCACATCAAGGAACAGTAATAATGACGTTGGTTATACTGTTGAATGTGACCACGGTAATTCATGTAGCCATTGGCGAATACAGAACTTTTCAAGGGAGCCCCCCTGACTGACCTCAAAGGGGGGGGGGGGCAGTCATGCCCTATATAATCAACAGATTTTTTTCCCACGAAAGGGGGGGGTCACCCTTGGATCCGCCTATGGTAGCTAGCCACAGACTAATTCAAAACTTAACAAAAGTTTAAAACAAAAAAGAAATATTCAAATAATTCACAATCTTCTAATTGAATTCTGTACTTCATTTGACAAACTAAACTCTCAACAAATGTTGTCATTGATTATGTCACATATCAGATATCTACCTTATAAGTCACAGGAGTTGGAGACTGTTTTGTTTTCTCTCTCTAAGTTTAATAAAAAAAAAAATGAGACTTGAGTCTGAGTAGTACATTTAGTAATGACTGTATACATGTATATTGTATGCTCCCATTTTGTCCAAAATTAGATTTTATGGGAAGATGGAGTTATTATGATAACTCATGAGAATACCATGACTTTGATAGATATATACAGGGCATGTTACTTGGAAGTATGTGGGCTACATCCTTTATAATTCAAGCTGCAGCAGTGGCCTGTATATTTTATGCCGCTGCGTCAGTTTAAACCTGATCATAACATTTTCAATCTACCAAGTACTTTATCACTATATCACTATCAGGTTCACATTTCAACCTATTTAGCAATACACACTTTGGTTATATAACATCACAGTACCAAAATTGCACTCAGTTACCAAATTGCACCTACATGTATTCAACAAAAAAAGCTGCAGAAATCTTTCAAGCTTTCTTTCACCATCATGCATGTCATGTGAAGTTATATAATTATCATATTTTTAAAAAGGGCAAATAAATTATAAAAAAGTGGTATATTCTGGATGTTATATAGCACAAACTTGGTCAATTTGATTTTTCTAGTTAAGTGTGCTGTCAATTTTAACACCTACTAATTTTTCACATGAAGAATTTTGTAACACTTTTGAATTTATTAGTCTGAAGTTGATAGTTTCTGTTTTGTTCCAGTAACCAAACTTTTTTGTTTTATTTGCATTAATGAACATGTTATTCATTTTACACCACTCTTCAACCCTGTATAAATCTTCTTGAACCTCATCATATATATTTTCTATGTTTTCCCCAGATTTATGAAGAGTGGTGTCATCACCATATAGGTATGTTTCACAATTTTCTCTCAAAATAACTTAATGTTTGAAATATAAACATGAGTTCATAAAATAGACAATCTAAAGAATATATGTATTTGTTGTTGCAGTGTTGACATTTTAAAACATTTATTGTACTATGTGGGTAATTTGGTTCGAACAGAAAACGTATGTACAACGTTAAATGTTGTGCCTTGTGTACTTTAATTTGTCTGTGTCTTTTTCTATTTTGGCCATGGCGTTGACAGTTTATTTTCGATATATGAGTTCTTATGTTCCTTTGGTATCTTTCGCCCCTCATTTAAAAGATAAATGCAAATGCTACATGCATACGAACAATTAATGTCCTTTCATGCATGTCGATTAACATATAAGTTAACCATTACTTTGAGAAAATTATATTTAAAGTAGAATGAAAAAGTACACACCAGTAGAAAAAACAATGGATGGTGAGAAAAACAAAATCTTAAAGTCTTAACACGAAAAAGTGGAAAGACACAATACTATGTTTTGAACTATAATTGTTTTTGAACTTTTTATACATTGTTACTTCGATCAAGAGTTGTCTTGTTGTCATACCACATCTTCATTATATTGTTAACTTTTCATACATTGTGAATTGCATGTTGAGTTATCTAATTTGCTCTTACACGACATATTGTCTGACGTTCAATCGATTAGAAACTGTTGATTATTCCGATATACTCGAGTTAACGCCGGCTTTGGTAGGTTTCGAGTTGTTTCGGTGTGGTGTTTTGATTTTCTGTTATTACTGTGAAAAAGCACTCTCTGAATAGAAAGAATTTTAACTTATACGTCATTCTCATTTTATTAGTCTCTACGACTTCCGAGTAACATCTACTGACTTGGGACCTTTCGACGTTTTCACTCGAAATAATGAACTTCCATCAAGATGTAAGGTTTGACAATTGCTTTTACGGTAGTGGTCAATAAACAAATCAATTCTGAGACTACTTTAAATATATATTTTAATTTAACTGCATACATTTCATATATTTTTTTCAATTTCCTGATATAGTGATACCAAAGTAACAAAATAATATATTTTAGATGAGTTATGCATGTATATATTGCGTAACAATACTTCCATACATTTTTTTATACGCAAATATCATGTTTTCCTTGCTTTTGTTGTGACGTATAATTTCAATCACAAGAATTTATAGACAACAATATTTCACACTCATGTTTTTTGGATTGGAGTCTTAAATTTAACAAGTTAAGCTAAAATGTTGCTTGATTTAACATTGAACCTTTGTTACTAATTGTTTTGCACTCAAACCCGAGCTTCTGAAAAAGTTACATAAACAATATGAAATTATTTAAATATTGAACACATTTTATTTCCACATGCAGTATATAATACAGTCGAACCTCGTTGTGTCGAACTCGGTTGTGTCGAAAACTCGGATGAGTCGAAGTAATTCCTCGGTCCAGGTAAAATTCCCGTTTGATCAATGCATAATTACCTCTGATGAGTCGAACTCGGTTGATTTGAATACTCGGTTGAGTCGAATAAATTTTATAGTCCCGTCGAAGTAAAATAAATGTAAATTGACCCCGATGTCTAGAACTTCGAAAGTAAGAATTTTTGAAAGATGCAGACCTAATGATAACAATTCAAATCGGATGTATTCCATGCACCTAATCATCAAATTTAAAAGAGATTAAAGCTGAGTAAACATACTTGTGTGTATAACAGTTAAAATGACATGTTTATGGTGACCGCTAATTAATACCTTTGTTGATCGTTCAAGCGGAGAATGTTAGTGTTTTGAACATTTTTCACCTGAGATAAAAACGAAACGAATTCAAATGACCCAAGCCGAGATTAAATGAATCGTTAGATTTAAAACTCATTAAATACAATAGATAAAAGGATTAGGACAATTATGATAAATTCATGATAATTTAATGTAAAGCAAGACGACCTCATCATTGACCGTTCAGAACTTATTTCGTGCCGCGAGTGATTTCATAATTTTTAGCGACTGACCTTTGTAAATATTTGTGTAGACTATTGATTTTATTTGTGCATGATTTGTGTCTGTACTTGTGTTTTTAATTATTACGAAGGACCAAAATTGGAGATTGAATACAAAATCATAAAAGAGGGACGAAAGATAACAAAGGGACAGTCAAACTCATAAATGTAAAATAAACTGACAACGCCATGGCTAATAATGAAAAAGACAAACAGACAAACAATAGTACATATGACACAACATAGAAAACTAAAGAATAAACAACACGCAACTCCACCAAAAACTTGGGGTGATCTCAGGTGTCATATCGAAAAAAAGAAGGCACACTGTTCATTGTATTTAGTTTACACAAATCTCGTACCGTATTTCATGCATTCAAAATTTATGACGACACATTCGACCTCGGATGAGTCGAACCTCGGATGAGTCGAATACTTTAGTCCGGTCCCATCGACTTCTACACAACGAGGTTCGACTGTAGTTAATACAGAGCAATATCTTAAATTTGACCCTAGGATAACGTGAATATATATTTTGAATATCTTCTCTTCACTTAAAGAAGAATTAAGAGTTCATTTCAAAATAGTTTATTTTCGGTCAAACAAAAGTTTCGTTAAAGTTTAAATGCTTAATTCCAAAGGGCGAGAATATGGAATTTTGGCTGACAATCTAATATCTTGTTATTGTACATAACTTGTAATGCTCTGAACAACGATGGAAAAAATATTGATTAGTTATGGTCAAACCATATCATGCATCTTCCATTTTATTATTAAATTAAGAATCCAGAAAATGCCGGATAGCTATCTCCATAAATATTCTGAGCACCTATTCCTTGCATATGCCGTACAAAAATTGAATCCCCCTGTTTACAAGAAATGACCACGTTTATCGTACCTGACACGCTGTTGGATGCTCCATGGTTTTTGCCAATCGTTTGATGATTTTGCATAATCTCGGCATGTAGACCACCGGTTTTTGAGAACATTGTAAATGAGAAATGATAAAATCCGTCTTTTGGAACTGTAAAAACGCCAGTTATCTTATCATAATTATTGGTAATATCAGTTATAATATTGTTAAACTCTATTCTTTGACTCTGACCTAAGGTAGTATGGGGTGTCAGAGTGGCATAAAACCCTGGTCTTTGTGTTTGAATTTCTGAAAAATAAAAAGGTAAAATATCGCTGTTAATGATGATTTATTTATCTTGTTTTGAGAATTAGTTTATTATGCATTAGTCATTTCAACATGTTTTCAAAATTTTAATTCATAAATTATGAGCGCTTTTGAAAGGGCAATTTTAACAGGTTACTTTACAGCTCTGCAGTTGACATCTGTTTTTTTTCAATTCTGTATTCCTGTTGTATCTTTGTTTTCTTCATAAAGTTGATGTGTTTCCCTTGGTTTGGTTTAGTAACCCAGATTTGTTTTCTCTCAATCGATGTTTTACTTTTAAACACCGGTATACTACTGTTGCCTTTATTTAAATTATGGGTAAGCTTGTTTAATATAGAGAAATGCTATTCAATAACTTATTGACTATTGTGTATGTGGTCTTCCTAATTCTGTATCCTTACAGTTAATTAAAAATAAAATCACAAAAATACTGAACTCCGAGGAAAATTCAAAACGGAAGGTCAATAATAAAATGGCAAAATTATAAGCTGAAACACTTCAAGAGACTGTATAACAACTGTTATATTCCTGACTTGATACAGGCAATTTTTTAAAGTAGAAAATAGTGGAAAACTGGTTTGATAGCTAGCTAAACCTCTTACGTGTATGAAAGTCGCGTCTAATTCTATTATATGGACAACAAGGTGAGAACAAAACAAGTAGATATGATAGGTAAACATGTCAAAAATAGGGGTACAGCAGTCAACATTGTTGTTAAAATCTTTTTGACTATTAAAACAAACAAATCTGTAACAAAGAAGCACACAAAAAGCATAAAGACAAAGCACATAAGCAAAAATGAAAGACAAGAATACAAAAACTACAATAGCACTATAAATCAATGACAGAATGTATAAGTTAGAGCATCGTCATATATATCAAAGAAACACAAAAAGACGTATAGACAAAGCACAGTTAAGCAAAAATGAAAGACAATAATACAATTGTTATCATATAACAATAACACATTGACGGGATGTACATGTTCAGAGCCATTTGATATGTATCAATTGAGACAAAAAGACAAATAGACAAAGTGCATAGGCAAAAATGATAGACAAGAATGCAAAAGTTAGCATAAAACAATAACACAATGACAGGATGTAGAAGTACAGATCCACGTCATCTGTATAAAAGAAACACAAACAGACATATTCATGTATTGACAAAGCATATACGCAAAAATGAAAGACAAAAATACAAAAACTATTATATAACAATAACACAATGACGGGATGTACATGTACAGAGTCATGTCATATGTATCAAAGAAACACAAAAAAACCACGAAGACAAAGTACATAAGCAAAAATGATAGACAAGAATGCAAAAATAAGCTTAGAACAATAACACAATGACAGGATGTAGAAGTACAGAGTCACGTCAAATTAATACCCCCAAAAACTGATTAAATAGTAAAAACAATATTCATAGAGACAAATAAAAGAATACTATAAAACGTTATTAAAATAATAAAAACCGGCAGTTGCCATAATATATACGTCAACGACATATTGTATAGTTCGTCAAGTTGATACGGAATTGTTATTAACAATGTCGTGGTACCTTCCGATGAGCTTTTTGTATAAAAAGCACGACCAGTTGTATGACATACCCCTGGTTCATCAACTTTTGAAAAAGATCAAAACAAAACAATTTTCTATCATTTAAGGATGTTTGCTCCACTCGTTTTTAAACTTTTTTCCAGATATTTGGAATTCTCTTGTATAATCCATGTAGTGCCTTTAAAAACACTCTTAATTATTTTTCTGCTTTTGGAGTGTCTTTATTTATATATTATCAAATTATAACTGCTTGTAAACTGATGCTTGTCATTTTCAAATAGAGTAATTAGAAAAGATATATATATATATATTTATTTTCATTCTAAATAAGTAGATGGTACTGCCATTGCAGTTAGTTAAATATGACGAAGATCAAGTAAAATGCTGACAGTGCATGTTTTGAAAAGGCCAAATGAATAAAAAAATTGAGACACATAAAACTGCTAATTCCTAATAGAAGGTCACAACAAATGAGACTATTTATGATTAAACCTTTGCGCTGGAGTGGTAAGAAAGGTTAGTACAGAAGCAATGGAAACCTGCTCAGATCGTTGTTAATATAATAGAATTGTTTGCGACTGTCATAGAAGTCAGAGGTTAAGCTAGCTATAACACACGGTTTTTACTACAATTTTTTACTTAAGGAAATGCCTATACCAAGTCAGGAATATTAAAGTTTTTGTCCATTCGTTTGATGTGTTTGAGCTTTTTATTTTGTATTTGATTAGGGACTTTCCCTTAATAGATAGATTTTACAAAACCGATAAGATATGTTGTGAATATGGATGCCCCCTTAGTATTAACAGATATGATTTAGATTTTTTTTGCTAGTCTTCGAGGGACGTTTTTGTTTTTTTATAGGACATTCGAGCTTTTTTGTGGACATGTGCACTTGAATTAATAGAACATTGCGCTTTACTAAAATAAAAGGACACTTGCTCATACTAGTATCATGGTATAGCTGCAATATGCTCTCGACTGTGTTTATTTACCTTTTTTAATCTTATCTAATTCTACTTTTACTTGTGTAAGTTCTTTTTTGGTCGATTCCAATTCTACTTTCACTTGTTTAACTTCCTTTTTCGTCGATTCCAATTCGACTTTCACTTGTTTAACTTCCTTTTTCGTCGATTCAAATTCTACTTTCACTTGTTTAACTTCCGTTTTTGTCCAATTACAATTCTACTTTCACTTGTTTAACTTCCTTTTTCGTCGATTCCAATTCTACTTTTTCTTGTGTAACTTCCTTTTTCGTCGATTCCAATTCTACTTTCACTTGTTGAACTTCCCTTTTCGTCGATTCCAATCTTACTTGCACTTGTTTAAGTTCCTTTTTCGTCGATTCCAATTCTACTTTCACTTGTTTAACTTCCTTTTCAGTCGATTGAAATTTTACTTTCACTTCTGTAAATTCCTTTCTTGTCGACTCCAAATCTTCTTTCACTTGTGTAAGTTTCTTTTTGGTCGATTCCAATTCTAATTGCACTTCTTTCACTTGCTTTATTTCATTTTCATATTTAAGTAACTCGTTTTTTATTTGGAATATTTTTTGCTCAACAGTGTAATAAAAAAATGCACAAATCAAAATGATTACAGACAGTAGCAAAATAACCAAATGATTCTCCATTACTGTTATGTTTTCAAACATAATGTGTCCTTATTAGTAACATTCACGAATGACTGATATGTTTGAATGTTTTTTGAACAAAGAAGTTTAAAAACCATGAGGGTCTAGCTGGTGGGGTCTTCATTTCTGTATTATTAAAATGTTAACCAATTTTTCTCAATTCTTATTTCCCCCATTATTCTCTTTTTTTATGTTTGAGCATCGCATCATTCTGTATTCTATTTTTTTGTGTCTTGTTTTTCTTTATTCTGTAATTTTTAATCCATTATTCTTTATTCTGTAAACCACATCCACACCTTTTTGTGGTATTGATAATATACCTGAGCTATATGAAAAAATAAGCCTATTCAGTTCCGCCAGAGATTTTTTATTTAAATTTTGTATGAAGTTATTTATAATTTTGGAAACAAAAAACAAATAAAAAAAATTGAGTGTCACCGACTTCGTTATGTCACTAAAGCAACTCCAGCTTCGTGTGTTCCCCCAAAATAACAATATTTGGTTGTTTTAGAATGTTTCAAATAATCTAATAATTTCATAATTATTTTTTGCACGTTGAACAAACAATTTTTTTCATTCAACTAATAAACAGCTACACAGAGAGCGAATGTTACGCCCGGCGTCTTGTGTATAAAGTTTTATGCAACAATCATTAATAGTTTCTGAGACACGACGCAACATGTTAATATATCAACACTAATTCGGTCGGAAAGAACATACAAGAACGATGTACATATTTAAAACAAAAAAGTCTTACACATAGCTGTATCTTTGTCAATAGAGGGAATATTTGAGTAGTTTTGGTACCAAATGAACTTGGGGACTTGTTTTGACCTGTTGTTCAGATTAGGAATGTATTTTTCTGTACTATCAAACTTCCGGGAACCAATACGCTCTACTATGCAATTAAAGGTATATTGATTTTTTTTCAGCACAAGTCAGGATAAGGTACAGTTTTGACATAAAATAATTACCACTTTATTTGGACTTAAGACATTTACTGGCCTTTAATAGAAATTAACATATATAAATAAATTAATCAACGTTTTGTTTTCGTCATTCATGATTTATATATCAACTTTAAAATATCATGAAATTAGAAAGGACAGATAAACCACTTATATTTAACTCTCGTTGTCTCGAACTCAGTTCATTCCAATTTTGAAGACGAAATTGTCCAGTGCTCCTGCATGGTCCAAGGGATAACAAAAGCATACACACAGTATTCGTTGTGTCGATGTAATACACATATGTCAAAACATGACATTAAGGATAAAAATGGTTAACACAATTTTTAAGATCTGCCAACACATTATGTGTCATAAAAAAATGGCATTCTTTCTTACTGGCATTCCAAACTATTGTGACATTGATTTACATAGGTAAAATAAATGAAATAATTTGTTTCCTTCATATTAAACTGTTTTATCCTTCTTAATATCTATCCAATATGTCGTGCAGATTTTGTAATTATACTGTCCGTATGCAGACTACCACACGTGGAGCAGGATCTGCTTACCCTTCCGGAACACCTGAGTTCAGCCCAGTTGTTTGTTGGGTTCGTGTTGCTCAGTCTTTAGTTTTCTATGTTGTTTCTTGTGTATTGTTATTTGTCTGTTTGTTTTTTTTTATTTTTAGCCATGGCGTTGCCAGTTTATTTTTGCTTTATGAGTTTGACTGTTCCTCTGGTATTTTTCGAACTTTTTTTGTAAGAGATCAATATCTATAAACCAACAAAATCACAAAAATACTGAACTTCGAGGAAAATTCAAAACAGAAAGTCCATAACAAAATGGCAAAATCAAAAGCTCAAACACTTCAAGAGAATGGATGACAACTGTTAAATTCCTGACATGGTACAGGCAATTTTTTAATGTAGAAAATAGTGGATTTAAACCAACCTGGTTTGATAGCTAGCTAAACCTCTGACGTGTATGAAAGTCGCATCAAATTCCAATAAATGAACAACGAGGTGAGAACAAAACAAGCAAAAATAATAGGTAAAAATGTCAAAAATAGGGGTACAGCATTGTGTTATAATCTTATTAACTATTAAAACAAACAAATATATACAAAGAAGCACAAAAAGGCATAAAGACAAAGCACATTAGCAAAATTGAAAGACAAGAATACAAAAACTACAATAGCACAATAACACAATGACAGGATGTATAAGTTAAAGCCTCATCATATGCATCAAAGAAACACAAAAAAACATATAGACAAAGCAAACTTGCAAAAATAATAGACAAGATTTCAAAAGTTATCATAGAACAATAACACAATGACAGGATGTTTAAGTAAGAGCCACGCCATGTGTAACAAAGAAACGTTTTTGTTTTTTTATAGGACATTCGAGCTTTTTTGTGGACATGTGCACTTGAATTAATAGAACATTGCGCTTTACTAAAATAAAAGGACACTTGCTCATACTAGTATCATGGTATAGCTGAAATATGCTCTCGACGTGGTTAAGTTACCTTTTTTAATCTTATCTAATTCTACTTTCATTTGTTTAACTTCCTTTTTCGTCGATTCCAATTCTACTTTCACTTGTTTAAGTTCATTTCTCGTTGAATCCACTTCTACTTTCACTTGTATAAGTTCCTTTCTTGTCGATCCCAATTCAACTTGCACTTGTTTAACTTCCATTTTCGTCGATTCTAATTCTACGTTCATTTGAGTACGTTCCTTTCTTGTTGATTCCAATTCTACTTTGACTTGTGTGAGTGCCTTGTTGGTCAATTCCACTTCTACTTTTGCTAGTGTAAGTGCCTTGTTGGTCGATTCTAATTCTACTTTCACTTGTGTGAGTGCCTTGTTCGTAGATTCTAATCATTCTTTCCCTTTCTTTATTTCATTTCCGTGTTGAAGTAACTCGTCTTTTATTGGGACTATATTTTGTTCCACTTTATGCACATATAATGCAGCAAAAGGTTCATTGAAGTGACATATTGTTCAGCTTCGAGTGGAGTTTGTAACTTGTTTGAAATAAGTGGCATTAATATCTTGCTTACTGGATTTCCAAAATACATGTTACATTGATTTACATAATAATCGGGTGAAATAAATCAAATTAATGTTACCTTCATATTCAACTGTTTTATCCTCCTTGAGGTATTTCGAATATGTCGTGCGGGTTCTTCGTGTATAATGTTCATTTGTAGACTACCTACAGACTTTCAATAGAGATCAATACCTATAAACCAACAGATCAGCTTTCTGGTTTCAGCATCACTGACATCAGTGGTAAAAAGAATTATTTTATCATGTTTTATTTTAAAAAATTAATCTAGAAATATTCTGTAATTTGATAGGATGTTTAATCCACGTTATACTGTATGTTTTTTTTGGGGCAGTTTTTACACGTTCGAAATGTATATAATTCCTTGTTTGGCTTCAATATTTTGAATTGTATTCACAATTCACTTACCGTATTCTTCCTTTAATGAGTCCGGTATGAACGAGTGATCTTTCAACATTGACGGCTTTAAATGGGCTTGCTCATCTTCCCAAATGTCTTAAATATCCTCAGAGAAAGCAGATCAATATCATCACTAATGTTAGCTTTCAACTGTTGGTTTATTGACGTGATATCTAGGTCGGCTACCCGTGAAACTTTTTTTATTACATAAGTGGCATTCTTTCTTAGTGAAAATTTAAACTACATGTATCATTTCTTAACATTATCATTTATCAAATGAATGATTTTCTCATACACAATTTTTGTATCCTCCTAAGGTAAATCGAATATATCGTGCAGGTTTTCAATTAATATGTACATATGCAGACAAACTATAGACTTTAAAAAGAGATGACTATCTATAAAAACAACCAAACAACTTTCTGCTTTCATAATCACTGGTAAAATGATTAGTTTGTTATGTTATATATATATATATATATATCAATACATTTAGAAATGTTACAAAATTTGATAAAAAATGTAAACTACACATGTGTTCTTTAAACATTTTCACACTTTCGAAATCTATATTTTCCCTTATTTCTTTTTTTTTAAATTTTTTCAACAGTCTTGACAGTATTCTTTTTTTGTGTGTGCCTAGTTTGAACGAGTGATTTTTGCACAATGATAGATATAGGAAGATGTGGTGTGAGTGCCAATGAGACAACTCAACTTAAAATTCTTTGTTACGGTATCAAAACAAAGAAACCAATTCCATCACAGCATTGCATTTGCATATTTACAATAATAAAACTAAATCAAATAGGAAAATTTACTCTTTATTTAATCAAGGTTTTAGGGAGCAGGAATACTAGTTCAATATTGTTTTTTTTTGGAAGAAAAAAAACTGCATTTTGAACAACTAAAACAATATTAGATCTTTAACATTTTATGACTCTTGTAATTACGAAATATGATGAATAGTTTGATATATAAACATTAATAATTACGATAAAGACTGAAAGTAAGTGTAGATGCAACATATCAATAACCTGTAATAAAATAAAGACTGAAAGTAAGTGTAACGGCAACATATCAATAACCTGTAATAAAAAGAATACATCAATTAATA
Source organism: Mytilus edulis (assembly GCF_963676685.1). Classification (NCBI taxonomy): domain Eukaryota; kingdom Metazoa; phylum Mollusca; class Bivalvia; order Mytilida; family Mytilidae; genus Mytilus; species Mytilus edulis. The sequence goes on along the minus strand of NC_092353.1, from coordinate 70,182,419 downwards.
CGATTTCTTTTTTCGAAAAGCCAAACAAAACTCACAATTAAATAATTATGTCTATGGAAAAGATAAATATTGTATTTAGTACAACACAAACCAATAATTAGATATTTACCATTTGATTGGTCTTGTTATTGCTACGAATCATGATGAATAGTTTGATGATAAAATTACTATTAACGATAAAGATTAAAATAAGGTGTAACTGCACCATATCAATAACCGGTCACTAGAAAAATTACATATCGTAATATGATTTCTTATTTCGAATAGCCAAACAAAACTCACAATTAAATGTGATTTTGAAAAAGCTAAGAACGTTATTTTGTACAACTAAACAATAATTAGAGCCTTACCATTAGGTAGGTTTTATTCTTGCTACGAATCATGATGAACAGTTTGATGTTAAAATTACTATTTACGATACAAACTGAAATTAAGTGTAACTGCAATACATCATTAACCGAACTAGAAACATTACATATTGCAATATGATTCTAATTTCAAACAGCCCAACAAAACTCTCAATTTAAATTTCTTTTTAGTTGTCGACATTTATCATTTATTAATTACAACAACGCACGGTACAGTTAACAATTTTAGAAAACACATTTTCAAATACGTATGTGAAGTCAATGAGAGGCTTGAAAAATTAAAACAATGAATGTATATGACAAACAATTGAAACGTCAATTGACAATACAAGCAGGGCAACTGCTAACGGTTCAATTTCAATAATTCAATATGCATTGTCACTGCTGAATGTAAAATAAGTCATCCAAATTCTCTTAATATTGATTTATAATTTCACAAGAGACGTTATAATAATTAAGTATGAAGACACTTACTATTGTCTTACATGTAGTGAAATTATGATTATATGTAGTGAAATTTAAAGAAACGTTCTGAAACGAATTAGAAGGAGTATATGCTGACTTATAACAAACAATCTTAATAGGTTTCTCTAAAGAAATGTTTTAAAACGCATTGGAAAGAATGTATGTTGACTTATAACAAACGACCTTAATAGGTAACTTGGCATTGCACAAGGTCATGTTTTTCTCTGGTTGTTTATGATGTCTTTACACTAAATCCATTGGATGTTGGATGTGTACGGATTAATCGTTTAGTCTTAGATGCATGATTTTTTATTAGTTGTTAGTGGCTTTGAAATAGCTATCAGAAAACTGCGAGTACTCTCATATCTGTTCATTTTGTCTTTTTGTGTCGGGATGTATAAGTACCCGTCCACGTTCACTTGTATTTTTGTCCATCTGATAAGTTAAGCCTTTTTTAACTGATTTTTATAGTTCGTTCTTATGTTGTACTGTTCTACCACTGTCCCAGGTTAGGGGGGGGGGGGTTGGATCCCGCTAACATGTTTAACCTCGCCACATTATTTATGTATGTGCCTGTCCCAAGTTAGGAGCCTGTAATTCAGTGGTTGTCGTTTGTTCATGTGTTACATATTTGTTTTTCGTTCATTCTTTTTTTATATAAATAAGGCCGTAAGTTTTCTCGTTTGAATTGTTTTACATTGTCTTATCGGGGATTTTTATAGCTGACTATGCGGTATGGGCTTTGCTCCTTATTGAAGGCCGTACGGTGACCTGTAGTTGTTAATGTCTGTGTTATTTTAGTCTCTAGTGGACAGTTATTTCATTGGCAATCATACGACATCTTCTTTTTTCTATATCAATAGGTTTCTCTAAAGGAATGAAGTACTTTTCTGGTTAGCCCAGAACACAAAGAAATACATGATACTTAATTTTGAAAAAAAGACAAATATACATCAATCAATCGGTTACCTTAATTTTAACATATAGTATGAAAAAAAAATGAGGTATAATTATTATGATTATGTAATAACTCTTGTTGATTTTGAACTTTTAATATTTTAAACACAAACACGTACATTATATTATAGCTAATGCATTTTCTATGTTTTAGCGTGTCATGATTTCCTAAAATTGTATCCATATTTACCAATCACATTAAAATGGGAGATTCTGATCTGATACGATAAGACATAACCACGCCCAACAGGCTATATTATAAGGTGAAGTAAAATATGTTAACATCGCACCATTGTATTCGTCAAACCTTTATTTTACATATCTACGCAACTCATAGTAAACCCGGAGATATGTAAAGGCAGTGAAAGAACCATTTTTTATTATTACTTTTTCATATACAAGACAATCGATCATATTGTACGAAAAAAAATCGATAGCTGAAAAACGATGCACAGAAACAAATTGATGAATGACACTCATAATGTTTACTCAACACCAAAAGAAGTTGGTATACCAATGATTGTTATTACATTTTGTAGTATAGTTATTTCCTCTATAGTCTTAATTGTCCTATTGAAGACAAAAAAAGGAAATTTATTCAAATGGAAAGTCATCGATAGATTTAGTCTATATACCGTTATCTGTGACATCCTGTTTTATTGTTCTCAAACAGCATATGGAACTCATGATTGGTTAGAAAGATTCCTAGACATTGATATCAGCCAGTTGGAATGCACAATTTACGGGGTATTCATCATGGAGTTTCAACTTTCACAAGTGATTTTAAATGTAACAACAGCCATGTATGCATTTACTCTTGTGATGCGAAGTCGAAATATGCCGTTAGGGAAGTGGGATGCTTATCTCTTGTGTCCTGCTTTCGGAATCCCTTTGGTTTCACTTACCATATCAGCATTCTTTAATCAATTTGAAAGAAACCCAGTCTCGTAAGTACAGTTATTCTCTGATATTTGATCCATGTTATAAAAAATATATGTCACTCCTATATAAGATGCTGAATGAATATATTCAAGATTTAAATGGACAGCATATTAACTTGTCTTTGAAAATATATATGTTGAATGTTGTTTTTTTTTTGGAACGATTGATTTTTGACAATTTTTTGTTGTAATATAGAGACGTATGAAGTTAAAAAATAATTTTAAAAGTCTATGTCACAAATAGATTTTAAATTTGGTAATGAAATAAGCTAGGCAAAAAAGATAAGTAGATGTAAAATGTGTTTTACAAATTAAATGTATTAATGTAATAAATCTATTTAATAAAATCCTTCAGATGTGCAAACGATATTAGTCAGTCAGACATCAGTATTTAGATTTTTGAATTCTGTCTAAAATATTAGTATTTAGGCTTTAAATTTCTTTTATTCAGTGGCAAACAGAAACACTGTCAAAATAGACTCATTTTGGAATCGTGTCATCCATATTAAGATATGAGCAACAATTTTGCCACAAGATGTATTTAACAAAGGTGGACATGTGTTTAACATAACTGTTTGGGTAAAATGCTTGCACATATATAATTACACCAAAACATATGCGTGAAAAGGCCATTTTACAAAATCAAAAACTCATTTAATATACCAGGCTTATAATTGGTACGCCGGACGCCCATATTTCGACATGCGTATGACGTCATAGTGACATCAGTCGTCAACTTCATGCTCTGAAGTATCCAGTTAAAGTAAGTTGTTCATCTGTCAATAAAATTGAAATAAATTTGAAAGGTTTGGATAAGTTTACTACTTTTGCTATTTCAGGGGCCAAAAAAGGCTCGTATTTAACATCGTCCTTTCTGCTGAATTGTTAAATGTTGACACAATGATCTATTTGATTAATAGAAGTTTAAAAATTCATGAAGGGACTATTTTGCCTAGTTGACTGTGTATAGGTTAGAACATTCGTTTTACTGATTTGTTTTAAATTTTAAATTTTTTAGTTGTTTGTTGAAAGAAGAGCGTGGATTTTTGACCTCCCATTTTCTACAAATTGGACTGTTATTCCTTATTTCACTAGTCTTGATTACGGCTTTGTACATAACTATGTGGATTTATATAAGAAGACAAACAACTGCGATGAATGCATCTTTCGGGCAACAATCAGCTGTCAACGCTAGACGTCTTGCTGTAAAGCTGTCCCTTTATGTGTTGATCCACGTAATACAATTTGGTGCGGGGGTCGTCGAAGCAGTATGGATTGCGATGGAGGAACCACCAATTGGTGTTCGATATGCAACAGTATTTATTGGTGCAACCGGTGGTATGATGAATGGAGCTGTGTATCTTACAGTGTATAAAAACTAAATAGAAATAACAATTTGATTTCAGACAATGACTCAAAGTCAAATATGTTTTGGTGCGGCTGTTGTCTACAAACATGATTCTGTTTAAATGACTGCATGTTAAACACGTGTCTGAAGAATACATTTAAGTCGCGTTTGTGACTGAAAAATTCATTGGTCCGTTTATTCGTGACCACAATGTACAATGATATTGGACACGTAACTGTAGTGTATATCCATGTTATTAATGTGAAGGTAGTGTGCACTGATGTTGGTCACGTGACTGTTGTGTATATCCATGTTGTTAATGTGGAGGTAGTGCACTGATGTTGAATTGAAAACGATTATGTAAATTATTATAGGGCAATGGGCGAAAAGGACCATTTGTGGCCACATCCCAAAATTATTTAATTTGTCATTTTGTAACTCTATACCACATTAGAAAAATGTGGCATTGTGGGTCTATCTCTCATAATGTTTTGCCTAACAACGGATTAATGGCGCTGATAAACTCAAGAAATACGCAAAAATTAATATTAATATTTCATATCCAACTTGTTAAATAGGAAATTCATACATTTATTTGCTGTAAAAATATTAGGTAAAACAAAGTCATTGCTATTGCTACCTAGCAACCACATTTTGTCCAATGGCAATGCATTTCTATATTTTACAAGATATAATTTTAATATTTTGCTTTAAACAATTTAAGATGCATATCGTAAACTATACCAAACATGCCAAAGTCAAAGGAAATGTCAAATGTAAAAACCATATATCAATATTACAGCAAGCAAAACTACACGTTAACAACTGTAACATTCAAGAAAATTTAGTAACGTAATGGGTTTCTTTAGTCCTCCTTTGCTCTTATAGAACTATGTTAAGTCCTTGTCTTCTCCCGTTCGGCAGTGAAACCTTGCTAAAGTCGGGTATCAGGTTGTTTAAAAACGCAGCCACATAAAATATTAACATATTATATTAATATTTCAATACTGTTGAATATTTTGTCAGTTTTTGTGTATTCTAGTAAGTTAAATACGTTGTATAAAAGTAAAAAAATATATTGTGTAAATATTTGGTATGTATTGCCCTCTAAAATTCTTTTTTGCTTTGTTAGTTGTCCCAATTTTCAGTTAGATTTTTTTTATGGGCACCATTTGTGTCATTAATTTTGGTAAATATTTTTGACATTGTATTCGATATCGTATTATTGAACACATTTTTGTTCGTTATCGTACGTAAGATTGTTGTATGTTGTCTTTTGTAGTTTTTACCTTTTGACATCCAATAAACATAATAAAGATGGGATCGAAGAACAGTGTGCTTTTTTCAATGCATGTCGGGTTCTCAAGGTTTAACTAACTCTCATCCCCGATATAGGACAGACGAGTCCAACTTTTGGAAATATATTGTTTTCTTTCTATTCGTACAAAAAAGATTTGTTAATCTCTTTTGTCAATTCATTTCAGATACTTTCAGCAGTGATTAAAATTCTTTATTACAGTATAAAAACAAAGAAACAAATTCCGTCATACCATTGTTGGTCAGATTTAACTAGACAACATTCATAAATTAATGACATTTCTTTTTTTTTTTAAATAGCCAAATAAAACTCACAATTAAATTTGATTTTGGAAAAAGATAAATATTGTATTTTGTTCAAATAAAAAATAACTAGATTTTTACCATTTGATAGGTGCTGTTTTTACGAATTATGATGAATAGTTTCATATTTCAACATTAATATTTACGATAGAGACCGAAATTATGTGTAACTGCAGTTTATCACCGGTCACTAGATATATAACATATCCTTATACGATTGCTTATTTCGAATAGCCAAAACTCGCAATTTAAATGCCTTTTTATAGTGCCTAACAAGATTTTGTGAACTTTCTCTTTATCCTCTCCAATAGGCTATTGAAAATAATTTATGTATTGTGTATGTAGAAAATTTTATGAAAATGTTAGAACCCGTACGAAATAAGTAGTAGAATTCCACCCAGACACCAGTAGGAATAAAGTAGGAATCTACCTAGAATCAAAGCTTCCATATAGAAAGTAGGCGGACATGGAAAATAAACAAAATTCTGACTGGAACTTTTTATTTTCCTACTACCAAAATCCTACTACCTAGGTGGAATTTTAAAAAGTCTGTATGGATTTTTTTCTGTTTTGAAAATCTGATTTGATTATATATTTTCCTACTACATGTACACGATTCCTACCAGAAAATCTTTCTACCTGGAATCTTATTAGTTATCTTGAACTGGATTCGTGTTTGCTAATGACACACATTTTGCAGTGTTAAATCAAAGCAAGTTCCAGTTCACAAATTTAAAAGTTTGAGGGGAAAAGAATGAAAAGTTATGTTGGAACAAAATGCTGCAAGCTAGGGTCACACAACTACAATGTAGAAATGTAAGAACATATGGCTTATGAAGACTGAAGGTAATTCTTAAACATTCAAAATGAATTTTTTATCTGCCTGTTAAACTTATTTTGTAATCAATTATTTAACAAAGTGAATAATTTCACTCATTAATTAGGTCTTTCCACTTTTCCGTGGAAAGACCTATTGGTTTTCTTCTTCTGATTATTATTTTTTTTCTTCCGCCTAATTTTCTTTCCTTCGCTGCTATTTTGTTTCACAAGATGTCGCTTAGATATATTGTATATGATATCGAACAGTAAATACGCTTTAGAAACTGACACCGCGTAACAAAAATCTTTTCCAAATAAGAGTTATCTCCCCGAACACTGTTTTTCTTGTTATTACTTATATGTCGCAACCGTATTAGAAACCGACAATTTTTTTTACCAAATTGCTTGTTATATCCTCAAGATGATTTGATCAATTTTAACCGAAGCTATCCGGAGACTTCATATGAGAGTAAAATCCCCTTTTTTGTTTGATGTAAAAAGTAAAATCACAAAAATACTGAACTCAGAGGAAAATCAATTTGAAAAGTCCATAATCACATGGCAAAATCAAAAAACAAAACGCATCAAAAACGAATGGACAAGAACTGTCATATTCCTGACTTGGTACAGGCATTTTCAAATGTAGAAAATGGTGGATTAAACCTGGTTCTATAGCGCTAACCCTCTCACTTTAATAACAGTAAGTGAAATGTATTTCTAACTGGAAAACCATAAGTGATAGAGGCCTAGGGTCTTTTGATTTGAGGTCCTTGGTTAAAAAAAATGAAAATGAGATCAAGGTCAAAGGTCAAGGTCATGTTCAAAAATTTGATTTTGGCTTATCACTTATTTGCAGAAACCATATAAGATATCGACAAAATATTTTCACACAATTGTGACATGTGTGAGTTGCGACATGTCGTAACACGTAAATTTTAGTTAAAAGGGTACGTAAACATTTGATGCGAGTTTTCCCTTCTTCTATATCTTATATTAGTTGTATGGTAATATAACTCATTAACAATATAAAGTAGAGGCCTAGGGTCTTTTAATTTGTGGTCCTTGGTTGTTGACCTTGAAATTGAGCTCAAGGTCATAGGCAAAATTAATGTTCTAGATTTTGACCTTTGCTTTTATTTCATATGTATGCATGATAAAGACATGGGACTTTTTGCAATAGGTTGAAAGCAATGTGACCTTGTTAAAGCCAACCGGAAGTGACATTTTGTTTACCGGAAGTAGCTTTTTTTGTTCTAAATAAATGTTAAAGTATACAAATGGAAAAAAGTATTGCAACACCAAATTGAAATTCAAATAAAAAAAACACTTTATTTTGTTTGTTAAATAATTTGTTGAAATAGAACTAATTAAACATTATTTAAATATTACCCGAGTTTAATCAATAAATATTGACTCTATCAGTTCTTATCTGCACATGCAGCTACTGTACTCGTAAACACTAAAACAGATGTTTTTATCCTCATTGTTTTCAACACTTAAAATAACCAAGTTTATAAGTTTATGTTATTAACACCTTGCAATTGGTCATCCACAACTCATAACTGCAGCAAGATGGCAGATATCCAGCATGAGTGAAGCAGGTATGTCGCTGTGATAATTGCACATATTGCTGGTCATCACCATTCCACTATAAGTCGTTTTGAGAATAAAAATCAGGCAAGAAACGATGTTAAAGACCTTCCGAGGTCAAGAAGACCCCCTATAACATCTGCTAGGGAAAATAAAGCATAGTGAAGGTTGGTCAGAAGGAAACCGATTGCAAACAATACAATCCTAAAAAGAGAATCATGACCATACAGGAGCCTTTAAACAAGAACTGTTCGAGATCGGCTCATCGCTACTGGCTATCGTGCGATAATACCATTTCAGGGACCTTTGCCTACGAACAGACACACAGATGCCCGTATCCAATATAGTGTAGTGCTCGCCAAAATTGAAAATTAGCGTCGTGGAGAAAGATCTATTGTTCCAATGGAATTTGGTTTATCTATCTTGGCCATATCGTAGCCCAAATTTTAACCATATCGAGCATATATGGGACACTATTTGGCGTACAAAGCATGAAAGGACACCCCAGTTCAAACAAGTCATGAAATAAACAATACCTTTCGTCAAGAATGGTTGCTGCTAGCTTAGCAACAAATTTGTCGACTTTTGGCAGGAATCAGAAGACGTTAAGATGCGGTTATCCGTTTGAATGGAGGCTGTGCACAAAGTACTAATTCTTTGGCGTATAAAGACCAACCATGTCGTGAACAATCTAAAGAATAATTTTGAAATGTCTGACATTGTAAAGTTCGACTACAGTAAAAGTAAAATGCATTTTTTTTGTACAAAAAACACTTCATTTTGTTATAAAAATTTTAGTTAGATAAAACTTTTTTTGTTCATACACTTTTTGTTCGTTTTAAAGCGAATGTTATCATTAACTACGTTTCAATATTATTTTACAAATATTTTATCATATTCCATCCAAAATAAGAGACTGATTTTTCAAGTTTTAAAAAATCAAGGTGTTGCAATACTTTTTTCCATGTGTATATATAGAACCATATATTTTTGGAATCAGTGTCAATTAAACTATCAACCTATACCGGAAATAGCATCGTTTGAACCGGAAGTAAACAATTATCTCCCTTATCTATATCTTTTTCCATAGAAACCATACATTAATGGAATCAGCGTTTAATAAGCTGTCATTTGACGCTACAATTGACATTTAAAACCAAATTTTAATATTTTCATATAAAAAAAAGATCCTTACTTGTGAAAAGACCATCAACGGTTCTCTGAACAATTGGTTTTTAATTCACTCTTAATTTCATTTAGGCATTTTTTGGGTAATCTTCATGTTTATGTATAACACAATTTCTAGCTTGCATATATTGCACTTTCCTTATACATTTCAAAAGTCCATTTTCTTAAAAATGAATATATTCTATGAATTTCCTTTGTTCTTTGGTGTTGAGATTCAAACTTAATCATTGATCCAGTTGTGTATTTGTGAATGTACACTTACATTTTGTATACTTAAGATTCCTACCAGAATTTTTTTTTCTGGGTGGAATTTTGAAAAATTCCTTCCAGGTTTTCTAGCAGGAATTTTATTTTTCTACCAAATTATTCCTGCTAATTTGCATAATCCTGGTAGAAAAATTGGTGTGCCTACTAAGAAATTCCTGCTAATTTAAATCTTTCGGCTATTTTCCGTGTGGAATCCTACTACTGTCCGAAAAGAATATCACTCTTTTCTGGTAGGAATTCAAAGCAATATTCCTACTATATTCCGTGTACATTCCATATGGAACTTTTCGCACAGGAAGTGACCATTCTTACCTACAGTTGGGTGCAAACCAAGCATGACATAAAAAAGACGCATGTTCACGTCACATGCACATATTTCATTCGTCAACCTCAATTTTCGCTTTTCCCTTTATTGCGTTGACGCGGTCAAAATGGAAATTTCAAATTCCTACTCGAGTAAATGCGCGTTTAATCTTTGTCCGTTTAGTCGGTAGTAAAAAAGGCGTTTACTACAGATTGAACATCTTTACCTGTGTACGTGCACTTAGAAAACATGCGTTTACTATTCCCGTTAACATTTGTGGAAATTATAAATATACTTTTTTCTGGCTTATTGTTCAATTGCATATAATAAATATATAAAGTAGCGCTTAACAAATATTTATACTGCACAAAATAGATTTGTTTTATAAGTTAACAACACATACTATTCATTACGGTAGATTAAGCTGGGCAATGTTTCAAGACTTGAAATTAAACAGACGACATTAAATGATCTATAATATATTGTGTTTAGACAATACACTAATTTCAAAATATTTGCTGTAGTTCATGGTTTACTGAATATAAAAATCTTCATTTATATATACGATGTAAAATTTTAGTTTTAGTAAATCTTTGCATCCCTGCAGACATAAGGAATTGTTTTCTTATAGAAAATAAATCTTCAAATAATTCCCTCCCTTAAATGTCAAACAATCCATCCTAAGGTATAAAATGAGATGAAACACTTGTTTTTATTTGTTTTGTTTTTTCTTAAGAAATATCAATTTAGAACCTTTTAAATCATAGTTACATAGCAGATTTATTGAACTAATTATTACTAAATACTTTCCATATGTTTGCTAATCAGACCATAGAACGAATTTCTGCTATTGACAACACCTGGTATTCGTCTATTAATTTTGAAAACATCTCTGAAAATAAAACGCCTTTTCGAGGGATCACAAGGTTGAATATATATACAGCACACACAAATTAGAACTTCACCTTTTCATTGTTCCCATTGGTTACAAAGTTTTTAATTTTCTTATCCAAATAAATCCAGAATGAGACTATCATCCCTAGATCAAGCAGTGTTGTGGTCTGTGATTGGAATGGTCAGTTAATTGAAAAATGTCTTAGTGTGGTAAGGGGATATCAAATGTCAACTAAGAGGAAGATTGGCTTGCACAGTCGTTACAATGTACGTTCATAGTTTGTGAAATGACGGTTCTGTTTACCACATTTACACTGTAGAAGAAAAAAAATAATAATACTGTTAGAAATTTGGATGATATATTGGCTAGCAATAATGACGACTTCAGTATGTGTTCTAAAGAAATGTGTCCTGTTGAAATTACTTTAAATAAAGCTAATACTAACAACGACCACAGCCTTTTCCTTTATCTTGATATCATTAACGGAAAGCTTAATACAAAAAATTATGATAAAGGAGATGATTTTTTATTTCCTATCGTTATTTATCCATTTTTAGATGGTGACGTTCCCTTGTCACCAACTTATGGTGTTTATATATCTCAACTTGTACGACTCGCTAGTGTATGTAGCAACCTTTTAGATTTTAGCGAGAGAAATTTCTTCATTACTGAAAAATAATTACACGTACCAGGGTTTTCGATTTCACAAACCAGTCAAAACATTTATAAATTTTATCAACGGTACAAGGACATCATTATTAAATATAACTCAACATGCAGACATCTTATACGTTCAGGTATTTCACATCCAATCTTTTATGGGGATATTCTTAACAGAGCACAAAAATGTCAGTATTCACCTCAAAAGCTAACAAAACCTTTAAACAAACTTACCAAGAAGGGATATAGTTACGATACTGTTGTCAGGTTATCAAAGATTGCATATTTTGGCTTTAATATTGATTCACTTATTGGGTCTTTGCATCGAAATTACACATATTTATTCTAAAACAAGTTGTTGGCATGACATGGGTTATGTTCTTCTCATATATTTCATGATGGTATAATACTAAACCCCCTAATAGGAGGGATTTTGCCTGATATTCATATGATGAAGTCATAATCTTTCAATCAGTTTAATTGAGGTCTGGAGCTGGCGTGTCAGTAACTGCTAGTAGTCTATTGCTTTTTATGTATTTATGTTTTATTGTCATTTTGTTTATTTTCTTTTGTTACATCTTCTGACATCGGACTCGAACTTCTCTTGAACTAAATTTTACTGTACGTATTGTTCATGTTGTTATGCGTTTACTTTTATACATTAATTGGACGTATAGGGGAGGGTTGAGATCTCAAAAAGCATGTTTAACCCCGCCGCATTTTTGCGCCTGTCCTAAGTTAGGAGCATCTGGCCTTTGTTAGCTTGTAGGATTTTAAATTCTAGTTTCTTGTGTATTATTCGGAGTTAAGTATGACGTCCATTATCACTGAACTAGTATACATATTTGTTTAGGGACCAACTGAAGGACGCCTCCGTTTGCGAGAGTTTTTTTCTGCATTAAAGACCTATTGGTGATCTTCAGCTGTTGTCTGTTCTATGGTCGGGTTGTTGTCTCTATGACACATTCCCCTATTCCATTCTCAATTATACATCATTCATAGTCTTGCATTCAACATTGCACTGTCTTCCGTACCAGTGACGTGGCCGTTAAAAGTCTTCAGCCAGAAATCGTTTGTTTTGCATCCCTTGCAATAGCCAGCAGACAACGAGGCGGGTTTTAATGATAAATCTCTCCAGCAAGTGTTTGAGGCTTAACAAATCTAGTACATGTGGACAGGTACAGATCTTGGATAGTTTTTGATATTGTTCGATTTGCTTCCAGTTTTCGAGGAGCAGTAAAAGCAACAGTAGTATATCGCTGTTCAAACTCATAAATCCATGGACAAAAAACAAAATCGGGGTAACAAACTAAAACTGAGGGAAACGCATTAAATATAAGAGGAGAACAACGAAACAACACTACAATGTAAAACACACAGAAACGGACCACGCAACAGACAAAATCCCACGAGAATAACAAATATAACATCAAAACTAAATACATGAATTAGGGATAGACAAGTACCGTGACACGTCTTATCGCAATGTGAATTTACACTAAAAAATAGGAGAAAACAAACGACGCAACGTTAAAATGTAACACACACAGAAACGAACTATAATATAACAATGGCCATATTCCTGACTTGGTACAGGACATTTTTAAAGAAAAAAAAATGGCGGGTTGAACCTGGTTTTGTGGCATGCCAAACCTCCCCTTTTATAACCATGTGATATATAACATTAAGATGACAACTCAACACCACAGGACTACAATATAAATAAATTGGAGAATACAATTGACAAAGAAACACACGAACAACAGACAACAAAAGGCAACAAGTTGAAAATTTTAATACGCCAGAAGTGCATTTTATCAACACAAGATGTACTAGTGATGCCCAGATACAAAAGTTTGAAAGCCGAAACAAGCACAAAGTCGAACAGCATCGAGGACCAAAAGATCAAAAAAGTTGTGCCAAAAACGGCCAGGGTTTTCTGTTAGTTACCAGAACATCCTTATCATTTAGAACAATTTATACTTTTGCAAACAGTAAATTTATAAAATTAATAAACACAAGCTGTACATGATAGAACTGAAATATTAACTAATTACAGGAAACAACTGAAATTATTTACATAACCAGACATTTGCAACACAAAATGTAGACACATCCGAATATGTTTAAACCTCAACGCCAAGTGACGTCATATTTGAAATTGTAAAAAATGACAAAAAAAATGATGACGTCCTTTGAATGAATAAGATAGAACTAGGACTGACCCAAGATTACATTTGAACTAAATACTGATATTGCACTTAATAACAATGCACATTTCAATATTTATTAATAGCAAACTAAGGCAGCAATTAACTTTATTATAAAGCTATGTCCGGTATGTTTTGAATCTCACTTCAAACGTAAAATATCGCACTGATTACGTTGAACAAAATGAAATTTAATAAATGAATGCGGTGATAACTTATCAAGTCAGTACCATCATCGGGACTCTTTTGTTGACCTTCTTGTCTTTGCTTTGTACACGTTCATCTCGGCTGAAGTTGTCTGCACGAGAGAAACCGTTATCAATAACATTAAGAAAGGAAATGGGGAATGTTCAAAGAGACAACAACCCGACCAAAGAAAAAAACAAGCCGATGGCCATCATAGAGTCTTCAAAGCAGCGAGAAAATCCAACATCCGGACTCGAGCTTCATCTGGCCTCTAAACAAATAAATGTATTAGTTCACTGATAATGAACGTAATACTAAACTCTAAATATATTGATGAACTTAAATTAAAAATCATTGCTAGAACTCTAACAAAGAATAGAGGCTCCTGAATTGGGATAGGCGCAACAAGGGAACGTCTTTTTTTCTAATTTTTTGTAGGCGCCATTTTGTTGTATCATTGGTGGTGCAAATCCGTTTTATTTTATAAAAATATTTGCAAGCATAGTCCGATAGATACATGGAAAATTCCGCTGACGATATAATTAGAAATATATTGATACGAAGTAAGAAAGATGTTACACGTACAATACCAAGAAATATATAACTAGCATAATCAATTATATTAACAAAGAAAATGTTGCATACTTAGCTTTTATATTTGAATCTAATAAAGTATTATATCAATATCATAATGAAATATTATACTAATACAGATATGAAATTCCATAGTTTCTGTTAACCATACTCCACATATACCTCAAACGAAACATATTTATATTTATGATAAGATATCATATTGAAATTATGTGAAAGAAATGTCCTATCAATACCAGAAACATTTATTGTATTAAACGGAAGGAACACAGCTTGAGAGGTACATGTATGTGGTCGTCTGTACCACATATCAACTTAGCCAATACCTTCATCATGAACCCGTCGCTCAAACATACTTGCCTACTTTGAAGATTGAATATTTATCGTATGTTAAACCTATACCAAACCAATTACAAACACGTTTTTCAAGATCTCAATATAAACAAATTTGAGGTGTAAAATACCAGATTGCACCTTTGCTTTTTTATTTATTCACATATAATTCAAGTAGCCACGTTCCTAATAGTGACCTTAACATTGTCAATAAAACTTCTCGGCGAAATGTGTTCTAAGAAGGCCGAAACCCATCAATTTGAATCACCAAAAAATACTATTATAATAAGAATAATTTTATGCTATTAGCTAAAAGAAAAATAAAAGGGACACATGGTCAGAATAATTTAAATCTGTGAGGTCGTTGGTGTAAATCAGAATTTAATCTATCTATAAATACACATCCTAGCCGATCTTTAATTATTTCAAATATTGCTGCGGTGTCTGTATGACAAATAATTTGTTGATCTCGCAGACAAAGCTCTACACAACATCTCGTTTGTGTATGTTAATGTCATTACATATACTGCTTGATAACGAAACATGTTTTTGTATGTTTCTTTGGAATTTCAACAAAGACGACGATCTAGATGTTGATTTGTTTTTAATTTAATTACTAACTGTACAAACAACATTATATCGCTTGGTTTTCCAATTTTATCATTTATTTTATTCTGATTCGCGTCCCACTGATGAGTCGTGTGTAGAGAAAAAGCACGACTAGCAAACTGTTATCTTGATGATTGCTAAATCAAGAAATACTATTCCTTATTCTGAAAACGTTACTTTCAGATTTGTAAATAAGTGACCTATAGGAAGCAGATAATTTGATATGCCATTTACATGTATATATACGTCTATAAAAGGAACCAACTGGAAAACTGAAAATGTACTGGAACGTCTAGCAAAATAATGAAAAATTAGTATATAATAATATCTATATGCATATTATTTATATTTTCAGTGTTTTTTGAAAAACACATGTGAAATTTTGCTGATGAAATCATAATTAATATATTGATGACGAAGTAAGAAAGATGTTACACGAACAACATCAAGATATTCATAATGTGCAAAATCAATTATATTAACAAAAGCAAACAGTGTTGCATAATTAGCTAATATCACCAAGTATTTAAATTGCTTTTATATTTGAATCTATCAAAGTATTATATCAATATCGGGATTAAATACTTTATTAATAATAAAAAAAAATGAAATTCCAAAGTTTATGTAAACCACTTGTTTGAAGAAAAATATGTATCTATTTTATCATATACATATACCAAATCAATCATAAGTAATATGTTCAATTATAAACACATTTTCAGGATCTCAATATTTCCGACTTCCAGTGTAAACATTCTGATTGAAACTATAAAAAAAGATGTGGTATGAATTTCAATGAGACAACTCCTCACAAGACACCAAATGACACAAAAATTAACAACTATAAGTCACTGTATGGCCTTCAACAATGAGCAAAGCCCATACCGCATTGCAGCTATCAAAAGCTCCGAAATGACAACGTAAAACACTTCAAACGAGAAAACTAACGGCCTAATTTATGTACAAAAAATTAACGAAATACAAATATGTAACACATAACCAAACGACAACCACTCAATTATAGACTCCTGACTAGGGACAGGCACATACATATATAATGTGGTGGGGTTAAACATGTTAGCGGGTTCCCAGCCCTCCCCTAGTTATCAATTGTATGTTTGGTTTATTCAATTTGACATCTCGTTGGAGTTGAGCGCCCTGGGTGTGTCGTTTTGAGAGGAAAGACGAGTCTGGCTAATGTGTATTGTCTTTATATATTTTGTCTTTTTTTGTTACATATTTGTTTGTTTTTGTGGTGATTATTATTGTAACACAATGTTTACTGCTGTATCCCTATTTTTTCAGTTTTGCCTGTTTTGTCTGTTTGTTTTGTTCACACATTGTGGTCAAAGTGATTAAAGTGGATGCGACTGTTATACAAGCAAAGGTTTAGCTAGCTATAAAACCAGGCTTAATCCATTATTTCTTTTAAGACAAAATGCCTCTACCAAGTCACGAATATAACATATGTTATCCGGTTATTTGATGTGTTTGAGCTTTTGAATTTGTCATTTGATTAGAGCCTTTCCGTTGAATTTCCCCTGAGTTCTTATTTTTGTTTGATTTTACTATTTGCTGATTAAATTACAATATCCATAAATAATTGAAAATAGTTTAGTGACAGTTAAAGCTAGTAACACGTTTAACAATATTTGCTTATTCAGTCAATATTAAGACAGAAAACCAACATATGTCACTAATCGATGTTTTAAATCACACAGAACATTCACCAATCCTTTTATCTAACTTAGTATTTAAGTAGCCACTGTATTTCAAAAATCATCTTTCTATCTACGACTCTGCTATTTCACATTACGGTAAGTTTTCAATTATTCTCGTACAAACGATATTCTAGTTATTTGAATTTGTTCAATACAATTTAAAAAAAAAGGTAATACAATGAAAACTGGTTAAACCGAAAACCTGTATAAATCGAAAACCTGTATAAACCAAACATGCTGTTAACACCGTCATACAAACTGTTAACGTTGTGAATCTGATAAAACCGAACATCGGCTAAAACAGAACAAAATCTTAAATTACGAAGAGATTCGGTTTAAACATGTTTCAATATAACAGAGTATTCCATCAGATAAATTTCAACTCAGCAAATTGTCAAATGTGTAAGACTAAAAATACAAACTTTACTAACGGTGAAAAATAATAATTAAGTCATATTTAAGAGTAAATCAATTACGTTAGCCTACAACATATGGCTTTGTTGTTTACAGCCTAGTAACAAATATATATTCTGAATTAGCTAGTCCATTGTCAAGCACTTTTCGGGTTCTGTTATATTTCGGTTACAGAACAACTTCTCTGAAGTACTATATGTTGATATTGCACAACATATACTTTTCTTTATATTAGATTATATAAAAAAAGGAATTAAGTTTTATTTAACAATAAGGCGTACCAAATTTGTAAATTTGCGGATGTTTTCTTAACCTTAAACTTGACTGAATATAAAATATTGAATTTCAAACACGTTTTGACAAATAATATTGTAGTCCTTACAATAATGGCATTCAAAATAGAAAATCAAAATGAACAAAAATTAAAAACCAACAAATCAATACAATTCCTAACACAAATAATTCAAGTTTTTTTTTTTAATTTTGATAGTCCGATTACCCACTTCCGATTTTAACACATAGAAATGGAGTTACCGTGGTTTTGATAAGTAATGCTCGTTATTAACATATTTTGAAAGCAAAATCATAACAAATGAAATGAGTACAACACACATCATCCAAACCCTTTTATTGGTAAGTTGAGACTTTAATTTAAAAACTGTTACATGTTTTTGGAACTTGAAATTAGCGATCAAAATATAACATTTAATGCATACAGGCTCACTGCGCTTACTTCTGGTTTACGGGTCTTTCTAAATGATTCCACATTTGTAGACGAAACTCGCGTCTGGCGCAAATATAAAATTTCAATCCTGTATGGATAATGAGTTTATTTCTAAATAACCTGGAATCTTAATTAAATAAAGGCAACAGTAGTATACCGCTGTTCAAACTCATAAATCCATGGACAAAAAAACAAAATCGGGGTAACAAACTAAAACTGACGGAAACGCATAAATATATAAGAGGAGAACAACGACACAACACTATTAATATAGACGAGTTTTCATTTCAGAGTTATGATGAAGTGTTGTTGTTTGATTGTTTTCATCTTTTGCACAATTGATGTGTCAAATGGCGGCCGTAAGTAACCTTTATGTTTAAAACGCTGTAGTGAAGAATAAAGATTAAGCTGCTAGACTCTCTCATAATATAAAAGGTACGATCCTTTCACTCTGATCAAACGTTCTGCATTCGAATGCCAAACGAACAGACAAAGTAAGAACCTTTTTATATACTTAACAGATATTCTATCATGTTAACACAATTATCTACCATTTGTTTTTATAGTAATTCAGGGACAAACACCTTCATATTACAACGATATTATCAGTACTTTTTGTTGAGCTACGGATCTGTACAAAATTGTTCAACACTACTTTCCTAGGTAAATAAAGAACAATAAAAAATCTGTATTTAGGAAGAACTAATTTTAAACTTTCTACGCAGAGTTACGAGCATCTCCAGCAAATTCAGTTAATTTTATTCATGAGAAATCATAACGCAACAATAATATATACACTTCTTCTTGAAAAAAAATACAAAACTCTTATTTGTGTCCTATATTCAACATGGTTAAGCAAATCATTTTGAGAAATAAACAAATACTTTGTATCTATATTCCTATTGTATTATGTTAACGTATATATCAAAGTAAATCATGCTATATTGTATCTGAGTACTGTACTATTCAGTTCTTTCTGGAATATGCCACTCTTCCAACGGTACCTGTGGAAAAAAAGGTGTTCCATGTAATGAGACTTTCGGATCTGAATGGACGTATAACGGAAAATGCTGCAATGAACGACCATGTTGCAAATGTAAGTAGACAAATAAATCAGGCGATAGATTTTGTCACTGTATATCAAATCGAATGAAATGTAAAGGAAACTCACAGACATAGACTTTTGGGGAAAAAAGAAGCCTGGAACAGTTTGTCATTCCCATTTCTGAATTAGTTTGTACAACCAACATCGACAATGATGGCGTTTTGTACAACCAACAAAGACTTTTTTAATTTTCCAAGCAATTAATGAATGTTGTTTCAGATGTGTCCTTAAATATTTCTTTATGTTAACATTTTCAGATTATTTGTTTTGTTTTCCTTTTGATTTGACTTTACTTCTGCATGTGTTTATTTCGCATTCATTTTTATATTGATGAATGTCGACTTACTTTCAACTAAAACGACGATTGCTATTTATTTATCAAAGGTACCAGGATTATAATTTAGTACGCCAGACGCTCATATCAAAATAGTTATTAAGGAAGTTTGCTCCTCATGTTTTTTAATTTTTGACAAATATTCGGAATCCTCTGGTTTTATCCATGTAGTGCCATTAAAATAATTTGCCCATTAACCCCCTATTTTTTGTCCATTATTTGATTAAACATAGTATAAAATATCTTCTTTGAAAATCTTATAAAATCCTTGTTATTTTTTCAATGTTTTTGAAAGAAAAAAGGTTTCAATGTTGAATATAGGGAAAGTCTAGAGAGAATTATTTCCCACCAAATTTTCAATCGCTTATATCTCGAAAACGAGCACACGGACCCATAATTTGTTTTGGCTTTTTTAGTTTCTTTGTTTATATACTATCAAAATATAAAAGTCTTTTAAAAAGCTTGTTATTTTGACATAGAGTAGCGAACACCCTTAAGCCAAACAAGTACAAGTTGAAGAGCGTTATCATAAATACCGCACAAAAATTATAAAAAAAAATTGTGCAAAATGCAACTAAAGTTATCTATTTCTGGGTTATGAAAATCCTTAGTTTTTCGTAGAGTTTAAAGTTTTGTAACAGGAAATTTATAAAAATGACCTTATAATTGATATTCATGTGAACACAGAAGTTCTGACTACTGGGCTGGTGGAACCCTCGGACGCAAAACGTCCACCAGCAGTGGCATCGACTAAACATGGGGCTCCTTTTATAACGTTATTGTAATTACGCCATCGCTTTATCTTTTTTATGATTTAACTTCGATTGTATTAAAATTGTATTCTTTTTTAGTTTTAAAAGCGCCATGTGTTCCAGAAACTTGCCCAAAAGGGTTCAAGCTATTATCAAACCAACCAAGTAGTGCTAATTGTTATAACACTAGTGATGCTAATCGAGTTACCTGGAATACAGCTGCGGTGAGTTTGTTAGTGAATCCCCATTTGCAAGACTGTGTCTGTTTCTTTGAAAACAAACAAGAATCAAAAACCATAAACAATAAACAATACATTACTTAATCTGTAAGCAGACGATAGTATTAATATAAGATTACAATACAGGTAACTATATGTTTAATATGTTGATCAAGTGACATATCAGAATTCCTAATTCCTGACTTAAAAAGTTTTTCTACAGTGTTCATAATTATGTCATTGTATCTGTTTTTGATTTATAGAGTACGTTGTTGAAAGTCCGGTTAATTTTTCATATTTAAATACCATGTGACGTTTTAAAAGAGGGACGAAAAATACCAGAGGGACAGTCAAACTCATAAATCGAGAAAAAAACTGACAACGCCATAACTAAAAATAAAAAAGACAAACAGACAAACAAAAATACACATGATATTACATAAAACTTAAGATTAAACAACACGAACCCCACCAAAAACTGTGGTTGATCTCATGTGCTCCGGAAAGGTAAGCAGATCCAGCTTTAAGTGGTGTTGAACGATGCCGAATTATTTGGATATAATTTTATCTGAATCAACAATGATATGTTGATAATAGATTGTAATAGTACTAGTACAACCAACTAACTGAAGGGTCTTTGGTGTAATTCTGACTCCCCACATACCTTTTTCATATTACCGACTTTTGACCCCGGAAATTAATATTTTCGACAGGTTACCTTCTCTGTGGTAGAATATCCTGTAAACCGGTCAAGCAAGAGCTAAGAAAATAAGCAAATTCAAAATTTAAGCGAAAATTTACTGTTTCTATACACGACTCTATCCGCAAAAAAAAAACAGTTAACCCCCGCTCCCCCAACATTGCACCGATTATATATTTGATTTAGCTTCTTATGGTTGCCCCTTTATTGCCTGAATATCAGAATATCCTACCACAGTGGAAACTTGTCAAAACAATTAAAAGAGCCCGGAGTCAAAATTCGGTTTTCGTAAATTAGAGAAAAATATAGCATACATACATCTGGCCAATATACTAGCTTTGTTAAGTGTATGGAATTAATATAATGTCACTTCTTCGTACTTTGAACATCGATATTATTTTCTTTCTCCTTTTATACTGTATACACATCACACCTCTGGCACTTATACATAAAGAACACGAAGTGTTATCGAGCACCAATTTTATAGTTTTATTGTTGATATATATTCACCCCACGTGTACCAATTTTCAGGATAGTTTTGTTGCTATACAAAAAAAAATATTGGTGTTCCTAAACGGAAGGTAATACAGACAAAAGAAGTAACAACAAAATTATTTTCATTTAGCTGTGTATAAAATTATTGCAAATGGCTGATTGTTTTCAGGTTTGAAGTCTTTCTGAAATTATTCATCCCTTATTATAATTCTTTTGTAATTTTATTGTAGCATAGATAAAATTAATTTGTTCTGTGTGTGTTCATTTGTGTTACTACATCTTTTGATTGAGTAAAGCCATTTCAATAGATATTTTATAGTGTGTCTTTCTATGTTGTAATACTCACCTATTGGTTCAGATAAAGGTAATGGTGCGGTACCATTTAAACGTTTAAATCCGCTGCAATTGTTTGTACCTGTCCTAAACAGGAACCAGATGTTCAGTAGTTGTCGTTTGATGTTTCTGTTCTTAAGTGTTTCTCGCTTCTCTATATTTATATATATATATTTGACCGTTTGAATGGTTTAACACTAGAAGTTGCTTGGGGCCGATTATAAATTGCTGTTAGGTGTGAGCCAAGGCACTGAGTTGACGACCGTACTTTGACCTATACTGGTTTACTTTTATAAATTGTGACTTGGATGGAGAGTTATCTCATTGGCACTCATACCTCATTTTATATCTATATACAGATTTATAGAAAATTTGTCATTCGTTGAAGATTTAATTTCGTGGTTCATCTATACCCACGAAATCTGCGAAAATGAACGAAATGTAAATATGATAGGAATGTCATCTACGTATTTGGCACAACTTTTTGGATTTTGTATCCCCAATGCTCTTCAACTTTGTACTTGTTTGGCTTTATAATATTTTGATATGAGCGTCACTGATGAGTATTATGTAGACGAAACGCGCGTCTGGTGTACTAAATTATAATTCTTGTACCTTTGATAACTATTTACACCCTTGGGTCGATGCCACTGCTGGTGGACGTTTCGTCCCCGCGGGTATCACCAGCCCAGTAGTCAACACTTCGGTGTTGACATGAATATCAATAATGTGGTCATTTTTATAAATTTGCTGTTAACAAAACTTTTAATTTTTCGAAAAACTAAGGATTTTCTTATCCTAGGCATAGATAACCTTAACCGTATTTGGCACAACTTTTTGGATTTTTGATCCCCAATGCTCTTCAACTTTGTACTTGTTTGGCTTTATGATATTTTGATATGAGCGTCAATGGTGAGTCTTATGTAGACGGAACGTGCGTCTGGCGTACTAAATTATAATCCTGGTACCTTTGATAACTATTTACTTAATTTAAGGATATTTGTGCCTCGACAGATGGTGCCTACCTGTGGAGACCGAACACTGCACAAGAAGCCAATGCTGTTCAAAATGAATTTAATATTCGTAAGTTGAGAATGTATTTTTAATTATTTTTAAATGAAGTTTTTCCGTAATCATGAATTACATAATAAAAAAAAAAACAACTGTGATAATAAAATAATTAAATTCGTTTCGAAAAATGTGACAACGAATTTGATTAGTTATAAAGTTTTACAAATATTAAAGATGTTGTAACTAGCTCCAAAAATTTATGATGACTATTTTATTCTGTGAAAACAATTTTGTATTTCATGATAACGATTTAAATCGTGATTTCGACTTTGATTAATATTTTTGTTAGGTCCTAAAAAGGCTTTCGTTTAACGATACAATATTATTTTTTCCTAAAGACTTACCAAAACGTAAGATAAAACAACTGATATATCTAGTTTCCATTGGTCACATCTTGAAAAACTAAAGAAGGTTTACAAAAACTGGTTACAACTTGAAAATACTATAAATTATGATTATAATCTTGTCCTAGCTATAAAATCAGGTTTAATCCATTTTTTCATACAAATAATTTACCTAGCTAGATGCGGCAAAGATTATAACAGTTCACATAGATGTTACTCTTATTTTTGTTAATTACAACCTCAACATAATTGATTTATCTTGTTTCTTTAAAAATTCTAGTCAGGAATATGACAAACTAGGGATTTAGTTTATCAAGTTTTAAGGACTTAATATTTTTATCAAAGTCGGTATTAATGTTCATACCTTTCTATCTTGAATACGATAACGTTTGATCCAATATTGAAAATTTCATGTACAGATCTGTAGGGGCATTCAGACCTGGTTTTGGCACAAGAAAATAAATGTTTGATAACTATTTAAAATTGGCACATAATGTTTAGAAATACATAAGGTCAAGAAATATAAAAATAAAACAATAAAGTTTTTTATCTGATGACGTCAAAATTACTTCATAATATTTACTGTAATTCACAAAAACGATAAAAAATACAGAATGTACATGTAAGCAGTTTCGATCTTTATTTTCGCCGTGGAAACCTCGTGCGCTGCCAAGAAACAATAAAATAATTTAACAAAAGCTTTATTGTAACTTTTGACATAATCTCACCAAATATAAAGCTGTTTCATAGGTGCGCACATACTTTTTCAATCTAAAATATACTTAAAGTTTGATAAAAACGACGAAAATTATAAAATTTTAGAAAATATGCAATCAAGTCATGTATTGTTACCATGGTAACTTGTTTAATGCCAAATTTGTTTTGTTTATCTGAATACCTTGAACCTTAGTCAAGTTTTCAGATAATTAAGAATATGTATGAAAACTGTTAAATTTGCAGTAATTTTTTGACCAAATAAGGGGCTTTTGATGAATATTTAGCATTCAAATTGCATTATTGTCTTTTTTCAAGAAAATTTGTACAAAATATATTATGACGTTATCAAAACAAACGTCATTTAAAAAACAGAGAGGTCCATGAACTCGTTTTCAAGTTAAATCAGTTTGAATGATAAAAAATCAGTCGAAAAATGCATCTTTTACCGATATATGTCACAGTTTGACGTCGCATATTTATTTCTATACCTTTCTTCCTTTATTTACTGATTTTCGATGAACATGATGAAGCTCATTTACATTTAATTCTTTACAGCCGTTGGAGATATTATATGGACTGGTGCAAATGATATTGACAACGATGGAACCTATACATTTGTCATAGAAAATGGTCCCTTTTCATTTAATGAGCTTCCATTTGGATCAGGTAAATTTTATGATAATTTAGCAAAAGTATATACACCAAAAGTCGATGAGACAGCAAAAAAAAAAAACAACACAAACAACTTCGTCATCTACAGGACAGTACATTGTATTCAACAATATATGTGTATAAAAAGGTTGGGAAAAATTAATAGATTAATAGTGTTCAGCACTTTCTCATTTGGTCGATAACAAGATAAAAGAATAAAAACGAGTAGTTATTTTTTGAATGTGATCTACCTAATTGCACTGAACTACGGATTTGTACTTACATTTACAACCAACATGTGCCACTAGTTGGGTGGAATCTCCTTACCCTTCCAGAGCACCTGACATCACCGCTTGTTTTTATATGTTGTATTTCGTTTACTTTTGTTTTCTCTTAGTAGAATTCCGTTTTTTTCATTGCATTGTGAATAGATAAAAGAAGATGGATATAAATGTCAATGAAAAAGCTCTCCAGCCAAGTCACAATTTGTAAATATAAACTATCATTTGTCAAATTACTATCTTCAACACGGAGCCTTTGCCCACTCCAAACAACAATTACTAAAGTTTGTTTTTAGACTAATGGGTTTGACGATCGTTTTGTATATTTTTTTTTTTTTTTTTAACTTTTTCTAATACAATCACAATCCGATTTAACTCTTAAAATGGTATCAAACAATTGAAATTATCCCTTTTGCGTTATTTAATACGAAATTCAAAATTAATGTTCGGTAAATTATTTCAGCCTTTGGCTTTGGTACAGAAGTCTGTGTGAACATTGTGAACTTCTTCGGTCCATGGGTTTGGGAACGATTATCCTGTACCTCTACTAATCGCTACATATGCGAGTATAAACTAGTAAGTATACTCCTTCGTTTAGCCTTTAATTGGAAATATTATATTGCCTTAACAATATTAATATATAGCAACGACATCATCATGCATCATGGAAACTTCAGTTCAAGTCACAAATAGGTTACAATCGCCTGACATTTGATCCACATATATAAGGTTTTATCGTCCTTCCCTACGCCTATATCACCCTGTTCTGTCACTCCGTAGTAATCGTAGAAAGGCTTCAAAACGAGACCAGGCATTATCAGCGACGTCACAATGTGAGAGGAAAAGTTATCAGTGACGTCACAATGCGAGAGGAGACGTTATCAAGCTTGTTTTAATCATGCTTAAAACTGTCTTAGGAAGAGGGAAAAGACCAGTAATAAAACGAAAAACAGATAATCGGGATTTTGTCGTATAGCTATCGTAAAATATCAGCCACTCGACGTTATCATGATAATGTGAAACTTTTAAGCTCGTTCGCTGCGCTCACTCGTAAAACATGTTTACATTGTGGCTCGCGGCTGATATTTTACTATATCAATGTGTAGAAAACCCGATAATCTATACTTATTTAGAAATAAGATATTTATACTCTCTTTGTATAAGGGTTTTTTGCTACACAACCCTGGTTAAGAAAATTTCTAAAGCCATTCGGTAAGGAAAACATGGTTTACCTCGATACCATTGTTTTTGTCAAATGCCACTTGTAAGCATGAAATAGCTATTTCAATTCTAACAATTGTTTTTTTAATCCATTTCGATCTCGGAATGTTAATTGAAGACCAATTGGAGGACTTCTGCTGTTGTCTGTTCTTTGGTCGGGTTGTTGTCTCTTTGACACATTCCCCATATCCATTCTCAATTTTATTATTGTAAGCAGGTATCCTACATGTCATATGAAAAGTCTAGCTGAGATCTTTTGAAGTTACTTTATTTTGAGAAATTTGTACTTCCAATCTGCCATGGTATTTGCTAGCCAATACCCTGGCACATGGAAGTCCATCGTTACAAATACACCAACAGAGAACAGAAAATCTCAATATAGAGAAAATAGATGAAAAATACCATATCTCTCATCTAATCGAAATACGACATTTCATCGCACTTTTCTGTGAATCTACACTACGAGAATTTCTGATATCAGTGCGTAGGGTATATACATATATATATATATATAAAGCAAGTTGTACAGATCTAACATTGTTGGGTTGATGTTTAGACGAGTTGTATATATATATAAATATATATAAGTAAACTTTACCACTTGATGCATTTTCAGATTCATTACTCCACTACTTCCTGTTTACAGAAAACTTGTATACATTTGATACATGATAGCGATGTTTAAAATTTTCATCAAACTTTTCGTAGGAACTACAATTCAAGGATATCTAAAATAATTTGTTTTAGGGTTAATATTAATCAGTTTTATCATGTGAGGCGTTTTCAGATTCATCACCGAACAACTTTCTGTTTACTGAACACTTGTATCATTTCACACATGATAGCCAAGTTGAAAATTTTAATCACACTGTTCTCATGAACTATTATATATTATTTCTGAATTTTGGGTTAAGTCGTTATATAAGTTAGTTGAACTGTGTGATGCGTTTTCGGATAACTCACTTTAAACCTTCCTGTTATATTTGTAGCCAAATACTTTAAGCGGGCGATTGTATCATTAGTGAGCAGATTCACTTGTTGACAAATATTTTCTAACCTATACAAATATATATCATGAGATCTAAATTTTTAATTCAGATATTAGTTATATTTATGTGTGTGTTGATTTATAGTATTTTGTTTTTCAGAAAGTGTGTCCGTAGAGAGGATATAGGCCATTGCAGTACTTGATGTAATAAAATTGTAAAAGATGATTTTTCTTTATCTTTGGAAAACAACATAGAACGGACATATCAATGTTGCACCAAACCACAAAACAAAGATTGACAACCTC
This sequence comes from Mytilus edulis, assembly GCF_963676685.1. Classification (NCBI taxonomy): domain Eukaryota; kingdom Metazoa; phylum Mollusca; class Bivalvia; order Mytilida; family Mytilidae; genus Mytilus; species Mytilus edulis. The sequence goes on along the minus strand of NC_092353.1, from coordinate 70,154,690 downwards.
CCCCCCCCCATCCCCCACCTCCACCAAATGAAAGCCCAAGCAAAAAGAATCAACTATGAAAGTGATCAGTTTTATTTCCACTATGGCATTGGTTATTGTGGTCATGTCATGCAGATATAAGTGTTTCGCTTGATACCAAACACCTTGACTTGACTTAATTTGGCTCGTTTAATTTTCATAACATTTTGAAAAAATATTTGCTTTACAGAGTTGAGGATCATCGAGGATCTAAAATTCCCAAACGTTATGCTAAATAAGGCAAAGGTAATCTATGCCTGGGATAAGAACATCCTTAGTTCGAAAAATTCATAATTTTGTTAATTGTTAACAAGAAATTTATAAAATGTCAATATAATTGATATTCATGTCGACATTGAAGTGATTACTACTGGGCTGGTGATATCATCGGGGACGAAACGTCCACCAGCCAACCACACACGTTATCGAAAAAAATCCTTATCAATAGAACGTATTTAAAACGTTCAGCTGATGTTTACAGAGTTGTCGCCCTGTAGTGTACCACTTTAATCGAGGAAAAATTCAAAGAATTGTGGTCAGACGATAGCATACATTCGTAAGCAATGTTGACACGTATTTTCTAAAAGGAGAAACTAAGCCATGATTGCAATTGTAATGCTGTCAATGGCAATCATCAAACGTAAATGCCACATGTGGAGCAGGATCTGCTTACCCTTCCGGAGCACCCGAGATCACCCCTAGTTTTTGGTGGGGTTCGTGTTGTTTATTCTTTAGTTTTCTATGTTGTGTCGTGTGTACTATTGTTTTTCTGTTTGTCTTTTTCATTTTTAGCCATGGAGTTGTCAGTTTGTTTTGGATTTATGAGTTTGACTGTCCCTTTGGTATCTTTCGTCCCTCTTTTAAATCGAAACCCTTGGTGCATAAAGCTTCTTCATAGGCAACACACTAAGGGAAAGCAAAAATAGAATCTTTGAAAACTTAAAGACAAATAATACATACACGAGACCTGCTGGAATAATTTTAGACAAAAAAATGGACAGCTAGAATTATACCTTTTTTCTATTTTTTTCTATCAGTGTATGTTCACATGTGTTAATATGTCTTTTGATTGAGTAAGGGCATTACAGTTGTCATTTTCGAGTGTGTCTTTCTATGTTATAATGATACACTATTGTTTAAGATAAGGGTGCATGAAGGTTGGTACCTATTGCATCTGTTTGCACCTGTTCTAAGTCAAGAATCTGAATCTCAGTGGTTGTCGTTTGTTGGTGTGGATTATAAGTGTTTCTCGTTCTCGTTTATATATGGATTAAACCGTTGGTTTTCTGATTTAAATATAGTTTTACACTTCTCTTTTTGGGGCTCTTTATACATTGTTATATCTTGCTGTTTGGTTTAATGCACGGCTCTGTGTTAAAGATCGAACTTTGACCTTTAATTATGGTTTATTTTAAAAATTGTGACTTGGATGAATAGTTGTCTCATTGGAACTCATATCACATCTTCTTTTATCAAATTGATATCAAAAACTCGTATCCAATCTTTTTAAGATGGCCCAATCATGAAGCCTTCACTATCGCAAACTCTCTTTTAAAAGCAACTCAAAATCTATTTTTTGCATTGATACACATTTCCGGTTAATTCATTGTTCTCGTGGGTTTTTTTTTTTATTAGTTTGAGTCGTTGATATTTGATAGGTTTGAACACTCGTATTTTAGCTTGCTTGTATGAATTGAAACTTTATCGTTGATACTTTGGAAAATAAGTACATGTGATGGATTTTTACTCTCGGCATATGACGATGATACGAGATAACATTCAAAACTATGGACGTCAAGTTGGTTACTTATTCCCTATTCCCTATTCGTTACCTATTCCCTATTCGTTACCTATTCCCTATTCCCTATTCGTTACATATTCGTTACCTATTCCCTTTTCCCTATTCGTTACCTATTCGTTACCTATTCCCTATTCCTTATTCGTTACCTATTCGTTACCTATTCCCTATTCCCTATCATTACCTATTCGTTACTTATTTCCTATTCCTTATTCGTTACTTGTTCTATTTTTAATATCCTTCCCCTTTTTTAATTGTTTATACTCTTATATCTGGTAATAGTTCTAAATTTGTTGAGGTAATATGATCTTTTGATGACTTATTTATATGTGTTTGTGCTCAACCGATCCTTTTACTTTATGTTCGATACTCATTTGTTCCTTATTTGATCTTTATACGTTCTACCTTTTAACTGCTTTATGTCCGTATGTTTGAAGATGGATCTTGGTTCGAAGGGATGAACTCATCGTGTTAGCGCTTTCATAAAAAAAAAGATGTGGTATGATTGGCAATGAGACAACACCCCACAATAGACCAAAATGACACAGAAACTATCAACTATAGGTCAATGTACGGCCTTCAACAATGAGCATAGCCCACACCGTGTAGTCACCAATAAAAGGCCCAGACATGATAATTTCAAACCATTCAAACAACAAAACTAACGGCCGTATTTGATATACAAATAAATAAACGGAAAACAAATATGTAACACAAAAACAAACGATAACTACTTAATTTCAGGCTCTTGTCTAGCGACAGGCACATACTAACATAATGTGGTGGGGTTAAACATGTTAGCAGGGTGTACATCGTTTCGGAGCATGCTATTACCTTGTTTAATTCGTTCCATCACTCGCATATAATTCGCATATAATACGTGTATCATACGTTGTACCTTTTAAAACATGATTTTCAATTGTTTTGTTGTTTCTGGTGGTAGATTTAGGTTCTTAGAGGTGATATAACTCTATAAGCGCATATGTACCCGTTCCAGCGCTCGGATAATACCCTGTTAAGTATTCGTTACTTATTCGCTTTTAATACATTTGTTGTACGTTGCACCTTTTAGAAAAGGATTTTCAATTGTGTTCATATCTCTGGTGGTAATAATGTGTTCTTATAGATGAAATATCCCTATTAGCGCGTAGGTACCCGTTCCAGCGCTCGGATAAGACCCTGTTACTTATTCGTTCCTTATTCGCTTTTAATGCACAGGGTATTCGTTGCACCTTGAAATAAATCGTTTTATAATTGTGTTCACGTCTCTGGTGGTAACAATGTGTTCTTACAAATGAAATGACCCTTTTACTGCGCATGTACCCGTTCCAGCGCTCAGTTAATTCCCTGTTACCTATTCGTTACCTATTCACTTATAATACGTTTGTTGTACGTTGCACCTTTTAGAAAAGGATTTTCAATTGTGTCCATGTCTCTGGTGGTAACAATGTGTTCTTAGAGATGAAATGACCCTATTAGCGCGCATGTTCCTGTTCCATCGCTCGAATATATCGTGCAGGTTTTCAATTAATATGTACATATGCAGACAAACTATAGACTTTAAAAAGAGATGACATCTTTAAAAACAACCAAACAACTTTCTGCTTTCATAATCACTGGTAAAATGAATAGTTTGTTATGTTATATATATATATATATCAATACATTTAGAAATGTTACAAAATTTGATAAAAAGTATAAACTACACATGTATTCTTTAAATATTTTCACACTTTCGAAATCTATATTTTCCCTTATTTCTTTTTTTTTATTTTTTTCAACAGTCTTGACAGTATTCTTTTTTTGTGTGTGCCTAGTTTGAATGAGCAATTTTGGCACAATGATAGATATAGGAAGATGTGGTGTGAGTGCCAATGAGACAACTCAACTTAAAATTCTTTGTTACGGTATCAAAACAAATGTTACGGCCAGAAATCGCCTTTAAATTGTAGCCAACAAAAGACACAAATCAATAGTAAAATTTTAGTGTCTGTTTATATATAGTTGTCATGGAAGATTCTAGAACAGTCTATAATGGAACATCCTAGAAAGTTACAACAGAAGTTTCTAGTAAAATGTAGAAGTTTATATAACGCATGTTTTATTAGGATCATTCTGGAAAGTTCCAATCATTCTGTAATTGTTCCAGAGATTTCTAAACTGCACAGTTCTAAGATTATTCTGTAAACAACTATCAGGCCACACAACACAAATCAGGCCAACATACATAAATACAATAATTACAATATCATAACACAAAGAAACCAATTCCATCACAGCATTGCATTTACATATTTATAATAATAAAACTACATCAAAAAGAAAAATTACTCTTTATTTAATTAAGGTATTAGGGAGCAGGAATACTGATCAATCTTGTTCTTTTGGATAAAATAAAACTGCATTTTAAAGAACTAAAACAATATTAGATCTTTACCATTGGATGAATCTTGTAATAACGAAATGTGATGAATAGTTTGATATATCAACATTAATAATTACAATAAAGACTGAAAGTAAGTGTAGATGCAACATATCAATAACCTGTAATAACAATAATACATAAATTAATACGATTTCTTTTTTCGAATAGCCAAACAAAACTCACAATTAAATATGCTTTTGGAAAAGATAAATATTGATATTTTGTACAACACAAACCAATAATTAGATCTTTACCATTTAATTGGTCTTATTATTGCTACGAATCATGATGAATAGTTTGGTGTTAAAATTACTATTTACGATAAAGACTAAAATAAGGTGTAACTGCAACATATCAATAACCGGTCACTAGAAAAATTACACATCTTAACACGATTTCTTATTTCGAATAGCCAACTCGCAATTAAATGTGATTTTGAAAAAGATAAGAACGTTATTTTGTACAACTAAAGAATAATTAGATCCTTTCAGTTAGATAAGTTTTATTCTTGCTAACAATTATGATGATTAGTTTGATGTTTCAACATTAATATTTACAATACAAACTGAAATTAAGTGTTACTGCAATATATCATTAACAATTCAATTTAATTCAATTCAATTCAAATCTTTATTGCCATAAAACTACATATTTATAATATGTGACACAACATAACAAAATGAAAATAAAAAATAACTCCAAGATCATAAATATACATAATAAAAGTAAATGTTTCAATATTCCCTCAGTTCAATAGGCTATTTTAAAAAGGATCCTAGCTTATTTACCTGAATGTGTGAAATTGGGTTGAGTATATTTGTTATTTTATCTATGTCATTTGAGTTTATAAAGTGAATATTCTCATTTATCAAAAAATCAAACTAAACTTTTCAATTACTATGGTTTCTATTACAATATAAAAAGAAATGAATTTCATCTTCAATTTGTTTACAGTTTTTGCATAATCTTTCTTCTCTTGGTATTTTAAGAGTCATTCTCTGTAAAAACCAAAAACATTCATGGGACTGTTCACACCATTGTCACAGATTTTCAATATCTTTTCAATATTAAGCCCATATGATGCCCTGATAACAAAAATAACTTTCATTTTTGTTTTTGGGGTTTCTGTTGCCATGGTTACAGGTCCCATATAGATAAATTTCAAAATGCATCCTTTTTCAACTTTCATTATTTTTAACAAATATACATTTTTAGCCTAAATCATAGGTATACTGAACAAATAAAGGTCTGGAATAACACATTAAAGTAAACAGACATTATCTTGAATCAATTCAAAACATTAAAACTTGTATCTGAAAAGTGCCGATTTTGCATTTTTTGAAACTGCTGAAAAAGGCTATTTTTAGTAAATTTCAAAATGATTTTAATTTTTTTCCCAACGTCACATTTTATTGTTATGCCTCCAAATTAATCTTCATATATCACTCTTTCACCAAGAAAAAAATTGGGTGTGTGTTTTTTTTTGTTAAAAAAAAAAATTGTTCAAAATTTTCTGAAATTTGTCAAAACTTGAAATTGCATTGTGCAGATTAAAAGAAAGTAAGTGGTTATAATCGTCAATTTCAAAGTTTTTCTTATTTAACTTTGTAAAACTATACTGATTAGGAATTGTTTTGATACACAACTAATATTATTCATAATAAATATCAATTAGTTGCTACTCAAAGTCCTGTAACTAAAAAAAACGGACAATCTTATTTTCACCAAAAAGTATACAGATCATTTGACCATTATAAGAAACAACTATATTATATTTCATGAAATTTCGATAAGTCCTTCTCAAGTTACGGTGCAACATGTTAACGCCGGACAGACAGATGGACAGACGAACAGACGGAGGACATTTGTATACCATAATACGTCCCCAGCATATAAAAATGCTTTAACCAATTTGCATAGATGGAACCAAGATTGATACAGCTCTGAATTTGGATTGTGAATAAACATTTGACAATTAAGCTATTATGATTCAATATACAAACTCTAAATAGATTCAGCATGTCAAAGAACTCCAAGATTTCAATTTTTGTTGAAATCAAACAAAGTTAAATTTTGGAACTTGATGTGGATTAACTTGAAAACTTGGCCCATAATCAAAAATCTAAACACATGTTTAGATTCAGCATATCAAAGAACTCTAAGAATTCAATATTTGTTTAAATCAAACTAAGTTTAATTTTGGACCCTTTGGATCTTAATGTAGACCAATTTGAAAACTGGGCCCATAATCAAAAATCTAAACACATGTTTAGATTCAGCATATCAAAGAACCCCAAGAATTCAATATTTGTTAAATCAAACTAAGTTTAATTTTGGACCTTTTGGAACTTAATGTAGACCAATTTGAAAACTGGGCCTATAATCAAAAATCTAAACATATGTTTAGATTCAGCATATCAAAGAACCCTCAGAATTCAATATTTGTTAAAATCAAACTAAGTTTAATTTTGGACCCTTTGGACCTAATGTAGACCAATTTGAAAATGGGACCCAAAATCAAAAATCTAAATACACAGTTTGATTGAGCGTATCAAAGAACCCCAGGAATTCAATTTTTGATGAAATCAAACGAAGTCTAATTATGGAACTTTTAAACCTCAATATGGAAAAATTTGATAACAGGGCCCAAAAATCACAATACATGCTTAGATTCAGCATGTAAAAGAACCCCTTAAATTTATTTTTTGTAAAATTCAAACTAAGTTTAATTTTGGACCCTTTGGACCTAATGTAGACCTATTTAAAAACGGGACCCAAAATTAAAAATCGAAATACACAGTTAAATTGGGCTTATCAATGAACCTCGAGAATTAAATTTTTGATAAAATCAAGCTAAGTTTAATTTTGGACCCTTGGGACCTTATTAATGTAGATCATTTTGAAAACGGGATGCAAGGTTAAAAATCTGAATAGACAGTTATATTTGACATATCAAAGAACCCCAATAATTCTATTTTTGATAAAATCAAACAAAGTTTAATTTTGGACCCTCAATGGACCAATTTAAAAATGGGACCCAAAATTCCAAAACTTAATACATGTTAAGATTCAGCACATAAAAAAAAACCAAAATTCAAGAATAAAATCGCATTGAAAAGGGTCAAGAAATAAGCAATTCATACAAAGTAATAGAAAAGTATTTTTTCTGAGTCATGTTTCTCCCTATTGCATAGATATTTCTGATTAGAAGAAAAATTTTGCTCTAATTTTGGCCAATTTATGTTATAATCACTTGTAACCATTAAAATTGGTATTAAGTATAGATTCCCAAATGATTTTGACTGGAACTGGACAAAAGATTGTTTATTAGATAAATACCCCCCCCCCCCCCTTCCGTTTTGCCAAAAGAAGGGTGATCCTATATATATAGCTAGTTTGTGGGGGTTGAGTAAAATGTTTAAACACATTTTTAAAATATTGATTGAGAAATTGTTGTTGTTGATTTACAAGGCAAAACACTTCTCAATCTGTCTGTCTAAATAATACCTGTGATAAAAATTCCATGCTACTTTTATAAGTGATGCTGTTTCATTCACTGAAATTCTTGCCTGTGTTACATCTGACACTCTGAAAAATAAAAGGTTCCTGATGACTTCATGTTAAATTGCTATTTCCCCTGTTTAATTCTGAGGAATATGTCAAATAAATCTGGTTTTGAAAAGTTAAAAAAAACAGAGGAACATTTGTAACTAAAATAAAACTCAGTTATGGGCACATAGAATATTGACTCTGAGTGATCATAGCTGACCTATACTGTTTTTTTCTATGTTCTTTGATCTCTAGTACAGATATTTTTCATTGGCAAGTATACAGCAAAAATATTTTATTTTTGCAAGTAATAGTTTCTAGTTTCTGGGGGTTCAATTCTAAGCAATCACTTTATGATTATGATATAACATTTGCTTTCTGTACACCTTTCCATTAACAGTTTGCATTGATAAAATTTCTTTAAATGAATAAAATTGAGAGTGGAAGATTTGTTACAATGATTTCACAACCTTAAGGATAATGGATGTCAGCACTTCTGATTGTGACAAATTTTACCTTTGAACTGATGAGTTATGGAACTTTGTTAAACGGAAAATATCCCTTATGTTAGATGTCTTGGTACTTGTATTTTATATTTGTATATTTACACAACAATTAAATTGATTCAGCTTATTTAAATGGAGAATAAAAATAAAAATCAGCAATATAAACAGCAAATAAGTTTTGTAATTTTTGTTAAATGCTTATTTTTTCAAAGACAAAAAATATACAGGTATAGTATCATTTGTTAAATAAATTAGGTGCAATTTGTGAAAAGGATAGGACTCTCCAATATGATTTGTTTTCTAGCCTTCCTGCACGACTCAGCGAATGTAGCAATGAGTCTCTATCCTGGTATGTGAAGACTTTGTATGACATATATCATAATATTATTACTAAACACATGCTGAACCTTTTGTGAAGATACATGGATTACTTTTAAACAATATATTATTATTACCTCATTTCCCCTTCAAGTACTGCATCATTGACATCTATTCTTATTTTCTTTAGAAACAAAGCACAACATGCTGGAAAAAATTATAGCAATTATTTATAAAACTACAGTAAAACATTGAAACAAGTTCTGTGTTAATCTATACATGTATTGCTGTTCAAGATTTATTAATATTGCATACCAATTATACATTTGTTCAAGTGAAAGGTACTTAACCATACATAGATGTTCAACAGAGTACTCATCTATTTTCTATCATTATACAATTTTTTCTAGAATATTTTTTTTTCAATTTAACTTTTTTGGGGAAGCTGGTTATTTACAGCTTCAAAACATTGTTAAAAGATACTCCTTATTCAGGATGTTTTAAAAACCCTATCAAATCTCAGGTTGGGGGAGGAGGGATATTGAATACACATCTAATCTTGGGTCTGGGGGTGGGAAGGGTGATATTGGATGGAAATCAAATATTTATATTTACAACCATGGTGGTATGTAAATAGGAGTTTTAAATTTTTGACAATTTTACAGCTAAGTACTGTTTTGAAATAATTATCAAATAATTCATAAATTGTAAAAATAATAGATTAAACCATGCACTCATCCTTAAATTCAGGCTCCTAAGTGGGGAATGTTGATACAGTAGTCAATTTTAAAAATAGTATCAATAATTGTTTCACAGGTGACATAAAATATAAAGGCTTAATAGGGTTTACCAAACAAAGAATAATTAATATAATGCCCAATTATTGAATTAAAAAATAATTATGAACATTATGATTGGAGATAAATAAGCACACATAATTAAAATAGAGAATAATGGGATCCCAAAAGTAAGAAGAGTAACTGTGGCAAACAAAATAATAAGGTAATACAACATGTACAATATAGATTATTAATCACAGAATAAAGGACAAACATTGAAAAGAAATCAAATTATTACAGAAATCTAAATTTTAATATAAAATCATTTCCTGAGAATTGTACAGAATAAGTATTTGTTTTAAAAATAATGAAAATGTGTAAAAAGTAGATGATACATAACAAATTAGAGGACCCCAATTCTTACACTCATGAAACTGAAAGGAGGTAAATTAAATATCTGTTTTGAAACTAATTTAAAACATAGAAAGTGCTCCTTATTTTCATTAAAAGACATGTTTGCATTGTCTTAGTAATTGAGATTGTTTAACAAATAATCAATGATGAATGATGGTAATGAAAATTTAAATAGTAAATAAACTAATCAAAACTATAAAAGGGGGAAAAGGGGGAGGTCATGTCAAGTTCTTTTTATATCCAATACTCACATTATGTCTACTAGTTAATAAGATGAATAAATCCTTTTCATTTGGTCCACTACTTGCTAGTTTAAGGCTAGTTCTGTAAGGTAACGACTTGAGTCTAGAAATTGGGAGAATCCTTGATGTGGTCAATATCTGGATGAAAACTTTTTGTTGGCATAACATGCGACGTGCACACTTTGAATTGTTTTTTTTCTTCATTTAATTGAAAGGGCTGGTAAAATATACAATATTGATGTGAAGATCTAGAGCTACTGGTGGTTTTAGACCATTCTCAGACAATATAGCAAATATTTGATCATATTTGAAATGTACTGCCTGTGTTTCACCGTTTCAGTGTTTGGCAAGAGGTTAAATGAGTTCATCACAATCCACAAACTTTGGAGAGAAACTGCACCCCATAGTATCTACCTTGATATATTTTGTTTTTACCAACATTATGATGGTTTTATCAGTGTCTGCATTTCGTCTGCACTTTATTGTAGGCATTAAACCTTGCACTTCCTGCTGTTCCTTTATGTTTTCAATGAAGAAGAACCATAAGGGGAGATAATTCATAGAAACATAGTTGATTTTTTTCAATTTTCAATCCACATTTTTTTTCTTTAATCAAAAAACACATACCTGAATTCTTTTTTATTTTTAAATGGGGGGTTTATCTTCATGATTTTGGCAATATTTTCTATAAACTATCTCGGAAATTTTGTCAAAGCTTCAATGAATTTTGGTGAAATTTGGTTTTCATTTGATGTCAGAATCAACCCCTTCTCCAATAGAAAAAAAGCATATGTACACAATTGTCAGCCAAATGTGTGATATATTTTTAGAAAGGCAAAGGTAACAGCTTTTATATGTGATAATTGTCTGCATCATTTATTGTCAGGATTAAGGGGACATAAGCATTGATTTTAAGGATTTTTTTTAGAATTTTCATTGAAAAAAAAGCCCGAAATCAAAATGGCCGCCATTTCCATAATAACAAAGCCCAAATTCAATTTCTAAAGTGTTATTTGTTAATTATATTAGTTATGTAGTATGTGTACAAAGAATGGTAAAAATCTGTGACATAGGTGTGAACACTAATTTTGGTCCTTACAGAGAATGGCTCTTTAAAAGATATCTTCCTTTTTGTAATAATAAGTTATGCTCATTTAATCTAGATTTTGTTATCAGTTTTCAGAATTCAAGTTTTGAGCAAGTTCAATACTTTTCTTCGGTATTATTTATTTTTACATGTTTATAAATAGTGAGTTTGCTGTTAACCTTTATATCTGACACATGTCTGATAGTTTATCATTTACTTGTTTTTCATAAAAATGCTTCAATTTTAATTTTATTTGTTCTCTTATATTTTTAGTTATCTTTTGTGAGGAATATGTTTTCAAAGTGTCCAAATCCATACCTGTTTCTACTACTACTATTTGTTTTACATATGAGAACCAAGAATAAATTCCTGCCGAGTCTAAGTTTTGAGACAAAATAAAGGATTCTTTTAAGAGAGGATTAATTTCATCAGAATATAATCTAAACAGATACAATATAGATTGAAATTTAATATTTAGTCCAAGAGGAAATCTACCCAGATCGTCCCTTGCACCAAAATTTGATGCAGTTTTTTTTTTTATACCAAGTGTATATTTACAAAACTGTAGGTGTAACTTTTCTAAAGGTGTCTTATCAATTAACTGATCACTAGAAACATTACATATCGGAGTATGATTTCTTATATCAAACAGCCCAACAAAACTCTCAATTTAAATTTCTTTTTAGTTGTCGACATTTATCATTTATTATTACAACAACGCATGGTACAATTAACAATCTTAGAAAACACATTTTCAAATACGTAATATGTGAAGTCAATGAGAGGCCTGAAAAATTAAAACAAATGAATGTCTATGACAACAAATTGAAACGTCAATTGACAATACAAGCAGGGCAACTGCTTTAAGGGTGCAATTTCAGTCATTCAATATGCATTGGCATTGAGTCATTGACTGAATGTAAAATATGTCATCCAAATTCTCTTAATATTGATTGATAATTTCATAACAGACGTGATAAGAATTAACTATGAATTCAATTAATATTGTCTTAGTGAAATTATGATAATACGTAGTGAAATGTAAAGAAATGTTCTTAAACACATTGGAAAGAATATATGCTGACTTATTAAAAAAACCAACCTTAATAGGTTTCTCTAAAGAAATGTTATAAGCGCATTTGAAAGAATACATGCTGACTTATAACAAACGACCTTAATAGGTTTCTCGAAAGAAATGAAGTATTTTTTTCTGGTTAGCCTAGAACACAAAGAAATACATGTTACTTTATTTTGAAAAAATCGCACAAATATACACCAATCAATCGGTCACCTGAGTTTTAACATATAATATTAAATAAAAATGCGGTATAATTATTATGATTTGGGAAAAACTCTTATGGATTTCGAACTTTTAATATTTTAAACCCAAACACGTACATTATATTATAGATAATACATTTTCTAAAGTTTTTGCCTGTCAGGATTTGCTAAAATTGTATCCATATTTACCGATCACATTCAAATGGGAGATTCTGATCAGATACGATAAAACATAACCACGCCCAACAGGCTCTGTTATAAGGTGAGGTAAAACATGTTAACATCACACGATTGTACTCGTCAAACCTATGTACGCAACTCATAGTATACCCAAATATCTGTGATCGCAGTGAAAGAGCCATTTTTTTTTATTACTTTTCATATACAAGACAATCGATCATATTGTACTAAAAAAAATCGACAGCTGAAGAACGATGCAAAGAACCAACTTGAAGAATGACACTGATAATGTTTTCTCAACACCAAAAGAAGTTGGTATACCAATGATCGTTATTACATTTTGTAGTATAGTTATTTCCTCTACAGTCTTAGTTGTCCTGTTGAAGACAAAAAATGGACTCCATTCTTGTATGTTTTGACTGTTATATTCACAATTTTGTAGATATTGTTTAAATAATATCCATCCGTATAAATATGATGGTTTAAAAAAGCATTGTCTTTGGCATTTTAATCAATGGACAAATTTTTACCTAATAACTAGTTAAGTGAAAAGAGAATAACCTGACGCTAAGATTATTGTTAATTGTTAGAACAACATTTTTACAAATTGTATGTAAATAAATTGTTTTTGTTTTTAATTTTTAATTTTTTATGAAAACATGTGGAAATACACAAAAAAAAGATAATTATACATGCTATAAAATATAAAATGATTTATAAAATATCTTGAGGAATGTTATATTTCTTTTCATCATGATAAATGTTGAAAAGTATTAAGAAAAATGAAAGGACCAAGTGCATACAAAATGAAAGGAAAAAAATTAAAAGTTGCAGCATGAAAGCCAAATATGTATAACATTGCCATGCAATTATTTGAATGTAATTAAAAGTAATTGAAAAGTAATTCATAATTACATGTCAAAAAGGTAATGTAATTCGTCACTTTCAATTAAATTAAGTTTTTTTAAAACTTTTTTGGATTCGAGCGTCACTGGTGAGTCTTTTTGTAGACGAAACGCGCGTCTGGCGTATATACAAAATTTAGTCCTGGTATCGATGATGAGTTTATTTACAACCACTGGGTCGATGTCACTGCTGGAGGGTACCACAAGCCCAGTAGTCAGCACTGTGCTGACATGAATTATCATTGATATTGTTATATTTATAAATTTACTGTTTCCAAATTTTGAATTTTTTGAAATAATAAGGCTTTTCTATTTCAGGCATAGATTACCTCAGCTGTATTTGGCAAAACTTTTAGGAATTTTGGATCTCATTGCTCTTCAACTTTGTACTTTATTTGGTTTTTTTAAACTTTTTAGGATTCGAGCGTCACTTTTTTGTCTTTTTGTAGACGAAACGCGCGTCTGGCGTATATACATTTAGTCCTGGTATCTATGATGAGTTTATTAACATGTAATTGAAAATATGAAAGTATGGACTTTGCTCATTGTTGAAGGCCGTACGGTGACCTATAGTTGTTAATGTCTGTGTCATTTTGGTCTTTTATAGATAGTTGTCTCATTGGCAATCATAACACATCTTCTTTTTTATATAACTCACTTATCTAGACGAATAAACCTTTAATAGTTTGGGAATATGCTTATTTGATTAGGACGAACATAATATCAAATATTTTTTTTTTTTGCGAATCTTCCCTCTTATATTTCGATATAAGCCTAGGCTTTGTCAAAACAGCTAAGTATATTTAAAATGTGTTTTACAAATGTGTTAACATAATCAATCTATTTCATAAAATCTTTCAGGTGTGCAAACGACATTAGTCAGTTAGACATCAGTATTTAGATTTTTGAATTCTGTCTAAAATTATAGTATTAAGGCTTTAAATTGCTTATATTCAGTGGTAAACAGCAACACTGTCAAAATAGAGTCATTTTTGAATCGTGTCATTCATAATAAGATATGAGCAACAGCTTTACCCATAAAAGATATTTTGCCACAAGATGTATTTAACTAAGGTGAAAATGTTTTTAAGATATCTGTTTGGGTAATCAATAAATTTGAAAGGTTTGGATAAGTTTACTATTTTTGCTATTTCAGGGGCCAAAACAAGGCTCGTATTTTACATTGTCCTTTCTGCTGAATTGTTAAATGTTGACACAATGATCTATTTGATTAATAGAAGTTTAAAATTCATAAAGGGACTATTTTGCCTATTTGACTGTGTATAGATTAGAACAGTCGTTTTACTGATTTGTTTTAAATTTTTAATTTTTCAGTTGTTTGTTGAAAGAAGAGCGTGGATTTTTGACCTCCCATTTTCTACAAATTGGACTGTTATTCCTTGTTTCACTAGTCTTGATTACGGCTTTGTACATTACTATGTGGATTTATATAAGAAGACAAACAACTGCGATGAATGCATCTTTCGGGCAACAATCAGCTGTCAACGCTAGACGTCCTGCTCTAAAGCTGTCCCTTTATGTGTTGATCCACGTAATACAATTTGGTGCGGGGGTCGTCGAAGCAGTATGGATTGCGATTGAGGAACCACCAATTGGTGTTAGATATGCAACAGTATTTATTGGTGCAACTGGTGGTATGATGAATGGAGCTGTGTATCTTACAGTGTATAAAAACTAAATAGAAATAACAATTTGATTTCAGACAATGACTCAAAGTCAAATATGTGTTGGTGCGGCTGTTGTCTACAAACTTGATTCTGTTTAAATGACTGCATGTTAAACACGTGTCTGAAGAATACATTTAAGTCGCGTTTGTGACTGAAAAATTCATTGGTCCGTTTATTCGTGACCACAATGTACAATGATATTGGACACGTGACTGTAGTGTATATCCATGTTATTAATGTGAAGGTAGTGTGCACTGATGTTGGTCACGTGACTGTTGTGTATATCCATGTTGTTAATGTATATCCATGTTATTAATGTGAAGGTAGTGTGCACTGATGTTGGTCACGTGACTGTTGTGTATATCCATGTTGTTAATGTGGAGGTAGTGCACTGATGTTGAATTGCAAACGATTATGTAAATTATTATAGGGCAATGGGCGAAAAGGACCATTTGTGGCCACATCCCAAAATTATTTAATTTGTCATTTTGTAAGTCTATACCACATTAGAAAAATGTGGCATTGTGGGTCTATCTCTCATAATGCCTAACAACGGATTAATGGCGCTGATAAACTCAAGAAATACGCAAAAATTAATATTAATATTTCATATCCAACTTGTTTAATAGGAAATTCATACATTTATTTGCTGTAAAAATATTAGTTAAATGCACATTTTGTAAAACAAAATCATTGCTATTGCTACCTAGCAACCACATTTTGTCCAATGGCAATGCATTTCTATATTTTACAAGATATAATTTTAATATTTTGCATTAAACAATTTAAGATGCATATCATAAACTATACCAAACATGCCAAAGTCAAAGGAAATGTCAAATGTAAAAACCATATATCAATATTACAGCAAGCAAAACTACACGTTAACAACTGTAACATTCAAGAAAATTTAGTAACGTAATGGGTTTCGTTAGTCCTCCTTTGCTCTTATAGAACTATGTTAAGTCCTTGTCTTCTCCAGTTCGGCAGTGAAACCTTGCTAAAGTCGGGTATCAGCTGGTTTAAAAACGCAGCCACATAAAATATTAACATATTATATTAATATGTCAATACTGTTGAATATTTTGTCAGTTTTTGTGTATTTATGTAAGTTAAATACATTGTATAAAAGTAAAAAAAATAATTGTGTAAGTATTTGGTATGTATACTATTGCCCTCTAAAATTCCAACTTTTTTGCTTTGTTAGTTGTCCCCATTTTCAGTTAGATTTTTTTTATGGGCACCATTTGTGTCATAAATTTGGGTAAATATTTTTTTGACATTGTATTCGAAATCGTATTATTGAACACATTTTTGTTCGTTATTGTACTTTAAGGTTGTTGCATGTTGTCTTATTGAGTTTTTACCTTTTGACATCCAATAAACATAATAAAGATGGGATCGAAGAACAGTGTGCTTTTTTCAATGCATGTCGGATTCTCAAGGTTTAACTAACTCTCGTGCCCGATATAGGACAGACGAGTCCAACTTTTGGAAATATATTGTTTTCTTTCTATTCATACAAAAACGATTTGTTAATCTCTTTTGTCAATTCATTTCAGATACTTTCGGCAGTGATTAAAATTCTTTATTACAGTATAAAAACAAAGAAACAAATTACGTCATAGCATTGTAGGTCAGATTTAACTAGACAACATACATAAATTAATGCCATTTCTTTTTTTTTTTAAATAGCCAAATAAAACTCACAATTCAATTTGATTTTGGAAAAAGATAAATATTGTATTTTGTTCAAATAAAAAATAACTAGATTTTTACCATTTGATAGGTGTTGTTTTTACGAATTATGATGAATAGTTTCATATTTCAACATTAATATTTACGATAGAGACCGAAATTATGTGTAACTGTAGTATATCAATCACCGGTCACTAGAAACATAACATATCCTTATACGATTGCTTATTTCGAATAGCCAAAACTCGCAATTTAAATGTCTTTTTATAGTGCCTAACAAGATTTTGTGAGGTAGACAAAATTGACTTTAAACCGATCGTATATACTTTTGATGTCCACTAATAGGCAGATCGGACACATTTCGACTTTATTGACTGACTTTAGTTTTGGATTAATTCTAATTATAAAATTTCAATAAGACTGAAAAATGTGTTTTTTTTATAAACAGTAATTCTTTCTAGCGTAACCGTGCGTAAAATGTATTTCTGCATTCTCTTCGAAAACATGTCTTGTTTAATGAAATAAAACGTCTTATTTGTAAACTTTCTCTTTATCCTCTCCAATAGGCTATTGAAAATAATTTATGTATTGTGTATGTAGAAAATTTTATGAAAATGTAAGAACCCGTACGAAATAAGTAGTAGAAATCCACCCAGACACTAGTAGGAATAAAGTAGGAATCTACCTAGAATCAAAGCTTCCATATAGAAAATAGGCGGACATGGAAAATAAACAAAATTCTGACTGGAACTTTTTATTTTCCTACTACCAAAATCCTATTACCTAGGTGGAATTTTAAAAAGTCTATGGATTTTTTTCTGTTTTGAAAATCTGATTTGATTATATATATTTTCCTACTACATGTACACGATTCCTACCAGAAAATCGTTCTACCTGCAATCTTATTAGTTATCTTGAACTGGATTCTTGTTTGCTAATGACACACATTTTGCAGTGTTAAATCAAAGCAAGTTCCAGTTCACAAATTCAAAAGTTTGAGGGGAAAAGAATGAAAAGTTATGTTGGAACAAAATGCTGCAAGCTAGGGTCACACAACTACAATATAGAAATGTAAGAACATATGGCTTATGAAGACTGAAGGTAATTCTTAAACATTCAAAATGAATTTTTTATCTGCCTGTTAAACTTATTTTGTAATCAATTATTTAACAAAAGTGTATAATTTCACTCATTAATTAGGTCTTTCCACTTTTCCGTGGAAAGACCTATTGGTTTTCTTCTTCTTCTGATTATTTTTTTTCTTCCGCCTAATTTTCTTTCCTTCGCTGCTATTTTGTTTCACAAGATGTCGCTTAGATATATTGTATATGATATCGAACAGTAAATACGCTTTAGAAACTGACACCGCGTAACAAAAATCTTTTCCAAATAAGAGTTATCTCCCCGAACACTGTTTTTCTTGTTATTACTTATATGTCGCAACCGTATTAGAAACCGACAATTTTTTTTACCAAATTGCTTGTTATATCCTCAAGATGATTTGATCAATTTTAACCGAAGCTATCCGGAGACTTCATATGAGAGTTAAATCCCCTTTTTTGTTTGATATAAGTGAAATGTATTTCTAACTGGAAAACCATAAGTGATAGAGGCCTAGGGTCTTTTGATTTGAGGTCCTTGGTTCAAAAAAATGAAAATGAGATCAAGGTCAAAGGTTAAGGTCATGTTCTAAAATTTGATTTTGACTTATCACTTATTTGCAGAAACCATATAAGATATCGACAAAATGTTTTCACACAATTGTGAGTTGCGACATGTCGTAACACGTAAATTTTAGTTAAAAGGGTACGAAAACATTTGATGCGAGTTTTCCCTTCTTCTATATCTTATATTAGTTGTATGGTAATATAACTCATTAACAATATAAAGTAGAGGTCTAGGGTCTTTTAATTTGTGGTCCTTGGTTGTTGACCTTGAAATTGAGCTCAAGGTCATAGGCAAAATTAATGTTCTAGATTTTGACCTTTGTTTTTATTTCATATGTATGCATGATAAAGACATGGGACTTTTTGCAATAGGTTGAAAGCAATGTGACCTTGTTAAAGCCAACCGGAAGTGACATTTTGTTTACCGGAAGTAGCTTTTTTTGTTCTAAATAAATGTTAAAGTATTCAAATGGAAAAAAGTATTGCAACACCAAATTGAAATTCAAATCAAAAAAACACTTTTTATTTTTTGTTAAATAATTTGTTGAAATAGAACTATTTAAACATTATTTAAATATTACCCGAGTTTAATCAATAAATATTGACTCTATCAGTTCTTATCTGCACATGCAGCTACTGTACTCGTAAACACTAAAACAGATGTTTTTATCCTCATTAATTGTTTTCAACACTTAAAATAACCAAGTTTATAAATTTATGTTATTAACACCTTGCAATTGGTCATCCACAACTCATAACTGCAGAAAGATGGCAGATATCCAGCATGAGTGAAGCAGGTATGTCGCTGTGATAATTGCACATATTGTTGGTCATCACCATTCCCCTATAAGTCGTTTTGAGAATAAAAATCAGGCAAGAAACGATGTTAAAGACCTTCCGAGGTCAAGAAGACCCCCTATAACATCTGCTAGGGAAAATAAAGCATAGTGAAGGTTGGTCAGAAGGAAACCGATTGCAAACAATACAATCCTAAAAAGAGAATCATGACCATACAGGAACCTTTAAACAAGAACTGTTCGAGATCGGCTCATCGCTACTGGCTATCGTGCGATAATACCATTTCAGGGACCTTTGCCTACGAACAGACACACAGATGCCCGTATCCAATATAGTGCAGAGCTCTCCAAAATTGAAAATTTTAGCGTCGTGGAGAAAGATCTATTGTTCCAATGGAATTTGGTTTATCTTTCTTGGCCCAATCGTAGCCCAAATTTTAACCATATCGAGCATATATGGGACATTATTTGGCGTACAAAGCATGAAAGGACACCCCAGTTCAAACAAGTCATGAAATAAACAATACCTTTCGTCAAGAATGGTTGCTGCTAGCTTAGCAACACATTAGTCGACTTTTGGCAGGAATCAGAAGACGTTAAGATGCGGTTATCCGTTTGAATGGAGGCTGTGCACAAAGTACTAATTCTTTGGCGTATAACGATCAACCATGATGTGAACAATCATCTAAAGAATAATTTTGAAATGTCTGACATTGTAAAGTTCGACTACAGTAAAAGTTGTAAAATGCATTTTTTTGTACAAAAAACACATCATTTTGTTATAAAAATTTTAGTTAGATAAAACTTTTTTTGTTCATACATTTTTTGTTCGTTTTAAGGTAGCACAATACAAAGATTTTATAACTCCAACTCCCAAGTTTTAAAATGCTGTAACTTTCTTAATAATGCTTGAAAAATGATAAAAGTGGTAGTTTTGGATAGCTAACAGATTACTCTTTCAAATAAATGCAATGTTGGTTATTATGCAACAATTATGTAACCAATTATAATGTTAACTGTGTCTAAAATATTTTTCACCAAATTTCCACTTTCAAATGAAATTAGCTTCTGCATAGGTATCCCTAGTGGGTTGATTTTATTGTATGTTGTTCCTATGGCCATTATCTACAAAAGGGTGTCTCAGATTTCAGATAGAATGTATAGAACAAATTTTACACCTAATTGAACATTATCTTCTTTTATGTGGTTAGGATGTTTACACTAATTGGAGATTTATGAGAGAATGGAACACCATAGAGACAATCTGAGACACCCTTTTGAAGCCCATGATGTGTTGATTAAGATTCCGTTAAAAATTCCAGTATAGTTAAAGAGATGATAGAGCTAAATTCATTCAAGTAAACTTACCCAGATTTTGCCACTAATTACATAATAATTGATTACATAATGATTTCATAATAAAAATATTGCATTCATTTAAAAGATTAATCTTTTATCTATCTATATATACCTCTTTTATTATTTTCTATGCATTCATAAGAAAGTTACAGCATTTCAAAGGTTAGTGATTGGAAGTAAAACAATCTTTGTATTGTGCTACCTTAAAGCGAATGTTATCATTAACTACGTTTCAATATTATTTTACAAATATTTCATCATATTCCATCCAAAATAAGAGACTGATTTTTCAAGTTTTAAAAAATCAAAGTGTTGCAATACTTTTTTCCATGTGTATATATAGAACCATATATTTTTGGAATCAGTGTCAATTAAACTATCAACCTATACCGGAAATAGCATCGTTTGAACCGGAAGTAAACAATTATCTCCCTTATCTATATCTTTTTTTCATAGAAACCATACATTAATGGAATCAGCGTTTAATAAGCTGTCATTTGACGCTACAATTGACATTTAAAACCAAATTTTAATATTTTCATATAAAAAAAGATCCTTACTTGTGGAAAAACCATCAACGGTTCTCTGAACAATTGGTTTTTAATTCACTCTTAATTTCATTTAGGCATTTTTGGGGTAATCTTCATGTTTATGTATAACACAATTTCTAGCTTGCATATATTGCACTTTCCTTATACATTTCAAAAGTCCATTTTCTTAAAAATGAATGTATTCTATGAATTTCCTTTGTTCTTTGGTGTTGAGATTCAAACTTAATCATTGATCCAGTTGTGTATTTGTGAATATACACTTACATTTTGTATATTTAAGATTCCTACCAGAATTTTTTTTTTTCTGGGTGGAATTTTGAAAAATTCCTACCAGGTTTTCTAGCAGGAATTTTATTTTGCTACCAAATTATTCCTGCTAATTTGCATAATCCTGGTAGGAATATTGGTATGCCTGCTAAGAAATTCCTGCTAATTTAAATCTTTCGGCTATTTTCCGTGTGGAATCCTACTACTGTCCGAAAAGAATATCACTCTTTTCTGGTAGGAATTCAGAGCAATATTCCTACTATATTCCGTGTACATTCCATATGGAAGTGACCATTCTTACCTACAGTTGGGTGCAAACCAAGCATAACATAAAAAAAGACGCATATTCACGCCACATGCACATATTTCATTCGTCAACCTCAATTTTCGCTTTTTCCTTTATTGCGTTGACGCGGTCAAAATGGAAATTTCAAATTCCTACTCGAGTAAATGCGCGTTTAATCTTTGTCCGTTTAGTCGGTAGTATAAAGGGCGTTTACTACAGATTGAACATCTTTACCTGTGTACGTGCACTTAGAAAACATTCGTTTACTATTCCCGTTAACATTTGTGGAAATTATAAATATACTTTTTTTCTGGCTTATTGTTCAATTGCATATAATAAATATATAAAGCAGCGCTTAACAAATATTTATACTGCACAAAATAGATTTCTTTTATAAGTTAACAACACATAATATTCATTACGGTAGATTAAGCTGGGCAATGTTTCAAGACTTGAAATTAAACAGTCGACATTAAATTATCTATAATATATTGTGTTTAGACAATACACTAATTTCAAAATATTTGCTGTAGTTAATGGTTTACTGAATATAAAAATCGACATTTATATATACGATGTAAAATTTTAGTTTCAGTAAATCTTTGCATCCCTGCAGACATAAGGAACTGTTTTCTTATAGAAAATAAATCTTCAAATAATTTCCTCCCTTAAATGTCAAACAATCCATCCTAAGGTATAAAATGAGATGAAACACTTGTTTTTATTTGTTTTGTTTTTTCTTAAGAAATATCAATTTAGAACCTTTTAAATCATAGTTACATAGCAGATTTATTGAACTAATTATTACTAAATACTTTCCATATGTTTGCTAATCAGACCATAGAACGAATTTCTGCTATTGACAACACCTGGTATTCGTCTATTAATTTTGAAAACATCTTTGAAAATAAAACGCATTTTCGAGGGATCACAAGGTTAAATATATATACGGCACACACAAATTAGAACTTCACCTTTTCATTGTTCCCATTGGTTACAAAGTTTTTAATTTTCTTATCCAAATAAATCCAGAATGAGACTATCATCCCTAGACCAAGCAGTGTTGTGGTCTGTGATTGGAATGGTCAGTTGATTGAAAAATGTCTTAGTGTGGTAAGGGGAAATCAAATGTCAACTAAGAGGAAGATTGACTTGCACAGTCGTTACAATGTACGTTCATAGTTTGTGAAATGACGGTTCTGTTTACCACATTTACACTGTAGAAGAAAAAAAAAAATAATAATACTGTTAGAAATTTGGATGATATATTGGCTAGCAATAATGACGACTTCAGTATGTGTTCTAAAGAAATGTGTCCTGTTGAAATTACTTAAAATAAAGCTAATACTTACAACGACCACAGCCTTTTCCCTTATCTTGATATCATTAACGGAAAGCTTAATACAAAAAATTATGATAAAGGAGATGATTTTTTTATTTCCTATCGTTATTTATCCATTTTTAGATGATGACGTTCCCTTGTCACCAACTTATGGTGTTTATATATCTCAACTTGTACGACTCGCTAGTGTATGTAACAACCTTTTAGATTTTAGCGAGAGAAATTTCTTCATTACTGAAAAATAATTACACCAGGGTTTTCGATATCACAAACCAGTCAAAAACATTTATAAATCTTATCAACGGTACAAGGACATCATTATTAAATATAACTCAACATGCAGACATCTTATACGTTCAGGTATTTCACATCCAATCTTTTATGGGAATATTCTTAACAGAGCACAAAAATGTCAGTATTCACCTCAAAAGCTAACAAAACCTTTAAACAAACTTATCAAGAAGGGATATAGTTACGATACTGTTGTCAGGTTATCAAAGATTGCATATTTTGGCTTTAATATTGATTCACTTATTGGGTCTTTGCATCGAAATTACACATATTTATTCTAAAACAAGTTGTTGGCATGACATGGGTTATGTTCTTCTCATATATTTCATGATGGTATAATACTAAACCTCCTAATAGGAAGGATTTTGCCTGATATTCATATGATGAAGTCATAATCTTTCAATCAGTTTAATTGAGGTCTGGAGCTGGCGTGTCAGTAACTGCTAGCAGTCTATTGCTTTTTATGTATTTATGTTTTATTGTCATTTTGTTTATTTTCTTTTGTTACATCTTCTGACATCGGACTCGAACTTCTCTTGAACTGAATTTTACTGTACGTATTGTTCATGTTGTTATGCGTTTACTTTTCTACATTGATTAGACGTATAGGGGAGGGTTGAGATCTCAAAAAGCATGTTTAACCCCGCCGCATTTTTGCGCCTGTCCTAAGTTAGGAGCATCTGGCCTTTGTTAGCTTGTAGGATTTTAAATTTTAGTTTCTTGTGTATTATTCGGAGTTAAGTATGGCGTCCATTATCACTGAACTAGTATACATATTTGTTTAGGGACCAACTGAAGGACGCCTCCGTTTGCGAGAGTTTTTTTCTGCATTAAAGACCTATTGGTGATCTTCAGCTGTTGTCTGTTCTATGGTCGGGTTGTTGTCTCTATGACACATTCCCCTATTCCATTCTCAATTATACATCATTCATAGTCTTGCATTCAACATTGCAGTGTCTTCCGTACCAGTGAAGTGGCCGTTAAAAGTCTTCAGCCAGAAATCGTTTGTTTTGCATCCCTTGCAATAGCCAGCAGACAACGAGGCGGGTTTTAATGATAAATCTCTCCAGCAAGTTTTTGAGGCTAAACAAATCTAGTACATGTGGACAGGTACAGATCTTTGATAGTTTTTGATATTGTTCGATTTGCTTCCAGTTTTCGAGGAGCAGTAAAGGCAACAGTAGTATATCGCTGTTCAAACTCATAAATCCATGGACAAAAAACAAAATCGGGGTAACAAACTAAAACTGAGGGAAACGCATTAAATATAAGAGGAGAACAACGAAACAACACTACAATGTAAAACACACAGAAACGGACCACGCAACAGACAAAATCCCAGGAGAATAACAAATATAACATCAAAACTAAATACATGAATTAGGGATAGACAAGTACCGTGACACGTCTTATCGCAATGTGAATTTACACTAAAAAATAGGAGAAAACAAACGACGCAACGTTAAAATGTAACACACACAGAAACGAACTATAATATAACAATGGCCATATTCTTGACTTGGTACAGGACATTTTTACAGAAAAAAAATGGCTGGTTGAACCTGGTTTTGTGGCTTGCCAAACCTCCCCTTTTATAACCATGTGAAATATAACATTAATATGACAACTCAACACCACAGGACTACAATATAAATAAATTGGAGAATACAATTGACAAAGAAACACACGAACAACAGCCAACAAAAGGCAACAAGTTGAAAATTTTAATACGCCAGAAGTGCATTTTATCCACACAAGATGTACTAGTGATGCCCAGATACAAAAGTTTGAAAGCCGAAACAAGCACAAAGTCGAACAGCATCGAGGACCAAAAGATCAAAAAAGTTGTGCCAAAAACGGCCAGGGTTTTCTGTTAGTTACCAGAACATCCTTATCATTTAGAACAATTTATACTTTTGCAAACAGTTAATTTATAAAATTACTAAACACAACCTGTACATGATAGAACTGAAATATTAACTAATTACAGGAAACAACTGAAATTCATTACATAACCAGACATTTGCAACACAAAATGTAGACACATCCGAATATGTTTAAACCTCAACGCCAAGTGACGTCATATTTGAAATTGTAAAAAATGACAAAAAAACGATGACGTCATTTGAATTTGTAAAACAGATCATAAAAAAATGAAAAATGACGTCCTTTGAATGAATAAGATAAAACTAGGACTGACCCAAGATTACATTTGAACTAAATACTGATATTGCACTTAATAACAATGCACATTTCAATATTTATTAATAGCAAACTAAGGCAGCAATTAACTTTATTATAAAGCTATGTCCGGTATGTTTTGAATCTCACTTCAAACGTAAAATATCGCACTGATTACGTTGAACAAAATGAAATTTAATAAATGAATGCGGTGATAACTTATCAAGTCAGCACCATCATCGGGACTATTTTGTTGACCTTCTTGTCTTTGCTTAGTACACGTTCATCTCGGCTGAAGT
Organism: Mytilus edulis; assembly: GCF_963676685.1. Taxonomy (NCBI): domain Eukaryota; kingdom Metazoa; phylum Mollusca; class Bivalvia; order Mytilida; family Mytilidae; genus Mytilus; species Mytilus edulis. The sequence continues at coordinate 70,128,762 of NC_092353.1, read as the reverse complement.
TGTCCGCACGAGAGAAACCGTTATCAATAACATTAAGAAAGGAAATAGGGAATGTTCAAAGAGACAACAACCCGACCAAAGAAAAAAACAAGCCGATGGCCATCATAGAGTCTTCAAAGCAGCGAGAAAATCCAACATCCGGACTCGAGCTTCATCTGGCCTCTAAACAAATAAATGTTTTAGTTCACTGATAATGAACGTAATACTAAACTCTAAATATATTGATGAACTTAAATTAAAAATCATTGCTAGAACTCTAACAAAGAATAGAGGCTCCTGAATTGGGATAGGCGCAACAAGGGAACGTCTTTTTTTCTAATTTTTTGTAGGCGCCATTTTGTTGTATCATTGGTGGTGCAAATCCGTTTTATTTTATAAAAATATTTGCAAGCATAGTCCGATAGATACATGGAAAATTCCGCTGACGATATAATTAGAAATATATTGATACGAAGTAAGAAAGATGTTACACGTACAATACCAAGAAATACATAACTAGCATAATCAATTATATTAACAAAGAAAATGTTGCATAATTAGCTTTTATATTTGAATCTAATAAAGTATTATATCAATATCATAATGAAATATTATACTAATACAGATATGAAATTCCATAGTTTCTGTTAACCATACTCTACATATACCTCAAACGAAACATATTTATATTTATGATAAGATATCATATTGAAATTATGTGAAAGAAATGTCCTATCAATGCCAGAAAAAATTTATTGTATTAAACGGAAGGAACACAGCTTGAGAGGTACATGTATGTGGTCGTCTGTACCATATATCAACTTAGCCAATACCTTCATCATGAACCCGTCGCTCAAACATACTTGCCTACTTTGAAGATTGAATATTTATCGTATGTTAAACCTATACCAAACCAATTACAAACACGTTTTTCAAGATCTCAATATTAACAAATTTGAGGTGTAAAATACCAGATTGCACCTTTGCTTTTTTTTTTATTCACATATAATTCAAGTAGCCACGTTCCTAATAGTGACCTTAACATTGTCAATAAAACTTCTCGGCGAAATGTGTTATATGAAGGCCGAAACCCATCAATTTGAAACACCAAAAAATACTATTATAATAAGAATAATGTTATGCTATTAGCTAAAAGAAAAATAAAAGGGACATATGGTCAGAATAATTTAAATCTGTGAGGTCGTTGGTGTAAATCAGAATTTAATCTATCTATTCATACACATCCTAGCCGATCTTTAATTATTTCAAATATTGCTGCGGTGTCTGTATGACAAATAATTTGTTGATCTCGCAGACAAAGCTCTACACAACATCTCGTTTGTGTATGTTAATGTCATTACATATACTGCTTGATAACGAAACATGTTTTTGTATGTTCCTTTGGAATTTCAACAAAGACGACGATCTAGATGTTGATTTGTTGTTAATTTAATTACTAACTGAACAAACAACATAATATCGCTTGGTTTTCCAATTTTATCATTTATTTTATTCTGATTCGAGTCCCACTGATGAGTCGTGTGTAGAGAAAAAGCACGACTAGCAAACTGTTATCTTGATGATTGCTAAATCAAGAATTACTATTCCTTATTCTGAAAACGTTACTTTCAGATTTGTAAATAAGTGACCTATAGGAAGCAGATAATTTGATATGCCATTTACATGTATATATACGTCTATAAAAGGAACCAACTGGAAAACTGAAAATGTACTGGAACGTCTAGCAAAATAATGAAAAATTAGTATATAATAATATATATATGCATATTATTTATATTTTCAGTGTTTTTTGAAAAACACATGTGAAATTTTGCTGATGAAATCATAATTAATATATTGATGACGAAGTAAGAAAGATGTTACACGAACAACATCAAGATATTCATAATGTGCAAAATCGATTATATTAACAAAAGCAAACAGTGTTGCATAATTAGCTAATATCACCAAGTATTTAAATTGCTTTTATATTTGAATCTATCAAAGTATTATATCAATATCGAGATGAAATACTTTATTAATAATAAAAAAAATGAAATTTTATGAAAACCACTTGTTTGAAGAAAAATATGTATCTATTTTATCATATACACATACCAAATCAATCATAAGTAATATGTTCAATTATAAACACATTTTCAGGATCTCAATATTTCCGACTTCCAGTGAAAACATTCTGATTGCAACTATAAAAAAAAGATGTGGTATGAATTTCAATGAGACAACTCATCACAAGACACCAAATGACACAAAAATTAACAACTATAAGTCACTGTATGGCCTTCAACAATGAGCAAAGCCCATACCGCATTGCAGCTATCAAAAGCTCCGAAATGACAACGTAAAACAATTTAAACGAGAAAACTAACGGCCTAATTTATGTACAAAAAATTAACGAAATACAAATATGTAACACATAACCAAACGACAACCACTTAATTATAGGCTCCTGACTAGGGACAGGCACATACATATATAATGTGGTGGGGTTAAACATGTTAGCGGGTTCCCAGCCCTCCCCTAGTTATCAATTGTATGTTTGGAGTATTCAATTTGACATCTCGTTGGAGTTGAGCGCCCTGGGTGTGTCGTTTTGAGAGGAAAGACGAGTCTGGCTAATGTGTATTGTCTTTATATATTTTTGTCCTTTTTTGTTACATATTTGTTTGTTTTTGAAGTGATTATTATTGTAACACAATGTTTACTGCTGTATCCCTATTTTTTCAGTTTTGCCTGTTTTGTCTGCTTGTTTTGTTCACACATTGTGGTCAAAGTGATACAATTGGATGCGACTGTTATACAAGCAAAGGTTTAGCTAGCTATAAAACCAGGCTTAATCCATTATTTCTTTTAATACAAAATGCCTCTACCAAGTCACGAATATAACATATGTTATCCGGTTATTTGATGTGTTTGAGCTTTTGAATTTGTCATTTGATTAGAGCCTTTCTGTTGAATTTCCTCTGAGTTCTTATTTTTGTTTGATTTTACTATTTGCTGATTAAATTACAATATCCATAAATAATTGAAAATATGTTAGTGACAGTTAAAGCTAGTAACACGTTTAACAATATTTGCTTATTCAGTCAATATTAAGACAGAAAACCAACATATGTCACTAATCGATGTTTTAAATCACACAGAACATTCACCAATCCTTTTATCTAACTTAGTATTTAAGTAGCCACTGTATTTCAAAAATCATCTTTCTATCTACGACTCTGCTATTTCACATTACGGTAAGTTTTCAATTATTCTCGTACAAACGATATTCTAGTTATTTGAATTTGTTCAATACAATTTAAAAAAAAAGGTAATACAGTGAAAACTGGTTAAACCGAAAACCTGTATAAATCGAAAACCTGTATAAACCAAACATGCTGTTAACACCGTCATACAAACTGTTAACGTTGTGAATCTGATAAAACCGAACATCGGCTAAAACTGAGCAATATCTTAAATTACGAAGAGATTCGGTTTAAACAGGTTTCAATATAACAGAGTATTCCATCAGATAAATTTCAACTCAACAAAACGTCAAATGTGTAAGACTAAAAATACAAACTTTACTAACGATGAAAAATAATAATTAAGTCATATTTAAGAGTAAATCAACTACGTTAGCCTACAACATATGGCTTTGTTGTTTACAGCCTAGTTACAAATATATATTCTGAATTAGCTAGTCCATTGTCAAGCACTTTTCGGGTTCTGTTATATTTCCGTTACAGAACAACTTCTCTGAAGTGCTATATGTTGATATTGCACAACATATACTTTTCTTTATATTAGATTATATAAAAAAAGGACTTAAGTTTTATTTAACAATAAGGTCCGAGACCACCATTGTCGTCCCTTGATTTTCGTTGTTCACAAATATAGTCCCTAGTGTTGACAGTGGGTTACTTGCCATTAATTTTTATACCCCTTCCAAATTTATTTCTCCATGTTCACTGCCTCAAATTGCAAGAAGGGGGTTGAAATTACACTGTAAAAAAATTTGGGTCCAGAATTTTAAAGGAAAGTAGTGATTTGGTCCAGCTGAAAAAGGTTGAAAATGAGCACTTCGGAAGCTGTCAAAAGATTTCAAGACGCCCTAAACATAAAATTGGCCATATTTTGAGTTAGAGGCGATGAAGTTTTCTATAAATTTGATATAATTTGTCCCAAAAGTAGTACAACACACTGTAAAAGTTTCTTTGAGAAAGCGCAGGTGGGATTTTTTTTATTTTCATTTATGTTCTAAAAGAAATGCACTACGAATTAATTGTGTTCTCGGACCTAAGAGGTGAAATCTGTAAATATAGAATTTGTACTCTGGCAACTTCCCTAAATGATTTGATGGTGTCAACTTGTCAAATAGCATGAAACTAAAGGATTTAAACTTTTATTTTATAGAATTTCTGCCAAAACGACCAATTTTGACATTTTATGGTCAAAATAGGCATTTTATAACTTTTTCAATATTGATGCATAAATGGCATCCTGACTTTCTATCTGACAGGTTTTTATGTGTCAATATTTGTGTTTCTATGCCTTTACCTGCTTCTTTTACTTATTTATGAACTCTGAATCTACAGAAAAGAAGTTTGTCTCAGATAAAATGTGCAAAATGTGTTGTATGAATGACCCTTGTCTAACGCCTTGTTTGGATGAAGGCAATAGTGGGGAGCTTGGTATATAAAATTTGATGTCCATATTAGAGACTTCACTAAATTTGTATCAAATGCACTTTACAATGTCTATTGTACCTGTTCCATTTCACATACTATATTTCTTTTCTTCTGTAGGATAGCAAGTGGTTTAAATATAAGCCTGTTGAGAATAAATTGCATGAAAGTTTTTCCCTAAAAAGGCAAAAATCTTTGTTTCAGCCCATACTGCTTGTAAGAAAAGTTATTTGCAAGAGTCTTTTTGTGCTCAGATTTGTTGTATCATGTCACATGAGTATAGAAATGATAAAAAAGACACACATTTTTATTTTTTATAGCCTCAATATGCATTTTTAAATGTAAATATGTGGCACGGCCTTAATTGACCCTAAATTTTTTCCAGTCTTACTTGGCCTAAGACCCTTTTAAACTAATATGATATGTTATTTGTAACTTTTCTTTCCATTTAAAGTACTTTAAATACATATGTAAGGATTATTTATAACCAAAAAGCTTCACAAATTTAAAATTGCTGGAAAATATTACATCTTCATGTAAGGCTCCACTTCATTGAAAAACCTGAATTTTTAGGCGCAGGCTCATATAAATTTGACTTATGAATAATTATGCCAAGTCTGATAAATCAAATGAGTACTCTATTGCTTTTAGTACATGATAAGTTATATATTAAGGCATTTAACAAGTATTTTTTTGCAATATTTAAATTTTTAAAGCCCCAAATGTTGATAGTTGAAATTTTTCAATTTTAACGTCAAAATTTTACACGCAAAGATGAGTATAGAACTAAACTTAATGTCTATAATATACATCCTATTGTCATGAAACTTTGTAAGTAGTGTTATAATACATTAAGCTTTGTTCATACCAAGTTTTTTTAAGATTTGTCTACTCTTTCTACCCTATTAGGTCCGAGACCACCATTGTCGTCCCTTGATTTTCGTTGTTCACAAATATAGTCCCTAGTGTTGACAGTGGGTTACTTGCCATTAATTTTTATACCCCTTCCAAATTTATTTCTCCATGTTCACTGCCTCAAATTGCAAGAAGGGGGTTGAAATTACACTGTAAAAAAATTTGGGTCCAGAATTTTAAAGGAAAGTAGTGATTTGGTCCAGCTGAAAAAGGTTGAAAATGAGCACTTCGGAAGCTGTCAAAAGATTTCAAGACGCCCTAAACATAAAATTGGCCATATTTTGAGTTAGAGGCGATGAAGTTTTCTATAAATTTGATATAATTTGTCCCAAAAGTAGTACAACACACTGTAAAAGTTTCTTTGAGAAAGCGCAGGTGGGATTTTTTTTATTTTCATTTATGTTCTAAAAGAAATGCACTACGAATTAATTGTGTTCTCGGACCATAAGGCGTACCAAATTTGTAAATTTGCGGATGTTTTCTTAACCTTAAACTTGACTGAATATAAAATATTGAATTTCAAACACGTTTTTGACAAATAATATTGTAGTCCTTACAATAATGGCATTCAAAATAGAAAATCAAAAAGAACAAAAATTAAAAACCAACAAATCAATACAATTCCTAACACAAATAATTTAATTTTTTTTTTTAATTTTTGATAGTCCGATTACCCACTTCCGATTTTAACACATAAAAATGGAGTTACCGTGGTTTTGATAAGTAATGCTCGTTATTAACATATTTTGAAAGCAAAATCATAACAAATGAAATGCGTACAACACACATCATCCAAACCCTTTTATTGGTAAGTTGAGACTTTAATTTAAAAACTGTTACATGTTTTTGGAACTTGAAATTAGCGATCAAAATATAACATTTAATGCATACAGGCTCACTGCGCTTACTTCTGGTTTACGGGTCTTTCTAAATGATTCCACATTTGTAAACGAAACCCGCGTCTGGCGCAAATATAAAATTTCAATCCTGTATGGATAATGAGTTTATTTCTAAATAACCTGGAATCTTAATTAATATAGACGAGTTTTCATTTCAGAGTTATGATGAAGTGTTATTGTTTGATTGTTTTCATCTTTTGCACAATTGATGTGTCAAATGGCGGCAGTAAGTATCCTTTATGTTTAAAACGCTGTAGTGAAAATTAAAGATTAAGCTGCTAGACTCTCTCATAATATAAAAGGTACGATCCTTTCACTCTGATCAAAAGTTCTGCATTCGAAACCCAAACGAACAGACAAAGTAAGAACCTTTTTATATACTTAACAGATATTCTATCATGTTAACACAATTATCTACCATTTGTTTAATAGTAATTCGGGGACAAACACCTTCATATTACAACGATAATATCAGTACTTTTTGTTGAGCTACGGATCTGTACAAAATTGTTCAACACTACTTTCCTAGGTTGACATAAGAACAATAAAAAATCTGTATTTAGGAAGAACTAATTTTAAATTTTCTACGCAGAGTTACGAGCATCTCCAGCAAATTCAGTTAATTTTATTCATGAGAAATCATAGCGCAACAATAATATATACACTTTTTCTTGAAAAAAATACAAAATTCTTATTTGTGTCCTATATTCAACATGGTTGAGCAAATCATTTTGAGAAATAAACAAATATTTTGTATCTATATTCCTATTGTATTATGTTAACGTATATATCAAAGTAAATCATGCTATATTGTATCGGAGTACTGTACTATTCAGTTCTTTCTGGGATATGCCACTCTTCCAACGGTATATGTGGAAAAAAAGGTGTTCCATGTAATGAGACTTTCGGGTCTGAATGGACGTATAACGGAAAATGCTGCAATGAACGACCATGTTGCAAATGTAAGTAGACAAATAAATCAGGCGATAGATTTTGTCACTGTATATCAAATCGAATGAAATGTAAAGGAAACTCACAGACATAGATTTTTGGGGAAAAAAGAAGCCTGGAACAGTTTTTCATTCCCATTTCTGAATTAGTTTGTACTCAACATCGACAATGATGGCGTTTTGTACAACCAACAAAGACTTTTTTAATTTTCCAAGCAATTAATTAGAGTTTAAAGTTTTGTAACAGGAAATTTATAAAAATGACCTTATAATTGATATTCATATGAACACAGAAGTTCTGACTACTGGGCTGGTGGAACCCTCGGACGCAAAACGTCCACCAGCAGTGGCATCGACTAAACATGGGGCTCCTTTTATAACGTTATTGTAATTACGCCATCGCTTTATCTTTTTTATGAACTAAATTCGATTGTATTAAAATTGTATTCTTTTTTAGTTTTAAAAGCGCCATGTGTTCCAGAAACTTGCCCAAACGGGTTCAAGCTATTATCAAACCAACCAAGTAGTGCTAATTGTTATTACACTAGTGGTGCTAATCGAGTTACCTGGAATACAGCTGCGGTGAGTTTGTTAGTGAATCCCCATTTGCAAGACTGTGTCTGTTTCTTTGAAAACAAACAAGAATCAAAAACCATAAACAATAAACAATACATTACTTAATCTGTAAGCAGACGATAGTATTAATATAAGATTACAATACAGGTAACTATATGTTTAATATGTTGATCAAGTGACATTTCAGAATTCCTAATTCCTGACTTAAAAAGTTTTTCTACAGTGTTCATAATTATGTCATTGTATCTGTTTTTGATTTATAGAGTCCGGTTAATTTTTCATATTTAAATACCTTGTGACGTTTTAAAAGAGGGACGAAAAATACCAGAGGGACAGTCAAACTCATAAATCGAGAAAAAAACTGACAACGCCCTAACTAAAAATGAAAAAGACAAACAGACAAACAAAAATACACATGATATAACATAAAACTTAAGATTAAACAACACGAACCCCACCAAAAACTGTGGTTGATCTCAGGTGCTCCGGAAAGGTAAGCAGATCCAGCTTTAAGTGGTGTTGAACGATGCCGAATTATTTGGACAGAATTTTATCTGAATCAACAATTATATGTTGATAATAGATTGTAATAGTACTAGTACAACCAACTAACTGAAGGGTCTTTGGTGTAATTCTGACTCCCCACAGACCTTTTTCATATTACCGACTTTTGACCCCGGAAATTAATATTTTCGACAGGTTACCTTCTCTGTGGTAGAATATCCTGTAAACCGGTCAAGCAAGAGCTAAGAAAATAAGCAAATTCAAAATTTAAGCGAATATTTACTGTTTCTATACACGACTCTATCCGCAAAATAAACAGTTAACCTCCGCTCCCCCAACATTGCACCGATTATATATTTGATTTAGCTTCTTATGGTTGCCCCTTTATTGCCTGAATATCAGAATATCCTAGCACAGTGGAAACTTGTCAAAACAATTAAAAGAGCCCGGAGTCAAAATTCGGTTTTCGTGAATTAGAGAAAAATATAGCATACATACATCTGGCCAATATACTAGCTTTGTTAAGTGTTTGGAATTAATATAATGTCACTTCTTCGTACTTTGAACATCGATATTATTTTCTTTCTCCTTTTATACTGTATACACATCACACCTCTGGCACTTATACATAAAGAACACGAAGTGTTATCGAGCACCAATTTTATAGTTTTATTGTTGATATATATTCACCCCACGTGTACCAATTTTCAGGATAGTTTTGTTGCTATACAAAAAAAAATATTGGTGGTCCTAAACGGAAGGTAATACAGACAAAAGAAGTAACAACAAAATTATTTTCATTTAGCTGTGTATAAAATTATTGCAAATGGCTGATTGTTTTCAGGTTTGAAGTTTTTCTGAAATTTTTAAACATTAAACTTTTGATTTATTATTCATCCCTTATTATAATTCTTTTGTATTTTTATTGTAGCATAGATAAAATTAATTTGTTCTGTGTGTGTTCATTTGTGTTACTACATCTTTTGATTGAGTAAAGCCATTTCAATAGATATTTTATAGTGTGTCTTTCTATGTTGTAATACTCACCTATTGGTTCAGATGAAGGTAATGGTGCGGTACCATTTAAACGTTTAAATCCGCTGCAATTGTTTGTACCTGTCCTAAATTAGGAACCAGATGTTCAGTAGTTGTCGTTTGATGATTCGGTTCTTAAGTGTTTCTCGCTTCTCAATATTTATATATATATATATTTGACCATTTGGTTTAACACTAGAAGTTGCTTGGGGCCGATTAGAAATTGCTGTTAGGTGTGAGCCAAGGCACTGAGTTGACGACCGTACTTTGACCTATAATGGTTTACTTTTATAAATTGTGACTTGGATGGAGAGTTATCTCATTGGCACTCACACCTCATTTTATATCTATATACAGGTTTATAGAAAATTTGTCATTCGTTGAAGATTTTTTTTCGTGGTTCATCTATACCCACGAAATCTGCGAAAATGAACGAAATGTAAATATGATAGGAATGTCATCTACGTATTTGGCACAACTTTTTGGATTTTGTATCCCCAATGCTCTTCAACTTTGTACTTGTTTGGCTTTATAATATTTTGATATGAGCGTCACTGATGAGTATTATGTAGACGAAACGCGCGTCTGGTGTACTAAATTATAATTCTTGTACCTTTGATAACTATTCACACCACTGGGTCGATGCCACTGCTGGTGGACGTTTTGTCCCCGCGGGTATCACCAGCCCAGTAGTCAACACTTCGGTGTTGACATGAATATCAATAATGTGGTCATTTTTATAAATTTGCTGTTAACAAAACTTTTAATTTTTCGAAAAACTAAGGATTTTCTTATCCTAGGCATAGATAACCTTAACCGTATTTGGCACAACTTTTTGGATTTTTGATCCCCAATGCTCTTCAACTTTGTACTTGTTTGGCTTTATGATATTTTGATATGAGCGTCAATGATGAGTCTTATGTAGACGGAACGTGCGTCTGGCGTACTAAATTATAATCCTGGTACCTTTGATAACTATTTATTTAATTTAAGGATAATTGTGCCTCGACAGATGGTGCCTACCTGTGGAGACCGAACACTGCACAAGAAGCCAATGCTGTTCAAAATGAATTTAATATTCGTAAGTTGAGAATGTATTATTAATTATTTTTAAATGAAGTTTTTCCGTAATCATGAATTACATAATAAAAAGAACCAACTGTGATAACAAAATAATTAAATTCGTTTCGAAAAATGTGACAACGAATTTGATTAGTTATAAAGTTTTACAAATATTAAAGATGTTGTAACTAGCTCCAAAAATTTATGATGACTATTTTATTCTGTGAAAACAATTTTGTATTTCATGATAACGATTTAAATCGTGATTTCGACTTTGATTAATATTTTTGTTAGGTCCTAAAAAGGCTTTCGTTTAACGATACAATATTATTTTTTCCTAAAGACTTACCAAAACGTAAGATAAAACAACTGATATATCTAGTTTCAATTGGTCACATCTTGAAAAACTAAAGAAGGTTTACAAAAACTGGTTACAACTTGAAAATACTATAAATTATGATTATAATCTTGTCCTAGCTATAAAATCAGGTTTAATCCATTTTTTCATACAAATAATTTACCTAGCTAGATGCGGCAAAGATTATAACAGTTCACATAGATGTTACTCTTATGTTTGTTAATTACAACCTCAACATAATTGATTTATCTTGTTTCTTTGAAAATTCTAGTCATGAATATGACAAACTAGGGATTTAGTTTATCAAGTTTTAAGGACTTAATATCTTCATCAAAGTCGGTATTAATGTTCATACCTTTCTATCTTGAATACGATAACGTTTGATCCAATATTGAAAATTTCATGTACAAATCTGTAGGGGCATTCAGACCTGGTTTTGGCACAAGAAAATAAATGTTTGATAACTATTTAAAATTGGCACATAATGTTTAGAAATACATAAGGTCAAGAAATATAAAAAAAAAACCAATAAAGTTTATTATCTGATGAAGTCAAAATTACTTCATAATATTTACTGTTATTCACAAAAACGATTAAAAATATAGAATGTACATGTAAGCAGTTTCGATCTTTATTTTCGCTGTGGAAACCTCGTGCGCTGCCAAGAAACAATAAAATAATTTAACAAAGGCTTTATTGTAACTTTTGACATAATCTCACCAAATATAAAGCTGTTTCATAGGTGCGCACATACTTTTTCAATCTAAAATATACTTAAAGTTTGATAAAAACGACGAAAATTATAAAATTTTAGAAAATATGCAATCAAGTCATGTATTGTTGCCATGGTAACTTGTTTAATGCCAAATTTGTTTTGTTTATCTGAATACCTTGAACCTTAGTCAAGTTTTCAGATATTTAAGAATATGTATGAAAACTGTTAAATTTGCAGTAATTTTTTGACCAAATAAGGGGCTTTTGATGAATATTTAGCATTCAAATTGCATTATTGTCTTTTTTCAAGAAAATTTGTACAACATATATTATGACGTTATCAAAACAAACGTCATTTAAAAAACAGAGAGGTCCATGAACTCGTTTTCAAGTTAAATCAGTTTGAATGATAAAAAAATCAGTCGAAAAATGCATCTTTTACCGATATATGTCACAGTTTGACGTCGCATATTTATTTCTATACCTTTCTTCCTTTATCTACTGATTTTCGATGAACATGATGAAGCTCATTTACATTTAATTCTTTACAGCCGATGATTTACCTATATGGACTGGTGCAAATGATATTGACAACGATGGAACCTTTACATTTGCCATAGAAAATGGTCCCTTTTCATTTAATGAGCTTCCATTTGGATTATGTAAATTTTATGATAATTTAGCAAAAGTATATACACCAAAAGTCGATGAGACAGCAAAAAAAAAAAAAACACAAAAAACTTCGTCATCTACAGGACAGTACATTGTATTCAACAATATATGTGTATAAAAAGGTTGGGAAAAATTAATAGATTAATAGTGTTCAGCACTTTCTCATTTGGTCGATAACAAGATAAAAGAATAAAAACGAGTAGTTATTTTTCGAATGTGATCTACCTAATTGCACTGAACTACGGATTTGTACTTACATTTACAACCAACATGTGCCACTAGTTGGGTGGAATCTCCTTACCCTTCCAGAGCACCTGACATCATCGCTTGTTTTTATATGTTGTATTTCGTTTACTTTTGTTTTCTCTTAGTATAATTCCGTTTTTTTTCATTGCATTGTGAATAGATAAAAGAAGATGGATATAAATGTCAATGAAAAAGCTCTCCAGCCAAGTCACAATTTGTAAATATAAACTATCATTTGTCAAATTACTATCTTCAACACGGAGCCTTTGCCCACTCCAAACAACAATTACTAAAGTTTGTTTTTAGACTAATGGGTTTGACGATCGTTTTGCATATTTGTTTTTTTTTTAACTTTTTCTAATACAATCACAATCCGATTTAACTCTTAAAATGGTATCAAACAATTGAAATTATCCCTTTTGCGTTATTTAATACGAAATTCAAAATTAATGTTCGGTAAATTATTTCAGCCTTTGGCTTTGGTACAGAAGTCTGTGTGAACATTGTGAACCTCTCCGGTTTATGGGCTTGGGATCGATTACCCTGTACCTCTACTAATCGCTACATATGCGAGTATAAACTAGTAAGTATACTCCTTCGTTTAGCCTTTAATTGGAAATATTATATTGCCTTAACAATATTAATATATAGCAACGACATCATCATGCATCATGGAAACTTTAGTACAAGTCACAAATAGGTTACAATCGCCTGACATTTGATACACATATATAAGGTTTTATTGTCCTTCCCTACGCCTACAGCCCTTGGATGGTGTAAACTTCCCAAAAAAACGTGTATGGTGTAATGGTGTATGGCTTATGGCTTATGGTGTAAGGTGTATGGTGCTATGGTGTATGGTGTAAGGGGAATGGTGTAATGGTGTATGAGGTATGGTGTGATTGTGTAACGTGCGATCGGGAATGGTGTGAATGAATGTTGTGCGACAGTTCATTAGTTGAAAACAAAGTTCTTTTTATTTAACTTTTTCGGACTTTAAAAATAAACAATAATAATAATCTTAATATTTGAAATTTAATTGCATAATGGGTAATGGTGCATGGTGTATGTGTAAGGTGTATGGTGCAGAAGTGTAACGTGTATGGTGTAATGGTACAAAGTGTATGGTGTAAAGGTGTATGGTGTATGGTGTAATGGTGTATGGTGTTAGTGGAAAGTTTACACCATCCAAGGACTGTATATCACCCTGTTCTGTCACTCCGTAGTAATCGTAGAAAGGCTTCAAAACGAGACCAGGCATTATCAGCGACGTCACAATGTGAGAGGAAAAGTTATCAGTGACGTCACAATGCGAGAGGAGACGTTATCAAGCTTGTTTTAATCATGCTTAAAACTGTCTTAGGAAGAGGGAAAAGACCAGTAATAAAACGAAAAACAGATAATCGGGATTTTGTCTTATAGCTATCGTAAAATATCAGCCACTCGACGTTATCATGATAATGTGAAACTTTTAAGCTCGTTCGCTACGCTCACTCGTAAAACATGTTTACATTGTGGCTCGCGGCTGATATTTTACTATATCAATGTGTAGAAAACCCGATAATCTATACTTATTTAGAAATAAGATATTTATACTCTCTTTGTATAAGGGTTTTTTGCTACACAACCCTGGTTAAGAAAATTTCTAAAGCCATTCGGTAAGGAAAACATGGTTTACCTCGATACCATTGTTTTTGTCAAATGCCACTTGTAAGCATGAAATAGCTATTTCAATTCTAACAATTGTTTTTTTAATCCATTTCGATCTCGGAATGTTAATTGAAGACCAATTGGAGGACTTCTGCTGTTGTCTGTTCTTTGGTCGGGTTGTTGTCTCTTTGACACATTCCCCATATCCATTCTCAATTTTAGTATTGTAAGCAGGTATCCTACATGTCATATGAAAAGTCTAGCTGAGGTCTTTTGAAGTTACTTTATTTTGAGACATTTGTACTTCCAATCTGCCATGGTATTTGCTAGCCAATACCCTGACACATGGAAGTCCATCGTTACAAATACACCAACAGAGAACAGAAAATCTCAATATAGAGAAAATAGATGAAAAATACCATATCTCTCATCTAATCGAAATACGACATTTCATCGCACTTTTCTGTGAATCTACACTACGAGAATTTCTGATATTACAATTCCAGGATATCTAAAATACTTTGTTTTAGGGTTAATATTAATCAGTTTTATCATGTGAGGCGTTTTCAGATTCATCACCGAACAACTTTCTGTTTACTGAACACTTGTATCATTTTACACATGATAGCCAAGTTGAAAATTTTAATCACACTGTTCTCATGAACTATTATATATTATTTCTGAATTTAGGGTTAAGTCGTTATATAAGTTAGTTGAACTGTGTGATGCGTTTTCGGATAACTCACTTTAAACCTTCCTGTTATATTTGTAGTCGAATACTTTAAGCGGGCGATTGTATCATTAGTGAGCAGATTCACTTGTTGACAAATATTTTCTAACCTATACAAATATATATCATGAGATCTCAATTTTTAATTCAGATATTAGTTATATTTATGTGTCTGTTGATTTATAGTATTGTGTTTTTCAGAAAGTGTGTCCGTAGAGAGGATATAGGCCATTGCAGTACTTGATGTAATAAAATTGTAAAAGATGATTTTTCTTTATCTTTGGAAAACAACATAGAACGGACATATCAATGTTGCACCAAACCACAAAACAAAGATTGACAACCTACCCCCCCCCTACATCCCCCACCTCCACCAAATGAAAGCCCAAGCAAAAAGAATCAACTATGAAAGTGATCAGTTTTATTTCCACTATGGCATTGGTTATTGTGGTCATGTCATGCAGATATAAGTGTTTCGCTTGATACCAAACACCTTGACTTGACTTAATTTGGCTCGTTTAATTTTCATAACATTTTGAAAAAATATTTGCTTTACAGAGTTGAGGATCATCGAGGACCTAAAATTCCCAAACGTTATGCCAAATAAGGCAAAGGTAATCTATGCCTGAGATTAGAACATCCTTAGTTCGAAAAATTCATAATTTTGTTAATTGTTAACAAGAAATTTATAAAATGTCAATATAATTGATATTCATGTCGACATTGAAGTGATTACTACTGGGCTGGTGATATCATCGGGGACGAAACGTCCACCAGCCAACCACAGACGTTATCGAAAAAAATCCTTATCAATAGAACGTATTTAAAACGTTCAGCTGATGTTTACAGAGTTGTCGCCCTGTAGTGTACCACTTTAATCGAGGAAAAATTCAAAGAATTGTGGTCAGACGATAGCATACATTCGTAAGCAATGTTGACACGTATTTTCTAAAAGGAGAAACTAAGCCATGATTGCAATTGTAATGCTGTCAATGGCAATCATCAAACGTAAATTAAATCGAAACCCTTGGTGCATAAAGCTTCTTCATAGGCAAGACACTAAGAGAAAGCGAAAATAGAATCTTTGAAAACTTAAAGACAAATAATCCATACACGAGACCTGCTGGAATAATTTTAGACAAAAAAATGGACAGCTAGAATTATACCTGTTTTCTATTTTTTTCTATCAGTGTATGTTCACATGTGTTAATATGTCTTTTGATTGAGTAAGGGCATTACAGTTGTCATTTTCGAGTGTGTCTTTCTATGTTATAATGATACACTATTGTTTAAGATAAGGGTGCATGAAGGTTGGTACCTATTGCATCTGTTTGCACCTGTTCTAAGTCAAGAATCTGAATCTCAGTGGTTGTCGTTTGTTGGTGTGGATTATAAGTGTTTCTCGTTCTCGTTTATATATGGATTAAACCGTTGGTTTTCTGATTTAAATATAGTTTTACACTTCTCTTTTTGGGGCCCTTTATACATTGTTATATCTTGCTGTTTGGTTTAATGCACGGCTCTGTGTTAAAGATCGAACTTTGACCTTTAATTATGGTTTATTTTAAAAATTGTGACTTGGATGAATAGTTGTCTCATTGGAACTCATATCACATCTTCTTTTATCAAATTAATATCAAAAACTCGTATCCAATCTTTTTAAGATGGCCAAATCATGAAGCCTTCACTATCGCAAACTCTCTTTTAAAATCAACTCAAAATCTATTTTTTGCATTGGTACACATTTCCGGTTAATTAATTGTTCTCGTGTTTTTTTATTTTTTTTTATTAGTTTGAGTCGTTGATATTTGATAGGTTTGAACACTCGTATTTTAGCTTGCCTGTATGAATTGAAACTTTATCGTTGATACTTTGGAAAATAAGTACATGTGATGAATTTTTACTCTCGGCATATGACGATGATACGAGATAACATTCAAAACTATGGACGTCAAGTTGGTTACTTATTCCCTATTCCCTATTCGTTACCTATTCCCTATTCCCTATTCGTTACATATTCGTTACCTATTCCCTTTTCCCTATTCGTTACCTATTCGTTACCTATTCCCTATTCCTTATTCGTTACCTATTCGTTACTTATTCCCTATTCCCTATCGTTACCTATTCGTTACTTATTTCCTATTCCTTATTCGTTACTTGTTCTATTTTTAATATCCTTCCCCCTTTTTAATTGTTTATACTCTTATATCTGGTAATAGTTCTAAATTTGTTGAGGTAATATGATCTTTTGATGACCTATTTATATGTGTTTGTGCTCAACCGATCCTTTTACTTTATGTTCGATACTCATTTGTTCCTTATTTGATTTTTATACGTTCTACCTTTTAACTGCTTTATGTCCGTATGTTTGAAGATGGATCTTGGTTCGAAGGGATGAACTCATCGTGTTAGCGCTTTCATAAAAAAAAGATGTGGTATGATTGGCAATGAGACAACACCCTACAATAGACCAAAATGACACAGAAACTATCAACTATAGGTCAATGTACGGCCTTCAACAATGAGCATAGCCCACACCGTGTAGTCACCAATAAAAGGCCCTGACATGACAATTTCAAACAATTCAAACAACAAAACTAACGGCCGTATTTGATATACAAATAAATAAACGGAAAACAAATATGTAACACAAAAACAAACGATAACTATTTAATTTCAGGCTCTTGTCTAGGGACAGGCACATACTAACATAATGTGGTGGGGTTAAACATGTTAGCAGGGTGTACATCGTTTCGGAGCATGCTATTACCTTGTTTAATTCGTTCCATCACTCGCTTATAATTCGCATATAATACGTGTATCATACGTTGTACCTTTTAAAACATGATTTTCAATTGTTTTGTTGTCTCTGGTGGTAGATTTAGGTTCTTTGAGGTGATATAACTCTATAAGCGCATATGTACCCGTTCCAGCGCTCGGATAATACCCTGTTAAGTATTCGTTACTTATTCGCTTTTAATACGTTTGTTGTACGTTGCACCTTTTAGAAAAGGATTTTCAATTGTGTTCATATCTCTGGTGGTAATAATGTGTTCGTATAGATGAAATATCCCTATTAGCGCGTAGGTACCCGTTCCAGCGCTCGGATAAGACCCTGTTACTTATTCGTTCCTTATTCGCTTTTAATGCACAGGATATTCGTTGCACCTTGAAATAAATCGTTTTTAATTGTGTTCATGTCTCTGGTGGTAACAATGTGTTCTTACAAATGAAATGACCCTTTTACTGCGCATGTACCCGTTCCAGCGCTCAGTTAATTCCCTGTTACCTATTCGTTACCTATTCACTTATAATACGTTTGTTGTACGTTGCACCTTTTAGAAAAGGATTTTCAATTGTGTCCATGTCTCTGGTGGTAACAATGTGTTCTTAGAGATGAAATGACCCTATTAGCGCGCATGTTCCTGTTCCAGCGCTCGAATATATCGTGCAGGTTTTCATTTAATATGTACATATGCAGACAAACTATAGACTTTAAAAAGAGATGACATCTTTATAAACAACCAAACAACTTTCTGCTTTCATAATCACTGGTAAAATGATTAGTTTGTTATGTTATATATATATATATCAATACATTTAGAAATGTTACAAAATTTGATAAAAAGTTTAAACTACACATGTATTCTTTAAACATTTTCACACTTTCGAAATCTATATTTTCCCTTATTTCTTTCTTTTTAATTTTTTCAACAGTCTTGACAGTATTCTTTTTTTTTTTTTGTGTGTGCCTAGTTTGAATGAGTGATTTTGGCACAATGATAGATATAGGAAGATGTGGTGTGAGTGCCAATGAGACAACTCAACTTAAAATTCTTTGTTACGGTATCAAAACAAATGTTACGGCCAGAAATCGCCTTTAAATTGAAGCCAACAAAAGACACAAATCAATAGTAAAATTTAACAATATTTATTATACAAAAATTTACAAGAAGTATAACACAAATATTACTGTCAACTTAACTGTCAAAATATGAGTCCAATCTTTTATCTTTATCTGTATCCGGATATCTTTCGGAATCCAATCTGCATATTACGTTCACTACTACGGTCACAATCCAGTATGATGTTGTTTGTAGAATAAAAGTGTCAATCCAAATGCTATGAATATTAATGTCTATCAATGTCTAAGTCTAAGTCCAAGAGTAAGTGTTTAACTTTAGTGTCTGTATATATATAGTTGTCATGGAAGATTCTAGAACAGTCTATAATGGAACATCCTAGAAAGTTACAACAGAAGTTTCTAGTAAAATGTAAAAGTTTATATTACGCATCTTTTATTAGGATCATTCTGGAAAGTTCCAATCATTCTGTAATTGTTCCAGAGATTTCTAAACTGAACAGTTCTAAGATTATTCTGTAAACAACTATCAGGCCACACAACACAAATCAGGCCAACATAAATAAATACAATAATTACCATGTGATTACACAAAGAAACCAATTCCATCACAGCATTGCATTTGCATATTTATAATAAAAAACTACATCAAAAAGAAAAATTACTCTTTATTTAATAAAGGTATTAGGGAGCAGGAATACTGATCAATCTTGTTTTTTTGGATAAAATAAAACTGCATTTTGAAGAACTATAACAATATTAGATCTTTACCATTGGATGAATCTTGTAATAACGAAATGTGATGAATAGTTTGATATATCAACATTAATAATTACGATAAAGACTGAAAGTAAGTGTAGATGCAACATATCAATAACCTGTAATAACAATAATACATAAATTAATACGATTTCTTTTTTCGAATAGCCAAACAAAACTCACAATTAAATATGCTTTTGGAAAAGATAAATATTGATATTTTGTACAATACAAACCAATAATTAGATCTTTACCATTTGATTGGTCTTATTATTGCTTCGAATCATGATGAATAGTTTGGTGTTAACATTACTATTTACGATAAAGACTAAAATAAGGTGTAACTGCAACATATCAATAACCGGTCACTAGAAAAATTACATATCTTAATACGATTTCTTATTTCGAATAGCCAAACAAAACTCACAATTAAATGTGATTTTGAAAAAGCTAAGAACGTTATTTTGTACAACTAAACAATAATTAGAGCCTTACCATTAGGTAGGTTTTATTCTTGCTACGAATCATGATGAACAGTTTGATGTTAAAATTACTATTTACGATACAAACTGAAATTAAGTGTAACTGCAATACATCATTAACCGAACTAGAAACATTACATATCGTAATATGATTTCTTATATCAAACAGCCCAACAAAACTCTCAATTTAAATTTCTTTTTAGTTGTCGACATTTATCATTTATTAATTACAACAACGCACGGTACCATTAACAATTTTAGAAAACACATTTTTGAATACGTATGTGAAGTCAATGAGAGGCTTGAAAAATTAAAACAATGAATGTATATGACAACAAATAGAAACGTCAATTGACAATACAAACAGGGCAACTGCTAACGGTTCAATTTCAATAATTCAATATGCATTGTCACTGCTGAATGTAAAATAAGTCATCAAAATTCTCTTCATATTGATTTATAATTTCACAAGAGACGTTATAATAATTAACTATGAAGACACTTAATATTGTCTTACATGTAGTGAAATTATGATTATATGTAGTGAAATTGAAAGAAACATTCTGAAACGAATTAGAAGGAGTTTATGCTGACTTATAACAAACAACCTTAATAGGTTTCTCTAAAGAAATGTTTTAAAACGCATTGGAAAGAATGTATGTTGACTTATAACAAACGACCTTAATAGGTAACTTTGCATTGCACAAGGTCATGTTTTTCTCTGGTTGTTTATGACGTCTTTACACTATATCCATTGGATGTTGGATGTGTACGGATTAATCGTTTAGTCTTAGATGCATGATTTTTTATTAGTTGTTAGTGGCTTTGAAATAGCTATCAGATAACTGCGAGTACTCTCATATCTGTTCATTTTGTCTTTTTGTGTCGGGATGTATAAGTACCCGTCCACGTTCACTTGTATTTTTGTCCATCTGATGAGTTAAGCCTTTTTTAACTGATTTTTATAGTTCGTGCTTATGTTGTACTGTTCTACCACTGTCCCAGGTTAGGGGGTTGGGGTTGGGATCCCGCTAACATGTTTAACCTCGCCACATTATTTATGTATGTGCCTGTCCCAAGTTAGGAGCCTGTAATTCAGTGGTTGTCGTTTGTTCATGTGTTACATATTTGCTTTTCGTTCATTTTTTTTTATATAAATAAGGCCGTAAGTTTTCTCGTTTGAATTGTTTTACATTGTCTTATCGGGGATTTTTATAGCTGACTATGCGGTATGGGCTTTGCTCCTTATTGAAGGCCGTACGGTGACCTGTAGTTGTTAATGTCTGTGTTATTTTGGTCTCTAGTGGACAGTTATTTCATTGGCAATCATACCACATCTTCTTTTTTCTATATCAATAGGTTTCTCTAAAGGAATGAAGTACTTTTCTGGTTAGCCCAGAACACAAAGAAATACATGATACTTAATTTTGAAAAAAAAAGACAAATATACATCATTCAATCGGTTACCTTAATTTTAACATATAGTATGAAAAAAAATAGGTATAATTATTATGATTAGGTAATAACTCTTGTAGATTTCGAACTTTTCATATTTTAAACACAAACACGTACATTATATTATAGCTAATGCATTTTCTATGTTTTAGCGTGTCATGATTTCCTAAAATTGTATCCATATTTACCAATCACATTAAATTAGGAGATACTGATCTGATACGATAAGACATAACCACGCCCAACAGGCTATATTATAAGGTGAAGTCAAACATGTTAACATCGCACCATTGTATTCGTTAAACCTTTATTTAACATATCTACGCACTCATATTAAACCCGGATATCTGTGAAGGCAGTGAAAGAACCATTTTTTATTACTTTTCATATACAAGACAATCGATCATATTGTACGAAAAAAAAATCGATAGCTGAAGAACGATGCACAGAAACAAATTGATGAATGACACTCATAATGTTTACTCAACACCAAAAGAAGTTGGTATACCAATGATCGTTATTACATTTTGTAGTATAGTTATTTCCACTATAGTCTTAATTGTCCTATTGAAGACAAAAAAGGGAAATTTCTTCAAATGGAAAGTCATAGATAGATTTAGTCTATATACCGTTATCTGTGACATCCTGTTTTATTGTTCTCAAACAGCATATGGAACTCATGATTGGTTAGAAAGATTCCTAGACATTGATATCAGCCAGTTGGAATGCACAATTTACGGGGTATTTATCATGGAGTTTCAACTTTCACAAGTGATTTTAAATGTAACAACAGCCATGTATGCATTTACTCTTGTGATGCGAAGTCGAAATATGCCGTTAGGGAAGTGGGATGCTTATCTCTTGTGTCCTGCTTTCGGAATCCCTTTGGTTTCACTTACCATAGCAGCATTCTTTAATCAATTTGAAAGAAACCCAGTCTCGTAAGTACAGTTATTGTCTGATATTTGATCCATGTTATAAAAAATATGTCACTCCTATATAAGACGCTGAATGAATATATTCAAGATTTAAATGGACAGCATATTAACTTGTCTTTGAAAATATATATGTTGAATGTTGTTTTTTTTTTGGAACGATTGATTTTTGACAATTTTTTGTTGTAATATAGAAACGTATGAAGTAGACAATAATTTTAAAAGTCTATGTCACAAATAGATTTTAAATTTGGTAATGAAATAAGCTAGGCAAAAAAGATAAGTAGATGTAAAATGTATTTTACAAATTTAATGTGTTAATATAATCAATCTATTTAATAAAATCCTTCAGATGTGCAAACGATATTAGTCAGTCAGACATCAGTATTTAGATTTTTGAATTCTGTCTAAAATATTAGTATTAAGGCTTTAAATTTCTTATATTCAGTGGCAAACAGCAACACTGTCAAAATAGACTCATTTTGGAATCGTGTCATCCATATTAAGATATGAGCAACAATTTTGCCACAAGATGTATTTAACAAAGGTGGACATGTTTTTAACATATCTGTTTGGGTAAAATGCTTGCACATATATAATTACACCAAAACATATGCGTGAAAAGGTCATTTTACAAAATCAAAAACTCATTTAATATACCAGGCTTATAATTGGTACGCCGGACGCCCATATTTCGACATGCGTATGACGTCATAGTGACATCAGTCGTCAACTTCATGCACTGAAGTATCCAGTTAAAGTAAGTTGTTCATCTGTCAATAAAATTGAAATAAATTTGAAAGGTTTGGATAAGTTTACTACTTTTGCTATTTCAGGGGCCAAAAAAAGGCTCGTATTTTACATCGTCCTTTCTGCTGAATTGTTAAATGTTGACACAATGATCTATTTGATTAATAGAAGTTTAAAATTCATGAAGGGACTATTTTGCCTAGTTGACTGTGTATAGGTTAGAACATTCGTTTTACTGATTTGTTTTAAATTTGAAATTTTTTAGTTGTTTGTTGAAAGAAGAGCGTGGATTTTTGACCACCCATTTTCTACAAATTGGACTGTTATTCCTTGTTTCACTAGTCTTGATTACGGCTTTGTACATAACTATGTGGATTTATATAAGAAGACAAACAACTGCGATGAATGCATCTTTCGGGCAACAATCAGCTGTCAACGCTAGACGTCTTGCTCTAAAGCTGTCCCTTTATGTGTTGATCCACGTAATACAATTTGGTGCGGGGGTCGTCGAAGCAGTATGGATTGCGATTGAGGAACCACCAATTGGTGTTAGATATGCAACAGTATTTATTGGTGCAACTGGTGGTATGATGAATGGAGCTGTGTATCTTACAGTGTATAAAAACTAAATTGAAATAACAATTTGATTTCAGACAATGACTCAAAGTCAAATATGTGTTGGTGCGGCTGTTGTCTACAAACATGATTACTGCATATTAAACACGTGTCAGAAGAATACTAGTACATTGAAGTTGCGTTTGTGACTGAACAATCCATTGGTCCGTTTATTCGTGAATCCAATGTACATTGATGTTGGACAAAAGACTGTAGTGTATATCCATGTTGTTAATGTGAAGGTAGTGTGCACTGATGTTGGTCACGTGACTATTGTGTATATCCATGTTGTTAATGTGAAGGTAGTGTGCACTGATGTTGGTCACGTGACTGTTGTGTATATCCATGTTGTTAATGTGAAGGTAGTGTGCACTGATGTTGGTCACGTTACTATTGTGTATATCCATGTTGTTAATGTGAAGGTAGTGTGCACTGATGTTGGTCACGTGACAGTTGTGTATATCCATGTTGTTAATGTGAAGGTAGTGTGCACTGATGTTGGTCACGTGACTGTTGTGTATATCCATGTTGTTAATATGAAGGTAGAATGCACTGATGTTGGTCTCGTGAATGTTGAGTATATTCATGTTTTTAATGTGAAGGTAGTGCACTGATGTTGAATTGGAAACGACTGTGTAAATTATCATAGGGCAGTGAACGAAAAGGGCCATTTGTGGCCACATTCCTAAAATTTCATTGAATTTGTCATGTTGTAACTCTGTATTTATGGTATATCTCGTATATTGTTTTGCCTATCAACGGAATAATGGCGCTGATAAACTTTAGAAATACGCAAAAATTAATATTAATATTTCAAATCCAACTTGTTTAATAGGAAATGTATACATCTATTTTCAGTAAAAATATTAGTTTAATGCACATTTTTTGAAACAATATCATTACTATTGCTACCTAACAACCAAATGTTATCCAATGGCAATGCATTATATATTTAACAAGATATAATATTAATATTTGGCATGAAAACAGATAAATTTAAGATGCATATCGTAAGCTAAACCAAACATGCCAAAGTCAAAGGAAAATGTAAAAGATAAAAACAATTATTAACAAACAACACTACACAAAAATAACTGTAACATTCTAGAAAATTAAGTAACATAATTGGCTTCGTTAGTCCTCTTTGGACATACATATATTCCTTTGCTCTGATGGTAAAATCGCTCATCATTACATACGTTTCATGAATTATTACATGTTCACAATATCATTTATAGTCTTTTAATCTATACATAATATGGAAGATTTTGTCGCTCTTGCTAAGTGTTGCCCTTTCAAATCTGCTCATGCGTTGAGGTTTATACTCTTGTTTTTTTTTCTACTGTTTTTCTCTGTTTCGACCTATTATGTTATCAACAATGTGATTAAACCGCTATATTAACAAATTATAAAAATTTCCCTATTTATTATTTCGATCCAGAGTTGACTGAGGTATAGAACTATAATAAGTCCTTGTCTTCTCTCGTCCGGCAGTGAAACCTTGCTAAAGTCGAGCATCAGGTTGTTTAAAAACGCAGCCACATAAAACATTAACATATTGTATTAAATTGAATATTATGTCAGTTTTTGTGTAATTCAGTAAGTTAAATACGTTTTATAAAAGTCCAAAACAAGTTCTGTGTAAGTATTTAGTATGTATTGCCCTCTAAAATTTCAACTTGGTTGCCCTTGCTATTTGTCCCCATTTTCAGTTAGATTTTTTATATGGGCACCATTTGTGTACTAGATTTGGGTAAATATTTTTTTGACATTGTATTCAAAATCGTATTATTGAACACATTTTTGTTCGTTATCGTACCCATGGTACCTAAGGTTGTTGTATGTTGTCTTTTGTAGTTTTTACTTTTTAACACCCAATAAAGATGTGATCGAAGAACAGTGTGCTTTTTTCAATGAATGTCGGATTCTCAATGTTTAACTAACTGTCATCTCCGGTATAGGACAGACTTTTGGGAATATATTGTTTTCTTTCTATTCATACATAAAATATTTGTTGATCTCTTCTGCCAATTCATTTCAGATACTTTTGGCAGTGATTAAAATTCTTCATTACGGTATCAAAACAAAGACACAAGTTCCATCATAGCATTGTATGTCAGATTTAGGTTGCATTTCTGTAAATATTGACAATGCAATTTCCTATAGGGACTCCTTTTACGGCTAAAATTGTACCACTTTTACTAATAAGTTTGGAAAAAATCTTATCCTAGAATTGAAACTTCATATGCACTACATAGGAAAAACGCCTTCATCTTTATAAAATTTGAATGTTCTGATATAAACAAAAATCGACCCTATTTTTGTTTTAGAATATGCCGAAAGATAACTAACATATTACTTTAAACTGTGCAATGAGTACACTGAGACAGTTTATTTTACTTATTCAGGAAAAATATAAATTGCTGTCTAGAAAAAAAACCAAGGAGATTTGGTATGATTGCCAATGAGAAAACTATCCACTACAGTTAAAATGAATTGGATGTAAGCAATTATAGACACCCGTACGACCTTCAAAATGATCAAAACCCATACTATATAGTCGTCTATAAAAGCCCCCGAAATAAAAAAATATAAAACAATTCAATTTATAAACAAAACATTTTACGGCAACCAAATATGACATAAATGAACCAACGAATATCACTGAACTACTGGCACCTGACTTGGGACAGTTACATAATCATTCGGATCGATATAAAGCTTACAAACGTCTAACAAAAACACAGATCTGTCGTGGCAGGGTATTTATACACCCCTAACAACAAAAACGACACAAAGTACACAACTGAGAGTACCTGCAGTTACTGGCAGCTAGTTCAAAGAACAAAAGCAACTTATACAGATTGTAATGCAACATCGTTTGTAATATGGGATAACGTCACCAATTTGAATTGCATCAATTCACAAGCGAAAGCGCAGACGACGTTTATCGGATTTTAGATATATGATTTGACGTTGTTTTCTGTCAATTTTATTAGAATGGAGATAACAATAGTGTATGTTAAGCTCCGACGGCATCAATTTGTGATTTGATGGTCGCAAATACCCGTTTACTGGCTCCCCTTACGCGTCACCGATAAACTTAAATTTACGACCCTTAAATTACCAATTGATGCCGTCGGGGTTTAGAATGCAATACAGTTATCTGCAAAATACCATGTATCTAATACTAAGACATCAATCAGTACACATCCTACATCGAATTAATTTAGTGTAAAGACGACAGAGGACAACATTGTGCCTTGTGCAATGCCAATATAAAAGTGTAGACAGACCGAGTACGGTGAATGTGCATATGTGTATTACAATAAAATTTAGTATTGTTTTCGTTATCTTTTTCTTTTGAAATTGACGTTGCTGCAAATATTCTATCAACTTCTGAAAATTATTCATCAAGTTGAAGATGTTTTGGTATTTCAAAAAAAAATTAAATTTGCAACCTGACTTGAAGCAAACTATGGCCAATCAAGGACATAACATAAGTTGAATAATTGTAAGGTGGCATTTTACAAAGTCGATAATAAAAGAAGGAATTGATTACAGCATAACATGTAAAAAAAATTATATTATAAACATGGCAATTATTCTATTGTTTATGTAAAACTGTGAGAATAAATTTATATATTTCTATTTGTAAAGAAACTTCATAGGGTGTGTTTTGCAGTACAAAAAAAGACATATTCGATATTTATTTTCAATTTTATTTATTTTCTCACTGCTCGAGTTAAGTTCGACTTTGAATTAAAGTTTGAGTTTGAGTTCGAATTAAAGTCCGAGTTGAAGTCTGAGTTGCTTTAAAATTTACATGTCGTGTTAAACTTTGAATTCGGGTAACATTTTGACTTAAAGTTCGAATAAAACTTAATACAATGGTTATTATTGCGCATCACGGTAGCAAAACCCATGGAATCAATAATGGGCAAATGATAACGAAGTGTCTTTCTGGATTGACCTTCATTAAGAACCCTCAAACACAAACATTTGAAAGACAATGAAGTACAAGACTAAAACACATATAAAGCTATAAGACCAAAAATGACAAAACATGGCCAATTCACAGGTTACCTTTGTATGCGAGGGTTAGAACCCTAGTTCTTAATCATTTCTACATTCCTCACTACATAATTTACCAGATAATGCTGTCCTTCGAACTTTATAAAAATATATTATCCAATTATAAGCACTTAGCATGGAGTACTAGGGAATAATATTAAAAAAATAATTGGGTCTGTGTCAGAATAATATTTCTCACTAGAACTGGTTATGCCCTTGAATTTCAAACAAAAAAACATGTGAACGGATAAACAACCTTTTTTGCTTACATACTTTGACATATGTTGTAAGAAATATATATATGACATTGATGTTATCCAACTAACTATTTCTTTCTAAATGAAACACTCATGCATACTGATGTCTATGTTAGACTTTGACATGTGAACTGTACACACACGTATTTTGACATGTCAACTGCACACACAGGCACAAGTATGAGAAAAAAATATTTATATAGTTTACCTGTACTTGATAAAGTGATATGTATTTATTTTCTTAGACAAGTAACTTTGATTGCACACGGCAATATTCAGACTAAAAATTATGATCAACTAGATAGAACATAGTTGTCTACTCCTTATGTTACTTTTTCTTTCCTAATTTGGGATATTCATGTGAATATACGAGTGTACATAATAATATCCCAGTTGATTTGATATGTGCGTGTTTGCAGTGATATCTGGGAAACTCACTTCACTAATTCGATATTTCTTTTTGTTTTTCTAGATAAAAGGCAGATGTGGTGTGAGTGCCAATGAGACAACTCTCCATCCAAATAACAATTTTAAAAAGTAAACCATTATAGGTTAAAGTACGGCCTTCAACACGGAGCCTTGGCTCACACCGAACAACAAGCTATAAAGGGCCCCAGTATATTTTGTTTTGGTGCATTACACAAAATCATGTCTTCTTGAATTGATCAAGCGGTGCTCTGCCAAATCTCCTGTAAAGTTCATCAACTGATAAAAAGGATAGGACGAAATGATTTGTTATCAGCATGTTAAGTATTAAACTATGAAATTGTTTTCTATTACTGTTGGCATTATTTAGTGCGGAATATCATTTTTTATCCATTATACCTTTTATGTTTCAGAGTAAAGTACTTTTTCTAAAATGATTTTAATGTAATTTCTTTGATAGATATAACAAGATGTGGTATGAGTGCCAATCAGATAACTCTCCATCCAAGTCGCAATTTGTAAAAGTAACAATATAGGTCAAAGTACGGTCTTCAACACGGAGCCTTGGCTCACACTGAACAGCAAGCTATAAAGAGCCTGTACATTTTGTTTTATCTACAAATCGAAACTTGAAAATGGGAGAGTTTAGAAAAAAAAATAGCAACGACTAATGTTGATGTGCCTGTCCCAAACCAGGAACCTCTTCGGCACTTTTTGTATGTCACAACTGACTTTTTTTTTAGAACTTGATGTTAATGACAGATCTTAAATTGGGTTTTCATAAACTTATTCACAAAATTAATAGACGTTGGAACAATTTAGAGCTTGATATATTGTGTAGACAGAACCAGACTCGTAAAAATGATATCTATTGTATAAGACCCTTTTTTTCGCTATAAATTTCTTTCTGTTATTTTCATTGTCGGGTTACTCTTCAGTAACGCATATTCTTTTTATAGATAGAAAGTTAATTATCATTAAACCATAAAAGAACAAACTTTACAGACAACATGGAGAAGTTCAAATGAAAGTACACACTTACATATACTTACACACACAAATAATAATGAGAATTGAATTATGATAACGTAGAAAGAGGCATTAACAGTCTTCCCTTTTCTATAAGCAGTGCAGGATTCGAGGTTCGGAATTTACAAAGTAAACACAAAATATGTAGGTCAATGATAATATTGAAATGAATTGTGCACAACTTCCGAATTTCGTTGAAAGGTCTATCATGTCTATGTTATAACGTAATGTTTTTGATAGCCGAATTCCAAATTTGTTTAAATTAAACAATTAATCGAAGTGTGATACTTTTAAAACAAAAATTGTGAAGGCGGCATTTTACTCATAGAAATAGATTTGAGAATTCAGCAGTCCTTAATATTGTTTAAATGTACTGGATCTATACAATATACATCGTTGTTTGTACGATACCGAAAATATATAAATTTATATTAACTGGATGATAACTTGTTTTCATATGCTACAACAAAATGTTATCATTGCACAGTTAATTTCTAATTTCCAATGGATATCGTCCGGTTCCCCGGTACACTATCATGCTTGTGATAGATCTCTATAGATGTAATAAAAGAGTTTAGGTGAGTTACATATTTCAGTCAAATTACTTCCGTAACAATATTAATTTTATTATTACTATAATAACAATTTGTTGTTGAATCCCTTGTGCAGTTGGGTAAATCGAGTTGTCCCTAAAATTACCATTTAAACATAGAGTTCGACTATGCTTACTTTGTAAATATTTTATTGATAGAAACTTTCTGAAAACTGTTGCAATATTTTGTTTCTATATACAGATTATTGACCCTTTCATCTTGATAAATTGCAGTCTCTGATATACATCGCAAATTATTGAAAAGACATTGTGTCACAAATAATACTATAAGACTGGTGTTTATTTATTTGTTTACAAAACATTATTGAAATTCCGTTGGTACAACTTCTTATGTCTGGACATTTCTCGTTTGACTCGACTATTGAATCGAACTCGAATCATAACTCGAACGTTGACTCGTTCGTCAACTGGAACTCAAATTAGAACTCAAACTTTAACTCGAAAGGTAACAGTCAGTAGGAAGACATGTCGCCGTACCTGGATACAAGTTTCTGACTCCGGGTAGTCTTTGCTTTACTTCGCTTGCTTATAGGAGAAGGAGCAACACCATATTTCACGTCTATTTCATTATATGCTCACATAACGCTAACACCATAACTCTTTCGACAGACGAAACAAAAAAGAAGGTGTGAAAGTACATTATGAGGAGTAAGATTAAGAAGAAATTTCTTTCTCTCACACGTTTCACTAGCAGAAGATACAGATGAACGGATGTACGCACACCCTCGGCAGTATTCCCACGTCTACCGCCCGCTAGAAAAAGGTGGGGTTTACTTAATGGTCATTACAAGATATAATTACTGGAAATAAACTCATCATAGATACCAGGACTACATTTTTTATATACGCCAGACGCGCGTTTCGTCTACAAAAGACTCATCAGTGACGCTTGAATCAAAAAAAGTTAAATAGGCCAAATATAAAGTACGAAGTTGAAGAGCATTGAGAACCAAAATCCCTAAAAGTTTTGCGAAATACAGCTAATATAATCTATGCCTGTTAAAAAAAAAAAAAAAAAAAAAAAAGCCTTAGTATTTCAAAAATTTAAAATTTTGTAAACAGTTAATTTATAAAAATAACCATATCAATGATAATTTATGTCAGCACAAAAGTGCTGACTACTGGGCTGGTGATACCCTCGGGGAAATAAATCTCCATCAGCAGTGGCATCGACCCAGTGGTAGTAATTAAACTCATCATAGATACCAGGACTAAATTTTGTATATACGCCAGAAGCGCGTTTCGTCTCCCATTGACGAGGTTCCACACTTTGGGACAGACAC
Organism: Mytilus edulis; assembly: GCF_963676685.1. Classification (NCBI taxonomy): domain Eukaryota; kingdom Metazoa; phylum Mollusca; class Bivalvia; order Mytilida; family Mytilidae; genus Mytilus; species Mytilus edulis. The sequence continues at coordinate 70,097,241 of NC_092353.1, read as the reverse complement.
ACCTTAGATTTTGAGTATTTGGAATTTCTTTATACCTTTAAAACTAAAATAATAAGTATACGGATAAAATTGGTGTTGAGTATATGTCACTGACACAGCTACTTTACAACACAAATTCTATAAAACGTCCATATCTGATCACACATCAATAGGCATACAGTATCTTTAAATTGTCAGTAGTCTTTATAATGAATTTATCAGAAAACAAAGATTTGCAATTAACACTAATTATGTTTTTAAATGACAAACAATTAAGAAGTGACAAAAAAGAGTAACGAATGAGGTTCGTCGCTTTGAGAACATACATAGATTAGATTCATAAGTTTCCACACGTAAAAAAGGATATTCATGGATAAGCATTATACCATTTCTCATGGAATCATTTCTTTGTTATTCTTTCCCATTTCAAGAATTGAAATTTCTCAGTCTCGACTATCTTTTCATTATTATTTTGGTACTGTTAGTTGATCGTATATTAACATCAATATATAACTCAACATTGTCTAATTAACAGGGGGCCATGTATCCTAGGATACATCCTAAGATATGTATATGGACATTATTTAGGATTGTCTTATGAGACATTACTTATGATGTAAAACAAAGCTATCCTATGACAGTCCTAACTACATGTACGATTGTTTTAGAACTATCCTGTACATTTATGCAATTAAAACAGATATGAAGAAATGAACATGAAATATATTTTAAAGTATTTTAGTACACATGTACACGGTGAGAGGTGCCTCTTTGATGAAAAAAAATAACGCAAAATAATCGTTAACGTAATACTTATACACTATATACTATTAAAAATGATAAATAAATACCATACAACAACTAAACTCAATTATCGTGCTACAATAATGTTATTTTGTCCTTAGGTCTACTTACCGTTATTGAATGTGTTGAATCAGCTTTAGTCAGCATGATTTATTTTCAAATGAGCAGATTATTATGACATCGTCTCGATACGTTTTGAAGAGCTGCAATGGATGTCCATTTCAGATTATTTTGTATACAGAAAAGCAACTTTACTTATGAATGTTCTTAACAAAATGACTCCAGAATATCGCAACATAATCAGATTAGTTCTAGAACAAACAGATAAAATACTTGCAATATGCTTTTTTCCAAAACTAGATCTTAATGCTACAAACGCTCTTTGTTGCTATCTGAAGTATTTTATAGAACCATGTGAATACAAATTTAAAGCAACTTTACACAATTGAATCTTTAAAACAAACATAATAATGTTTAAAAATATTTAGTTTTTATGCTTATACCTGTATAATAGTTTAATATTTGTATTAGCATTTATGATATTGAATTTCATACTTTATGTTGTAACATATGTAAATGATGCGGACATTGTTGTAAACTAGTCTGTCAACTAAATAATTATGTTCCAATTATTATCAATTTCTGCTTGCCGAAGTGATTAAGCTTAAGTTACAAAGATGCAACTTAATTCAGCAAGCAATCAAATATGGAGGCGAATAATGATAAGGAAAAGAGATGGGATAGTATCTACACAAAGATCATTTTTTCAAATATTGACTGTAGGTCATTTTTGTCATTTTTATTTCGACTCAGGACATCGTAACTTTTGGAATTATCCTAGAACCATCCTAAGACAGTTAGGTATTTATCCTAACTTTAGGACCATATGTAGGACATATCTAATCTTAGGAGACTTTCGTAAAGCTGACTTTGGACTAAGTCGTGTCATAATGCCATCCTAAGACGCGTTCTAGTCCAAAGACAGCTTCGTGGACACGGCTCTAGGTCTTTACAGGTTTATTCCAATCTTGTATTATTCGTTAATTTTCTCAAATGCAAAAAGACAGATTGTCATGAATTATCGTTAGACAGTTGTTCTTATGTTATTGTACATTAACTCCTGATTCATTAATCTCTACTTAGATTGGCAATCATACCACATCTTCTTATATCTATAGAATAAGGAATGAGTTGTAAAGTTACTATGACACTCTTTGTTACAGTAGTATGTCTCATAATTGATTTGTCCGTTTTAAATCACTATTACTTAAAAATCCAGCAGAAAATGCTGCATATCCATGCCCAATAATATTCTGAGCATCTTTTCCTGCCATGCGACGTACAAAAACTGAATCTCCCTTCTTACAAGAAATTAATTGTTGCTAACACGCCGGTGGAATATCCATAATTTCGACCAATCACTTGATGATTCTGCATAATCTCGACATGAAGTTTTTCTCCATTTGAGAACATTGTGAATAAAAAATGATAAAGTCCGTCCTTTGGAACTGTAAAAACTCCAGTTGTTTTATCATAAATATTTCAACATCAGTTATAACCTGGTCGAATTCTATTTTTTTAGTCTGATGTAAGGTAGTATAGGTCGACAGAGTTACACAAAACCCAGGTCTTTTGTGTATGAAGTTCTTCAAAACACGAAGGTAAAATATCGCTGTTAACTAGGATTTTCTTATCCCAGGAATAGATTTTCTAAGCCGTATTTGGCATTTTTGATCCTCAATGCTCTTCAACTTCGTACTTGTTTGGCTTCATAAATATTTTGATATGAGTGTCGCTGATGAGTCTTGTGTGGGCGAGGCGCGCGTCTGGCGTGCTAAATTATAGTCCTGGTACCTTTGATAACAAATTAATGATGATCTACTCATCGTGTTGCCAGAATTGGGTAATAATGCAATAGTTATTTGAAACGAATGCTACCATTGAGAATGTCTGAAAATAAAAAAATAAAAAACCTTAACAAACAAAATCTAAAAAATCAGATTCTGTTTAAGAAGTTATTGTAAAAGATTTTTATAAATGGTGAGCATGTTTGGTTTGATAGAAATAGCTTTCCATAAATGAATTTCTGGGCTGAAGAAGAAGTAGAGTGTATTTGAACTTTTCATATGAATTGTTTTGCATTAATTTAAGCTTTGAGTAAACTACAAAATAAAAACAAGAAAGTAATTGATTATTTTTTTTGTATTCAAGTTAGGTCTTAACAAAAATAAAGGAATTGTTCGGGACTAGGTACATTTGATTAAATTTGTATTTATATAAGTGAAAAACTAAATGGTTAGATGATGAATCATGCGGAAGAATTTAAAACTGTAAGTGACGAAATTCCTGTAACAAGTATTTAATTGGATGGGCCAGAAGCGATTATCATTATATATCTCTCTCTCTCTCTCTCTGCACTGCATTGACTTGTATGATTTTGTTGAACTGATGCATCTTTGAAAATGTTTAGGCATGACAGGAACTCAATATATAAAAGTTATATGTAGTCTATGTTTCAGAAAATTAAAATCGTACTTGGATTTTGATGTGCATTAAAATCCAGTTTGCAACAGATAGAACAAAAATTAACAAACACATGAGTTTCATTTGAAACGGTCCCCTCAGTTACACAGTTTAAATCATCTATTATTTGCAGATATCTACTGTCCATCTATTCTCTATCTCCATTTTAATCAATACTACTCACTACATTTATTATATGAGGGAAACATCTCAAACATCTTTCCCAACTTAGATGGTTTTTTGCACCTTCTGCAGGAATTGAAAAAAATGAATTGGCAAATCTATAAAAAACATAATTTTGTGAAACATAAAATGCATTTAAGAATTGAATGCTCCTTTTTGTAATTCATTTGAGTGTAAAAGGTTGACCGAAGAAGCTTTTGTTTGAAGTGCGGAAGCGCAACGTTGAGGTTCTGACGTTGAAAAAACGTAATATTTTCAACATTGTATCGACGTTGAATATAGTTTGAAACTTAATATTGAAACAACATTGTTTCAAGTTGAAATAAGCAATTCATTCATATTTGTTTGTCGTGTCAAATATAGCATGTATAGGTGGTTGGTTTGTCGTTTTAATAGTTTTAAACAAATTGTGTCCAGATCTTCTATCGTGGACAATACGTTGAGGTCTTTGCTTATTTTTGAAAGCCGTTTAGGGATCTCCACATCAAGGGATGGATAACTGTCTCATTGGCAATCATACTCCTGATATCTTTGATACTTAGTCACTACAAACAATATTGAAGCCGCATGACTCGACAGATGACATCAGCAAGATTTGATCTTTAACAGGTTATGACCAAAGCTCATATAGCCAATATGTGATCTGGTAAATAAATACAAACAATCTGTTAATTTATTTTTAATATTTTCGTGAAAATGAATTGTAGTCTCTGAACCCCTCTGGCCATTTCAATTGCATATCCCTTCTTTTATTCAGCGTCTGTTATGTTTATGATGTTTATGATGTTTATGATGTTTGTGTTTTCCTGAAGAAAAAAAAACCACGAATAACATTAGGTAAGCATAAATTAACAATTACGTAGAACGTTTTTTAAATTAATTTACTGGTTTACATAAACGCGGATCCGTTTTTACGATTTTTTGCTACTGTACATGTAGCAATACAATACAATACAATATGCTTTATTTCAAAAATACTCTCGAGCACCAGGTTCTCTTTTTACAAATGCCACCTATTTCAAGCATAATTAAGATTTTATTGTAACAATGCCACTCATCACGATCACCAGGATTTATTGTAACAATGCCGCCTATTACGAGCACCAGGAATTATTGTTATAATGCCACCCATCTAGAGCACCAGGATGTATTTATAAAATGCCACCTATCTCGAGCACCAGGATGTATTGATAAAATGCCACCTATTACGAGCACCAGGATCTATTGTAACAATGTCACCCATTTCGAGCACCAGGGTATATTGTAATAATGACACCAGTCTTATTGATTACAGTTTATGTTTTAAATTTGATATGCATAAAAAAATATATATACAAATAAAATCTAATGTCTTTATTCGTAATTTAAGGGCCCATATAAAGTATATAAATCAAAACAAATCACAAAGTTTAAACAGTATCCACACAAACAACACATGCAATTTCAGGTGAGAGGTACGTAAATGAACGCCTCTAGCGGAAAACGGAAAATTTGACGTTTGTTGCTATGAGAGTTATCTCCCATACACCTGAAAAAATATTTTCAAGATGTCGGAATATACTCCGATCCGTCGGAATAATGGTTAATTTGGTGGAAGAGTATTGAATGCAACTCATCAAAATGTAACGAAAATTGAAGTATGTAAAATGAAATATCTTGTTACAGTTAAACAGTGCTTTCTCCCATGAAAATGAAAGTAACTTGGCATGTCGTGATGGTCGGAGAGTGATTGAGTTGGGATCAGTTGGGTTTACTAGCTGACCAACATTGATGCTTGCAAGAACTTCTATTCACCATAAAGTTTCTACAAAACTGTTAAAAAATACAAAGAATGGGTCTCGGAAGTATTTTGTTTATACCTTTAGGTAACTGTCCATACATTAACTTACTATACGCTGGTAATCGTAACAGATCAGAGACTTTACTGGAAAATCGGGAATGTTGATATGGGACGTGAAAACGAAATGTAGTATTGATAAGAATATCATAAACACGTACATGCATTACACTCCCAAAATAAGAAATTAACGCTTACACTATGTATTGTCATTTTATATATTGAAATTCCATAGCAAACATAGTCACAGACTTACATTCAGTCATTTGCATTCAAAGAAATATATTTGTTTCTCAAAACAACTGTGAAAACGGCTAGGACGTATTCAATTCTCGAAAAAAAGAGGTTAATATTGATATTTCTGTTATACATATATATATATATATATACTAGTAACCATTTTCCCATTAAATATAAACATAAACCTTTCTTTACAGTGCTTTCTTTCACGTCCGCAATATATAGATTTTGAAAATGAAAGTACTAGTACTATTTTAAAACACATAATTTGTAGTAAAAAGATATTGAAGCAAAAGAGTTTAATTGCTGTCTGTGTGACATGAAATTTGTGAAATATAACGTCGAAAAAAACTTCAGACGGGTAAGCAAGAAAAAGGAGTAGGTCCTGTAAGTATCGATTTTGGCCTCAAATTTCCAGTTAATCTAACGAAAGATTTTGACAATATTTTAACACTAAAAGTGTCTATTTCAATTGATTCAATTGGTTTATGTGAAATATTTTAACTGATTAAGTCATTAAAAACACTCCGATTCAAGCTTTAATATGAAAAATCTTTTAAATATGCAAAGAAATAGTCACTTTTCAGATGTTTTTTGTCAAAAATGAATGTGGCCGCACACGTGTTCATCCTCAACCTTTATATATGTTCAATATTTTGAATGAACACGAATGCGGCCACTTTCATTTAAGACGGAAACCGTCTAAAATTTAACTAAAATTCTAAAATTGTGAAGATTTCAGTAATTTAGCATGACTTAATGATGTTAGTACCCGATATATGTGCATTGTATTGTCAAAAACAGCCCATATTTGTGTAGCAGAAGCATTCTACTTTCCAATTAAAAGCTAAAAAGATTACATTTTCACAATTTTGCAAAACTGCTATATTTTGGGGCCAAAATGGGGTCTCATTGAACCTACTCCTTTGAAGGGACAATAAACTTGAACGTGAATCGAAATGGGGATTGGGCCTTGTACACGGACAAACGGGAAGTAAAACTGTCTTTCAAAATGAACGAAAATTTAAAAAAAAATGTTACACGTTGCTTTTCAGTCAATTTGAATTGAATGGAACATTGTGAATTACAAGCTTCCAGCACGAAAATACGGTATGGGAAAAATAGAGATCCTCTGCATGAAAATTAAACTTTACCGCCACTTCAAAAATAAAATAATTAGCAAAGTACATATATTATACTTAAGATTTAAAATTGTCTCCGTGCATCAATCAATTCATTTTAAAATGCGCAAAATTTCGGAACTACAGTAATTTCCATTTCAGTTGATACTGTTTGGATACATGTGCAAATGCTGCTATAAAAATTTAGAATTAGAGTTTTTATTTTTCCTATACGCATTTCTTCTCATTTTTCGCAATATATAAAACTTTGCAAAACATTCTGAAGTACGAACAGGAATATTTTTGGCATAAATTACGAGACACATAATGCCGTTGCAATTTCCAATCGCTGCAACATATACTTAATACGTTAAAACTCCCTCAAAGTCGGTTCTTCAAAATCACATGCAGCTTTTCTAATCAGTACATTGTTAGCTTGATCATTACAGTTCACAAAATCTAGACTGGATACATTTATCAGAACGTCATATAATGTGTGTTCAAAGTCCTTGTTGAACAATATAATATATAAATAACACATAACTGAGTGGGGGATAGAGCAGATTGGTACCCCAAGAAAACATTGTCAACCGAGGTGAAGCCGAGTAACAAAAAAATCGAAAGTTAATAAGTTGGAATTTATATACATCTGTTTTTAAATATTCACATCTATGCACTGTCCTCACTACAATAATGGAACAAAAGTAACGAAAGGAAAAAAAGTACCCCAAGAAAACATAGTCAACCGCGGTGAAGCCGAGTTACAAAAAACCAAAAGTTAATAGTTTGGAATTTATATACATTTGTTTTTAAATATTCACATCTATGCACTGTCCTGACTATAATAATGGAACAAAAGCAACGAAAGGAAAAAAAAGTAGGGATAATATGCTTCAAACTTTAAAATATTTTTTTTGTTTTGCTTTTGCCTATAATTTACATTTATCCCACATCTTCTTTCGTGTCATATTAAACACACCATTTAAGTTTGCAAATGACCAGTACTATTTGGATCGAAGTATGTGTTCATGTTTGTGTTGCGTTCACGTGCCATTGAAACATAATTTTAAATATTTTATATACATGACCTTCTGCAACTATCGGGGGAATAAAAGTTTACTGTTGTGTTTAATCATTCCAGAAATACGTTATAAATACAGCCAAACAAATTATAATGAAGCGGTCATTGTCTTTACAATTCTGCTGATATAGCCTTGACGTTGCGTAATCCTTTCGGCGACGTCATGATTTTTTTCTCGTTTTCCGTCAGGCACACCCATTCAACGATTGATATATAAAAAGGGAGTTCGGTAACCTCATGAAAATTATATATCAAAAGAAAGGAAAATAATACCTTAAAAACATTTGATTTGTATAGAAAACTCGTAGGATTGGTTTCAACGTCAGAATAAGTAAGGCTTAAAATTTCTTATTAAAGGTTTAAAGGAGTAGCATGAGTAGGTTCAGTAAGACCACTTTTTGGCCCCAACATATAGCAGTTTTAGAAAATTGTGAAAATGTAATCTTTAAGCTATATTTTGGAAAGTAAAATGCTTCTGCTACATAAATATGAGCTGTTTTTGACAATGCAATGCACAAATATCCCTTAACTTACATACTGGTTATTGATAATTATAAATGTTAAAAATAAAAATAATAAAAACGTACCTCGACATCTTTTACCTCCATCCCTAAATCTTTCCTCTTCATTTTTCTCATGATCAAATTTTCCTAAAACTCTGTCCCTTAAATCTGTGCAAAAAATAAGAATAACAGCGATCATCATCGCCATGCAATATTTCATATTTGTAAAATTCGAGTGAAAAATAAAAAGAAATCATTAAGAATTTCAGAGCATAGATGAAAATAATTATAATAATGTGATTATGTATGACGGATTAAAATGTTATATAGAAAAGTGGGAGTTGATAATCTAACTTCGCAAAAGTTCCTTTTCAATAACAAATCAGCAGTAAAGAACTAAATAACTGTATGTAAGCTGAGTATGCTGTTCCAAGATTAAAGTACATATTTATATAGAGGTGTAGTCATATTGGAACGTACAACAAAAAAGACGATGGACACACTGAAGCCAGTAATGATATCTCTACAATATGCAATATGGCGAGGTTTTCAAAATATACACATTTGTTCATTATAATCTCCCAATGTTAACATCACTGAAGTATTTAAAGCCAATTAATACAGCAACTAATAATAATTAACAGAAACACTTATATTTCCTAAATATTGTTCAAGAAAATTGTTCAATCCCCTGTGTTTGTATCACACTTGACTATCGCTGTCGCGTGCGGTTATACATTTGTCAGCATCATGTCACGTGATAATTCTGGGAGTGCTAATCCTCATGTATCAGCTGTTAGATACTGCTCTTTCACATGCTGTGATTTCTCGCGAGTGTGATTTATCTATGTTTAAAATATTTCCGGATAATAACAGATTAGTTTTAGTAGTATATTTCGCTGAATGAAAATTTATATTTTTGTATATTTTTTACGATTTTAATAAACGTCCGGTTAGACGTCGTTTTGAGCTTATATTTCTTTTAAATATTGCTGATTTTATTAGATATTGTACAAAATAAAAGGCGACATTGATTGCAATTTTCGATAGACAAATCCTTATTTATGAACTTTTGTTGAACGTCAGGGAAAAATATCAACCACATTTCATCATTGAAATGACTTTGTGTGCCGGGTGGGTTCATTCTAACAATATGTGCACGGTCAACGCTTTTACAACCCTATAAAATTACCAAAAGAATAATTCAATATTATAAAATTACATTTTTTCGCTATGATCATGAAAAAATTATTACTATCATGACAAGTGTCACTTTTATTCACCTGTGCACTTTATCGTGGAAATGTTTTCATCATGAATGTTACAATCATTTTAAAATAAATGTTCATTCCAGTATGACGCGAGATTGCTATTTGTCAATCAAATAATGAAACATACATCTAATGTAATTATTTAAAATGTAATCAACTAGTTCCTGCAATGCCTTCCAAACTGTTCCGGGTGTACAGATTTGTCTGTACTTAGAGTAAAATGTGCGGTGTAAATGTGTGGTGTAAATACGGCCATATTAGTTCAAACGTTATGATGAACCTTAAATAAGTAGATTATACTAACAAACATGACACTTCATTTCGCAAGACATGACGAATAAGATCAGTACCGGAAAGGCCTGTTGCTCAATCCTTTTTATATCTTAATGAATAAAATATGTTTAAAATCAAAGGCCGAATAAATGAAAAATTGAGACACATCAAACCGTTAGAACAAAATATGAGGTCACAACCAATGAGGTTATTTACAGATTAAAACATTGCACTTGAAGGGTAAAACAGGTTAGTACAGAAGCAGTGGAGTACACACGAAGGATAACTTAATAATGGAACCGTCTCCACACGAAGGATAACTTAACTATGAAACCATCTCTACACGAAGGATAACTTAATAATAAAATCATCTCCACTGAAGCACTGGTTACTGGTCGCTCTATCGTTCATTAGGAAATCGTTCTTTTATTGGCATTATACATTCTGATAAGTTTATGGATACGGATGTTTTCTTAACACCAATCGGCAGATATATTGTTCATTGTGGGGACTACAATAGATTTTACAATAACTGATAATATATGTTGTTAAATTGATGCTCCCTACGTAAAAAAGGATAATATTTATATAATCTTTACTAGACGTGGGACGTTTGTGCTTCAACTTATAGAACATTTGCGTTTTTAAAAAGGTCATTTGCCCATACTAGTATCATGATATAGCTGCATTGTACTCACGACTGTGCTTATTTACCTATTTTAATCTTATTAAGTTCTTCACTTAACGTATTTACGTTTGCTCTGATTTGATTTATTTCTTTCTTGTGGGCATTTTCTTTTTCTATCAATTCTTTACGAAGTATATTTATTTGCTCTTTCGCCATATCCAATTCTACTATTACTTGTTTAAAGTCATTTCTTGTCGTATCTAGTTCTACTTTCACTTGTTTAAGTTCATTTCTCGTCGTATCTAATTCTAATTTCACTTGTTTAAGTTCATTTCTCGTCGATTCTAGTTCTACTTTCACTTGTTTAAGCTCATTTTTAGTCGACTCCAATTCGACTTTCACTTGTGTAAGTTCCTTTCTCGTCAATTCCACTTCTACTTTCACTTGTGCATGTTCATTTCTGGTCGATTCCAATTCTACTTTCACTTGTTTAAGTTCTGTTTCATTTAATTCCAATTTTACTTGCGCTTGTTTAAGATCTTTGCTCGTCAATTCCAAATCTACTTTCACTTGTGTAAGTTCGTTTTTCGTCGATTGCAATTCTACTTTCACTTTTGTAAGTGCCTTGTTGTTCGATTCCAATTCATCCGTCACTTTCTTTATTTCACTTCCGTGTTGAAGTAGTTCGTCTTTTATTTGGACTATATTTTGTTCCACTTTATGTACATATAATGCACCCAGCAAAACAATTACAGACAGTAGCAAAACAACTATATGATTCCCCATTTCTGTTATGTTTCAAAACGTACAATGTCCTTATTAGTAACATTCACGGGTGACTGACATGTTTAAATGTTGTTTGAACAAAGACGTTTAAAGTCCATGAGGGTCTGGCTGGTGGAGTCTTTAGTTCTGGTTTTTTTTTAAATGTTAGCATTTTTTCTTTTCTTTATATTTCTCATTGATCTTCAATTTTGATATGTTTGATCATCCCATTAATCTTCATTTTTATTGTCCTATTTTTCTGTTTTCTTTAATTTAATTTAGTCTTTAATTCATTATTCCTTATTCTGTAAACTGCATCCACACTTTTTCGTGGTATGGATAATATACCTGATTTTTTTTTAAATATTGTGTGATGGTATTTCAAATGTTTATGATTTTGGAAACAAAACATGAATTAAAAACATTTGGGGTCACCGACTTCGTAATGTCACTATATCAACCTAAATTTCGTGTTTTCCCAAAAATTAACAATATTTGGTTGTTATTTAAAATTTCGTATAATATAATAATATCGAGGCTACAACCATAACTCTTTTTTTCACGTTGAACAGACGATTTGTATCAACCAACTGAAGATTCAAGAATGTGTTGATCCTTAAAAATATGATTTCATTATGTTGCAAATAATGATTTGCAGGACTGATGTATGCTACCATCACATCAAAAATCTAATCCTTGCAATGTTTGAGTCAACAAATGAAATCTATATTATAAAGTTACTGAATACAAATCCCTCTTAATAATTCAGCCACACATCATCTATGCGTGTTCGTACAATTTCATTTCATCAATAATTGAATTGATGCACTGAAATTGTGGTGTTAACTATTATAAATTCTGTAAAGCCACCAACGCTGAAAACACGTTAATTATCATAGTAACTAAGCAGCAATACAAAAGATATACAACGGGACATTTTTGCGGTAAATCTATTTCGCATATTTTGGCGGATAAATGAAATTTACAAAAATAAATTATTCGACAATTGATGCATACGTTCGGTGCATAGACTATTATACTTTCTAATACCTAACGCGTTTTGTGAACGATAGATTTCTTTTTACAGTTGACAGGTATATGTTAGATTCATCAAAACTGTATACCCTTATTTATAAATGTCATATTAAAAAACATGCATAAGAGGTGAACGTCACTTTTGATAACTTTATAATATAATTACTACATCAAAGGTCCGGTCAATTAAGTAACTTATCCACCTTAACATTTACAAAGATGTGTGCTCCTTTGACAAATATCTTAGATTCAGGTATTCTATTAATCACCTATATTAGAACATCATAATCAATATATCAGACGTTATTCAGATAAAAACAAAATTATTTAACCATATCAATAGATACTTGTTTGAGACGCTTTTGACAATTCAAAACAGGTGTTTTTAACCAGATTTTTTTTCTTATTCGTACGTAATTCTTTTTGCTACTACGATGACAAAATAAGATTTTTTCTTATACTTTTTGCCCCTAAATTGCGAATTGTTTCACCAAAATCTAACGAAACCAGCGATACGATACGATAACTGTTAAACACGTATAAGAGGGAAGAAAGATATCAGACGGATAGTCAAACTCATAGATGAAAATAAACTGGCAACGCTATGGCTTAAAATAAAAAGACAAACCGACAAATAATAGTACAGAAAACACAACATGGAAAACTAAAGACAACACGAACTCAACTAAAAACTGGGGGTCCTCAGGTGCTCCGGACGGGTAAGCAGGTCCTGCTCCTTATGTGGCACCTATCGTGTTGCTTGTGTTATTACAAATTCGGTAAATAGTTTTATTCAGTAGATCACATTCGTGAAAAGAGAAGGGTGTTGTAGTTACGACATACGGAACCTATCCGATATCATCTGTGAAACGGTTATTCCAAAACGGTCAACCAACTCGTGATGACGTCCGTAAAAATTAAGAAGGGATGAGTGCAACTTCACCATTTTGTAATTTTGGTTTCAGACAGTTGCATATGTGTTCTTACTTGTGGAAATAAAAGCTGTAATAGACTAGCAAAACAGAAAAAAACCCAACATATTAGACTTAAAACCATTAGTCATTTCATACTAAAAGAAAGATAGTGCGTTCTATTTATAATACCACCTTCAAAATGATAACAAATTTAACAAACAAATAATTTTAGAAAAAAGAGATGAAAAACGAAAGACACATATTAAGGATGCACGCGTTACACACACTTGAACTTGAATAACTCATTAAGAGATAAAATGGCAACGCCATGGCTTAAAGTAAAAAGACAAACGGACAAATAATAGTACAGAAGAAACAACATGGAAAACTAAAGACAAAGCAACACGGACCCCACCAAAAACTAAGGGGTCACTGGTGCTCCGGACGGGTAAGCAGATCCTGCTCCACCTGTGGCACCCGTCGTATTGCTTGTGTTATTAAAACTCCGGTAAAAAAATGTATTCGGTAGGTCACATTCATGAAACGGGAATGGTATTGTAGTTACAACATAAGGAACATATCCGATATCATCTGTGAAACGGTTATTCCATAACGGTCAACCAACTCGTGATGACGTCCGTAAAATTTACTACGGGATGATTTCAACTTCACCATTTTGAAATCTTGGTTTCAGACAGCTGCATAATGTGTTCTTACTTGTGGAAATATAACCTGTAAGAAGCTAGCAAAACAGAAAAAAAAAACATATTAGACTAAAAACCATTAGTCATTTGATACAAATGGAATTTTAAAAATATCACCTTCAAAATAATAACAAATATAACAAACAAATAATTTTAGAAAATAAAGAGGAAAAACGAAAGACACATATTAAGGATGAGGTCGTGCAGTTTTTTTTTAATTATACTGTCAATAAAGGCAACAGTAGTATATCGCTGTTCACACTCATAAAATGTAACACACATAGAAACGAAACAAGCATCAGAAAAAATCCCAGGAAAATTACAAATATTACATCAAAACCAAATACATGAATTTGGGATAGACAAGTACCGTGACACGTCTTATCGCAACGTGAATTTACACTAAAAAATAAGAGAAAATAAACGACGCAACGTTAAAATGTAACACACACAGAAACGAACAATAATTTAACAATGGCCATCTTCCTTACTTGGTACAGGACATTTTTAAAGGAAAAAATGGTGGGTTGAATCTGGTTTTGTGGCATGCCAAACCTCGCATATGCAGATTGACTTTTAATACAGATCAATATCTATAAACCAACAAATCAGCTTTCTGCTTTCATCATCAGTGATAATAGAGATAATTTGGTATGTTTCATGAATAAAAATGAAATAAGAAATATTACGTAATTAGATAGAAGTGTTAACTAGCACGTATTTATTTTTTTGGCAATTTGTTTTCCCTTTTGCGAACGTGTATCATATCTTGTTTGACCTCAAGTTTCTGAACAATATTCCAGATGTCCTTATAATATCCTGTCTTTGATCTCTCCCGTTTGAACGATTAATCCAGTAACCTTGATGTCTTTAAACGGGCTTGCTCATTTTCCCATATGTCTTGAATATCTTTAGAAAAAAAAAGACCAATCCTATCACTAATAATTTTTTTTAACTGTTGGTGCATGATATCTAATTCAGCTACCAGTGGAGCTTTTAAATTGTTTTAATCAAGTGGCATTTCAAACTACATGAAACATTGATTTAATTATCATAAGTAAATAAAACTTAATGTTTACTTCATATTCAACTATTTTTATCCTCTTTGATGTCTATCTATATGTTTCAGCAATTCAATTCCACATGCAGACTAACGACAGATCTTTGATAGAGATGAATATATATAAACTAACAAATCAGCATGCTGCTTTCATCAACAGTGATGAAATAAATAATTTGTTATGTTTTATTTAAAAAAAAAATTTAGAAAATTATGGGAAGTTTTAACCAGGTATAGATTGTTTGGGCGGTTTAACACTTTCGAAACGTGTTTCATCCCTTGTTTGGCTTTAAGATTTGGAATTATATATGTCATTTCCTAATCGTATTCATCCTTTGCTTAGTCCAGTTTCGATAAGGGATCGTGTCAAATTGATATTTTTAGATGGGCTTATTTTTCATGCCTTGAATATCTTCAGAAAAAGCGGATCAATGTCGTAAATGCAATTTGATGTTATATCTGGTTCAGCAACCAACGGAGCTTATAGTTTGTCTGGAATCAGAGGCATTCTTTCACACTGACATTCCAAACTGCATTACTAGTTTGGACGAGTGATCTTTAAACATGGATGTCTGTAAATAGGATTAAATATCTTCAGACTAAGCGGATTAGTATAACCATCACTGTAAGTTTTCAACTGTTGGTTTATTGCAGCAATATCTAGTTCTGCTGCCAGTGGAGCTATAAAATTGTTTTAACTTTGTGGTATTCATTCTTTGGACGAGTAATATTGTTACAATGCTATCTTGCAATAGGCTTGCTCTTGTTTCAAGATGTTTGATTAATGAAACGATATTTAGTTCAGCTACTAGTGGAGCTTTTAAATTGTAATTCCTTACTGATATTCCAAACTACATTGCATCCAGATTGGAGGAGTGATCTTTTAGCATTGATGTCGTTAAAGGACTTTTTTTTATACTTCTTAAATATCGTTACATATAGCGGATCAATATGATGAGTATTATTGTTTTTGAACTGACGGTTCATTGAAGTGATATCTACTTCAGGTACAATTGGAATGTTTATATTGTTTGTCATCAGAAACATTCGTCATTACTTATTTTAAGAACTAAATGTAACATGTTTTACACAATCATATGCAAAATAAATGAAATTACTTTTTAAACATAATCATCCTTGATATATATCGAATATGTCCTGCAGGTTCTTCAATTATACTGTACATAAGCAGACTAACTACAGACTTTTAATTATTATCAATAAACCAAAACAACTGCTTTTTGCTTTCGTCACCAGTAAAAAAAGAAATAATGGGTCTTGTTTTATGTATAAAAGTGAATTTTGAAGTATTATGTTATTTGAATAAACTTTACACAACGTTTGTATTTTGTTGACATTTTTCACTCTTTCGAAATGTGTATCTCCCTCTTGATTGGCTTCAAGATTTTGAATTATATACACAATTGCCTGATCGTATTCTTTCATTGCTCTGTCCAGTTTGGACGAGATATCTTGTAACAATAATGTCTTTAAAAGGGCTTGATAATTTTCTAAATGCCTTGCATATCTACAGAAAAAAAGAGATAAATATCATCACTGATGTAAGTTTTCAACTGATTGTTTATTGACGTGATATCTAGTTCAACTCCCAGTGGAGCTTTTAGGTTGTTTGAAATGAGTGGCATTCTTTCTTACTTGAATTTAAAACTACATGGTACATTTATTTACATAATCATATATTAAATAAATAAAATTATTTATTTTTTATTCTTTTTCAACTGTTTTAATCCTAATTGATTTTCCTCTGAGTTCAGTATTTTTGTGCTTTTACTTTTTATCTTCGTTGTGGTATATCGAATTTATAGTGCAGGTTCTTTAATTATACTGTACACATACAGACGTAATACAAACTTCAAATAGAGATGATCATGTTTTAAATATAAACATGAATTTTGATATATAATGTTATTTGATATAAATTTTAAGCAACGTATGTATTGTTTTTGCATTTTTACACTTTTGAAATGTGTATCTCTTCTTGTTTAGCTTCATGTTTCGGAAATATATTTGACATGTCCTGATCGTATTCTTTCTTTGTTTTGTTTGTTTTGACAAGAAATCTTTTAACATGAAAGTCTTTAAATGGGCTATCTTTTTTTCAATATGTCTTGAGGTTCTTCAGAATAAGCGGATCAATATCATCATTTTTGTAAGTTTTTCAACTGATAGTTTATTGACGGGATATCTAGTTCAGCTACTAGTGGAGCTTTTAAATTGTTGTAAATAAGTGACATTCTTACTTTCTGTGTTCCAATCTGCATTGCGTCTGAAAAAATAATCTTTATCATTGACGTGTTAAAATGGGCTTGCTAGCTTTTTCCCATATGTCTTGAGTATTTTCAGAAAACGAGAAGGATCAATGTCATCTCTGATGTAAGTTTTCAACTGTCGGGTTATTGACGTGATATCTAGTTCAGTTACCAGTGGAGCTTTAAGATTTTCTGAAATGATTGGCATTCTTTTTTTTTGACTACATGTAACATGTATTGACAAAATCATATATAAAATAAATGACATTAATTTTCAATTCATATTCAATTATTTTATTCTCCCTTGTCTATACCGAATATGTCGTTGCAGATTTTTAAGAAATACGTACATATGCAAAACAACTACAGACCCTAATAAGAGATGAATATCTCTAAAACAACAAATCAATTTTCTGCTTTCATCACCACTGGTAAACATAATAATTTGTTATTTTTTAAATAAAAATAAATTCAGAAACATTATTTAATTAGAAAGACAGTGCAACCACATAATTTATGTATTATTTTGGCAGTTTTTACAGTTTGAAATATGTGGTGGTGTGAGTAATATGAGTTGATCAGATGGTTTAGATATATAACGATATCTGCAATTTAAACATTAATATAACAGTTTATTTATTCTTGGAATGAATATTAGCATATATTTAAAATCAATATCTCTAAAACAACAAATCAATTTTCTGCTTTCATCACCACTGGTAAACATAATAATTTGTTATTTTTTAAATAAAAATAAATTCAGAAACATTATTTAATTAGAAAGACAGTGCAACCACATAATTTATGTATTATTTTGGCAGTTTTTACAGTTTGAAATATGTGGTGGTGTGAGTAATATGAGTTGATCAGATGGTTTAGATATATAACGATATCTGCAATTTAAACATTAATATAACAGTTTATTTATTCTTGGAATGAATATTAGCATATATTTAAAATCAATATCGAAAAAACATATAAAAAAACGACAAAATCCTCACTAATAACAGTTTACAAATTTGTTTCGCCAAACACAATTTTTTTTCTCGATTAATCTATTCCGCTATTAAAAAGTTGGTGGGCCAGGGAAGACTTTTTCTTTGTCTTCACTATCCGGTGGATCAATTTTGATCTACTTTCCATCACTGACTTATGTTAATTTTGTTTCGTATTTCATTCTTACCAACTAATAAACGGTTATATTCACCTCTGTCAGATTTATATTCTTTAATAAACAGGCACAACAGAAACATGAATAAATATAAAACAATATTGAAAACAACGTGACCCATTGTTCTTTCACTTTTTTAATTCCTTTCTTTGAATTTGCAAATAATTAGTTTTATTAGTGATTTTTCTCTTAAAAGATATCTTTTACGGTTTATTCAAAATAGCCTTATTGCCTGTTTCCATTTTCCATTTTATTATTCGGTAATTTTCTCATATTCCTAAAGACCTATACTTTTTAAAACAGTTTGGTCTTTTGTTATTTTTGTTCACACTGCTTGTTGTTTGATCTAAACAGAAAGGTAGTACTAAAGAATTAGAAGTAAGTGTAATACCGCATCAGTTTGAAATGACTGTCTTTGTGGTACTTCATTGGCTCACCATCCGTTTTTTCTAGTAAATTAAGAATCCCGAAAATGCAGTATATCCATACCCATGGATTTTCTGAGCACCTCTTCCTGCTTGATGACGTACAAAAACTAATTCGCCCTGCTTACAAGACATCACTACGTTAATTGTTCCTGAGTCGTACAAGGAATTTCCATGATTTAGGCCAATCACTTGATGATTCTGCATAATCTCGGCATGAAGATTTCCGCCATCTGAGAGCATTGTTAACGAAAAATGATAAAGTCCGTCCTTTGGAACAGTAAAAATTCCAGTTATTTTATTATAATTATTAGTAATATCAGTTTTCACCTGGTCGAACTCAATTCTTTCAGTCTGATGTAAGGTAATCTTGGACGACAGGGTTACATAAAACCCAGGTCTTTGTGAGTGAAGTTCTGAAAAAGCATAAAGGTTGAATCGCTGTTAATGATGATCTATTTATCTTGTTTTCATAATTAGTTAATAATGCAATTGTGATTTTAAAATAATACTTCCATTGAGTACAAGTTTGTTTGAAAATAAAAATTAAAAAACTTACACAAACAAAATATCAAAAATGTAATTCACAACAGATTTTTTTTATTGTAACCGATCAATTTTTTAAATGATGAAATTGCTTGTTTTTTTAAAAAAAGAAGCTTTTGACAACTTTTCATATGAATTGTTTTCGAGATAAAATTGCATTAATTTAATCTTAAAGTAAACTATAAAATAAAAACTATTTATTTTTGTATTCAAGTTTTCCTAACAGATATGTCGAAATAATTCGGTGCTAGGTACATTTGATAAAATTTGTATTTTCAAGTAAAAAAATTAAAAGTAAGATGTATTACAGGTTGTTTTATATGTCAAAATGCACTGTTTTTATGTTATTTATATGTTTTTATATTCGGTCAAAAGCTCCTTAGAGCTTGTGTTGCTTATTTGTACTCATGCCGAATCAAAATAAAGTTTTCTTATCTTATCTTATCTTATCTTAAGATGTCAAATCATTCGGAACAGATAAAAATTGTGAGTATCGAAAGTCTTGTAACATTCTTTATTTGCATTGAAGCGATTATCATTGGCCTAATGTTTATATTTTGATTTCTCTCTCTTTTTTCTCTCTCTCTGGCAACTGCATGAATTTGTATCTTTTTGTTGATTTCAAATGTATATTGATTTTCATTGTAAAATAAGTAGCTGATACTGACATACATGACACTTCATTTTGTACAACATGACGACGATCACTTGAAGCGCTTGACAGTACATGTTTCGGAAAGACCAAATAAATAAAAAGTTTAGACACATCCAACTGTTACACCAATTACGGAATCTATTTAGTAAAACATAACGCTAGAAGTGTAAAACAGGGTAGTTCAGAAGTAATGGACTACCTGTCTTAACCCTTGTAAGTCTTAAAAAAGATACACGAATGATAACATAAAAATGTAGCCATCTTAACTGAAGCAGTAGTTACTGGTCGCTCTATTGTTGATTCGGTAATTGTTCTCTTAATATCATTTTAAATTGTGATAAGTTGATAAATATGAATGTTTTTCTTAACACCAAACGGCAAATATAGTATGCATGTTGGAGACAAAAATAGATTTTACAATAACCAATAAGAAATGTTGTGAAAATGGATGCCCCCATAGTGTAAAAAGGTATGATTTAGATTTTTACTAGTCGGCGCGGGAAGTTTGTGCTTTTTCATAGTGGCCATTTGCGCTTTTAATCGACATTTGCGCTTCCATTAATAGAACATTGTTGCTTTCGAAAATGACAATTGCTCATATGTGTATCATGGTAAATCTACAATATGCTCTGGAATATGTTTATTTACCTGTTTTAATCTTATTTAGTTCTTCGGGTAACCCTATTACGTCCGCTTGAATTTGATTTGTTTCTTTCCTACGGGCATTGTCTTTCTCTATCATTTCTGTGCGAATTAAATTCATTTGCTCTTTAGTCGAATCTAAATCTATTGTCACTTTAATAAGTGCATTTTTCGACGATTCCAATTCTACATGTACTTGTATAAGTTCCTTTTTCGTCGCTTCTAATTCTAGTGTCACTTCTGCAAGTTTCTTTTTCGTCGATTCCAGTTCTACTTTCACTTCTTTTACTTCCTTTATATCTTTTTCATGGTTAAGTAAATCGTTTTTTATTTGGACAAATTTTTGCTCAACAGTGTATCCATAAAATGCACCAATCAAAATAACTACAGAGAGTAGCAAAACAACCAAATGATTCTCCATAACTGTTATGTTTTCAAATAAAATATGTCCTTATTAGTTACATTCACGGGTGACTGACATGTTTAAATATTGATTTAACAGAGAAGTTTAAAGTCCACGAGGGTCTGGCTGGTGGGGTCTTCAGTTTTGTATTTTTAGATGTTAGCTTTTTTTTCTTTTCTTTATTTTTCCCCTTATTCTCCTTTTTTATGTTTTAACATCCCATTATTCTCTATTCTTTATTCTTATTGTCCTACTTTTCTTTTTCTTTTTTTTTTGACTGTTTGAGTGATAATAATGTGCAAGTTCCAATTCGGTTAAAATGTTTAGTTTTAATCCGAATTCGAGTTGAAATTAAAATTTCGAGTTTTGCTTCGGATCTGAGATGGAATCGTGTCAAAGTACAAGTTAATGTCCGGCTTGCTTTTTAGTTTCCATTTCGTAATAAACTTCGAGGTTGAGTATTATTTCGAAAAAGAGTTCGATTTAAACTTCGAGATGAAAACATTTTGTGAAAAGAACCCCTATTTGACGGCAAAAAAATCTTCTGGTCAAGCAGATGACAAAAAAAATTATGAATGCAGATATACCCGTATCTTATGCTTTTGATAATAAAAAAATAATAATAAAAGTGAAAGTGCCATCCCATGATCCAAGCCCCCACAACAGATGCCTTTCGGTCTGTGTGTGGCTGTTCCTGGCGTAGCTATTGATACCTAATTTTATCTCTGTACACATAATTTTATTCGTTTTTGTTCCTGTAAATACACACAAGTTTTTGTTATTGTTAACTTGGCTTGTACTGGTTTACACACGCGCACAGTATATCTGCGTTATGGAATTTTCGACTGCTGATTAACCACATAGAAGTCGAAGTTTTTGTTTTTGTACCCAAGACCATAACATTGATCCCCCCTTGAAGTTATATGGTTGCTCCCTAAATAGCCCAAAACAACCAGGGTGGGTGGACAAAAGTATTTGTCTCCTGATTATTCATGTTTTTTAATCTGCATTCATTTCATTAAATCTTTTTCAACCAAAAAACTGAGGCTATTGCTTGTCAGGTTTTAAAGAAAAATTGACCATGCATACATGTACATTTATAAAATATATTCCCAGGGAGTCCAATTTAGATACAGTTTTTATACGGTGGCAAAACAATTTTATGGTCATATTATGGTATAGCACAGTCATGGTTATTGGCGTCTGTGGTCACTTTCTTTACAGTCAATAATGCTAGTCCAATATACATTTGTACCATTCCTTATGAAATTGTACTAGAGGGAACAGAATGGAAGGAAATAGAACAAAACAGACTAAACATAAGGGAATGAAATTTCACTGAAGGGTCTCCATAGGAGGCATAGATCTAAGGAAATTTCATTAAAACAAAACAAACTTTTAATGTCTCTGTTTACCTCTTATAATATCTAGATAACACAATTATATACACATGTACAATGTTTAATGATGTGTAACATCGGTATTAAAATAACCTGTAATTGTACATTCTTATCCTGATATTTTTTTGTGAATTCGACGCATTGGCAGGTCAGAGAAAAAATTCTTACTCCTTTCATTCATTTTGATATCAAAACGGACAGACCTCCCGTTGTCCTTTTTAGGCCAACTTATGGGCATTATTTTTTCTGGTCTGTGCGTCCGTTCCTCTATGCGACAGTTTGTCAGTTTGTCTGTTCTGTTCCTATATTCGGCAGTTTGTCAGTATGTCTGTTCTGTTCCTTTATTCGGCAGTTTGTCTGTCTGTTCTGTTTCTTTGTCTGTTCGTCTGTCTGTTTCTGTTCGTCCCACTTCATGTTAAAGTCAAGGTAATTTTTGATGAAGTTTAGTTGAAGTCCAATCAACTTATTATTAGTACATATGTTCCTTATGATATGATCTGTCTTATTTCAATGCCAAATTAGAGATTTAATCCCATTTTCACGGCCCACAGAACATAGAAAATAATAGTGCGGATGGGGCATCCATGTACTTTAGACACATTATTGTTTTAATTTTTTTAAATGAGTAGTTTATTGTTTAATTATTTTTTTTAATGAGTGGTATAAGTGTTTTAGAAATGTATTCAATAACTCGCTCAATAATGTATATATGAAACAGACAAGTCAGATAAAAAGTATTACTCTAGCTTTCATTCGTTGTTATATTTGAAAGGCAAGGCATCGTGTTTTCCTTTCTGAAAAAATTTAAAAAGATATCCTCGTATGGATTCCTTAAATGAAATTCCATTTTGTTCTGTTTCACTTTGTTTTAATAGCCGGTTTCAGGTACATTTGTATTTGGCCCTCGCTATAAATTATTTTGACAATAATATAAATTCATATATTATTTACACATGTTTAATTATGCAAAAAGTACCCAGGTGTGGGTTACAGGCTCCTGGAGACTCTAGTTGTATTGTTACAACATGTATAAAGATCTCAGTTCAATGTATCAAAATAATAAATTTCACTCTTGTATATACATCTAGGCTTTTTTTTTATATTATAGCTATCTGTACATCATGGAGAGGAAAAATCTTTAGTGATGGCTTAAGTTACTCTGAACTTAATTAATCAGTTGAAGTAGTACCAGTGAGTATCATTGTATAAACTTACAACATAAATTTAGTATATATGAGGGGGGTGGGAGGGACATAATCCCGGGTTTAAAAACATGAAATCCAGAGTTCACAAATTTAAATAAAATCCAGACATCCTAAAAAAAGATCGACCGTATTTGATCGTGAAAGTTCAGGCAACACAGTATTTTGATCGTGATCATATAAATTAGACATAAGATTAATGTTATTGTATTGATTATACGTTTAACTGCTTTAAGTACATTGTGGGTGATTATAAAAAAGAATATGTGTAAAAAAGAAGATTAATCAATTAGATTCTATAGTTCGTTTTTTGATATAATAAATTTTAACCACCACTTAGTTTTCTACAAAATCACTGAACATAAAATTTACCAATAGATCCATTCAATAAGGAAAAGTTAAACTCAATTAATTATAGACCTTTGGCAATTATAAAAGATAATACATAGGATAAGTCCACAAGGGGCGTACCTAGCTAAAGTAATCAACTTTATTTCTAACACTAAATGTATATCAATTGCCTAGTACAGATAGAGGTAGTCTGCCAGGAGTATCTTCCGGAAATAAATTTAATTTGTACCTAAACATCGTTTTATTTTTTGCATGCAGGTTATCACGACCTCCATTGTAGGTCATCTACCTCGTACAGACAACGCTTTAACTCTAAGTATATAATGTACCGACACTGTGAGCCGGATTTGGTGGTATTGCTAACGTGCGTGTTTCGATTTTAGTAGATCATGGGTTCAATCCAAGGCTTGGTCTTAAAATTACCGATAATCACTTGATGCATAATCTCGGCATGAAGATTTCCGCCATCTGAGAGCATTGTTAACGAAAAATGATAAAGTCCGTCCTTTGGAACAGTAAAAATTCCAATTATTTTATTATAATTATTTGTAATATCAGTTTTCACCTGGTCGAACTCAATTCTTTCAGTCTGATGTAAGGTAATCTTGGACGACAGGGTTACATAAAACCCAGGTCTTTGTGAGTGAAGTTCTGAAAAAGCATAAAGGTTGAATCGCTGTTAATGATGATCTATTTATCTTGTTTTCATAATTAGTTAATAATGCAATTGTGATTTTAAAATAATACTTCCATTGAGTACAAGTTTGTTTGAAAATAAAACTTAAAAAACTTACACAAACAAAATATCAAAAATGTAATTCACAACAGATTTTTTTTATTGTAACCGATCAATTTTTTAAATGATGAAATTGCTTGTTTTTTTAAAAAAGAAGCTTTTGACAACTTTTCATATGAATTGTTTTCGAAATAAAATTGCATTAATTTAATCTTAAAGTAAACTATAAAATAAAAACTATTTATTTTTGTATTCAAGTTTTCCTAACAGATATGTCGAAATAATTCGGTGCTAGGTACATTTGATAAAACTTGTATTTTCAAGTAAAAAAATTAAAAGTAAGATGTATTACAGGTTGTTTTATATGTCAAAATGCACTGTTTTTATGTTATTTATATGTTTTTATATTCGGTCAAAGGCTCCTTAGAGCTTGTGTTGCTTATTTGTACTCATGCCGAATCAAAATAAAGTTTTCTTATCTTATCTTATCTTATCTTAAGATGTCAAATCATTCGGAACAGATAAAAATTGTGAGTATCGAAAGTCTTGTAACATTCTTTATTTGCATTGAAGCGATTATCATTGGCCTAATGTTTATATTTTGATTTCTCTCTCTTTTTTCTCTCTCTCTCTGGCAACTGCATGAATTTGTATCTTTTTGTTGATTTCAAATGTATATTGATTTTCATTGTAAAATAAGTAGATGATACTGACATACATGACACTTCATTTTGTACAACATGACGACGATCACTTGAAGCGCTTGACAGTACATGTTTCGGAAAGACCAAATAAAAACGCTTTAACTCTAAGTATATAATGTACCGACACTGTGAGCCGGATTTGGTGGTATTGCTAACGTGCGTGTCTCGATTCTAGTAGATCATGGGTTCAATCCAAGGCTTGGTCTTAAAATTACCGATAATATTCAATAGAAATTGTAACAGTTCTGACCGAATCTTGGTAGGCATTCCCGGTAATGCAGGACGTCACATTCGAGACCACCTCGGTGGCGTGTCAATCTATCACAAATTTGGGTTCTTATTCCAGAAGCGGATCTTATTGTCTTGGGCATTGATATAGTTAAATTGTGTTACCGCATCAGTTTATTTTCAAACGGATCCACGCCTCTATGATATAGATTGAATGTTGATTGTTGCTATTTTCATATTCTGGATATGTATGATGGGAGGCTATATGCTAATGATTATATATGTCTTAACATGTTAGGTGTGTGGTGAACAATTGTTTGTAAGTTCGTCTCTCAAGAGATGACTGACATATTAAGTGTGTTTGCACAGATGAATTTGAGGGTGAAAAATGTTCTTGACATTGTATTGGTTATTCTATATGAATTTTGATTTGATCAGCCTTGTAGCTCTACATTTATAGCATGTTTAAAGATAAGATGTGTAAGTTGACACCATCTGTATATGCACAATCATATAAACATAAACTATAAATAGTTTTGACATCTGTGTATACATATAGATTCATATGACTGCAGCTGTTTGAAATCATAGCAAATAAAGCTCATTATTTTATCAAATACTGTGTATGTCAAAAACAATTGCCACTTAAAAGCTTTCTTTGTTTGTCCTCGATTTAATGTAGTGGTTCAATTAGCATATTTTTCTAAACACGCTTATTGTATGGTCGTCGAAAGATGTAAAAATGTTGTAAGCTCTTGTATCGGGAGATGATTTAAAAATCGAATCTGTGTGAATATATGAATTTGCAGTTGGTAGTCTGACATTGTTTTTTTTTCTCTGTTAGGTCTATATATATATATATATATATATATATATATAAACTATTTGAGTTAAAAGATATCCGACATAGTGAAATTGTTTAGAGGGACGTAATACCAAGAACTCATAAATAATAATGAGTGCACTATAAACAGACATTCATAAAAAAAATCTAATATGTTCCAGAACGTTTAGCAAAAAATGGTTGAGCATACATTTAAAAACATGGTTTTTAGCAGAGCGGATTCAGTAATTCTTATACAATTTACTATCTATTGTTTTTTTAATAATTTTGATTTCATATAAAGTTTATACAATGTACGTATTGTGTTGACATTTTTTCACATTTTCATTATATGTATCGCCACTAGTGTGGCTTCAAGCTTGAATTTTTAATTAGATTCAAAATTTCCTGATCGTATTCTTCCTTACTGTGTTTAGTTTTAACGATTGATTTTGTAATTATAGTAATGTTTTTAAAATGATGTCTTATTTATCCATGTCTTGAATATCTTCAGCAAAAGCCGATCATGCAATATCATCACCGATGCAAGTTGTAAACTATTTGTTCATTTACGTGATATCCAGTTCATCTAGTGAAGCTTTTAAATTAATTTTCTCTTAATTTTCAACTTTTGTATTCTCCCTGATGTATCGAATTTACCATGCAAGTTCCTCAATTCAACTGTACATATGTAGATCAACTGCAGACTCTCAAATGAGATGAATATCTATAAAGCAACAAATCATTTTTTTTCTTTCATCACCTTTTGTAAAGATTTTTTTTATGTTGTATCTAATAAAATTAATTAAAAAATATTATTTTATTTGAGAGAAAGTTTAAACGATAACTGTATTGTTTTCACATTTTCACACTTTCGAAATGTATACCATCTCTTATTTGGCTTCCGGATTTTGCATTATATTCAAATGTCCTTACCATATTTGTTATGTTAAGTTTTAGTTTTAACAAGTTCTCTTTTAACATTTACGTCTTTTAATAGGCTAGCTCTTTTTTCGATATGTCTTGAGGTTCTTAGAATAAACGAATCAATATCATCAATTTTGTAAGTTTTCAACTGTCGGTTTATTGAAGTGATATCTAGTTCAGCTATCAGTGGAGCTTTTAAATTGGTTGAAATAAGTGGCATTATTACTTTCTGCGTTCCGATCTGCATTTACTGTAGGTTAAAAAAGTAATCTTTATCATTGACGTGTTTACATGGGCTTCCTATCTTTTTCAATATGTCTTGAGTATTTTCAGAAAACGAGAAGGATCAATGTCATCACTGATATAACTTTCCAACTGTCGGTTTTGTGACGTGATATCTAGTTCTGCTACCAGAGGAGCTTTAAAGTTGTTTAACATTAGTGGCATTCTTTCTTTTTGAATCAATACTACATGTTACATTTATTGACAAAATCATATATAAAATAAATGAAATTAATTTTTCTCTTCATATTCAATTATTTGTTTCTCCCTTGTCTATACCGGATATGTCGTTGCAGGTTTTTCAATATATATGTACATGTGCAAAACAACTATACACTCTAATTAGAGATGAATATCTATAAAACAACTAATTAGTTTTCTGCTTTAATCACTACTGGTAAACAGAATAATTTGTTATTTTTTAAATATAGATATAAATTTAGAAATATTATTTTAATTAAAAAGAAAGTGGGTCATGCAAGGAAGACCTTGTTTTTGTTGTTACTGCCCACTGGATTTATTATGATCTTACTTTCCATCACAGACTTAGGTTAATTTTGTTAACTTTGTCATGCTAACCAACTAATAAACGGTTATACTCACCTAAGTCGGATTTGTATTCGTTAATAAACAGGCACAACAGAAACATGAATAAATAGAAAAAAAATATTGAAAACACCGTAACGAACTGGTTTTTTTTCACTTTCTTAATTCCTATTTAGAGTTTGCAAATACTTGTTTTTTTTTGTGATTTCCTCTTAATAGAGATCTATTGTTTATGAAAATAGTCTCATTACCCGTTTTAATTTTCCATTTTATTATTCGAAAATGTTCTCATATTCCAAAAGACCTATACTTTTCAGTTTGGTCTTGTGTTATTTTGGTTCACACTGCTTGTTGTTTAATCTAGACAAAGAGGAAGTAAGTGTTATACCGCATTAGTTGGAAATGACTATCTTTGTTGCAGGTCACTGTCTCACCGTCAATTTTTTCTCTAGTAAATTAAGAATCCCGAAAATGCTGAATATCCTCCCCCATGAATGGTCTGAGCACCTCTTCCTGGCATGTGACGTACAAAGATTGAATCTCCCTGCTTACAGGAAATCACTACGTTAATTGCTGCTGACACGCAGTCGGAATGTCCATAATTCAGGCCAATACTAAGATGATTCTGCATAATCTCGGCATAAAGATTTCCGCCATTTGAGAACATTGTGAACGAAAAATGATAAAGTCCGTTCTTCGGAACTGTAAAAATTCCAGTTAGTTTATTATAATTATTTGTAACATCAGTTATCACCTGGTCGAACTCTATTCGTTGAGTCTGATGTAAGGTAGTATGGGACGACAGAGTTACATAAAACCCAGGTCTTTGTGTGTGAAATTCTGAAAGACATGAAGGTTAAATTACGCTGTTAATGATGATCTGTTTATCTTGTTAACATAATTACTTTGTAAATTAGTCATTTAAACATGTTTTAATGAATGCTACCATTAAGTATGTCTGAAAATATAGTAATTAAACATGTTAAAAAACCTAAACAAACCAAATATTCAATATTGTTAATCAATAAATTATGATTGTTTTCGAAGGGGCAATTGTAACAGTTTTACAGTTCAGCAGTTGGAGTTTTTACTGCACTTCGGTATTCCTGTTGTTCCTTTGTTTTTCCTCATATAGATGATATGTTTCCCTAGGCCTTGGTTTGGTATTGGAACTAGTGATCGATTTTTGACTTTTTAACTCCGGTAAACTATTGTTGCCTTTATTTAAATTATGGGTTAGCTTGTGTTAGATAAATGATATTCAATCACTTACGAACTTTTGGGCTGGGAAAGAAAAATTGTGTATGAGGAATTATAACCGAGATCTAGTAAATGTTTGTCTGAACTTACATGTATCCTTACATTTAACAAAAAGTAAAATCACAAAAATACTGAACTCCGAGGAAAATTCAAAACGAAAAGTCCATAATGAAATGGCTAAATTGAAAGATCAAACACATCAAAGGAATGGATAATAACTGCCATATACCTGACTTGGTATCGGCATTTTCTTGTGCAGAAAAAAAATCACAAAAATACTGAGTTCCGAGGAAAGTTGAAAAGGATCGTCCCAAATCAAATGGCAAAATCAAAAGCTCAAACACATCACAGGAATGGACGAAAACTGTTATATTCCTGACTTGGTACAGGCATTTTTTCCTATGTAGAAAATAGTGGATTAAACCTGGTCTGATAGCTAGCTAAACCTCCCACTTGTACGACAGTCGCATAAAATTCCATTATGTAAACAACAGTGTGGGAACAAAACGAAGACTTAAAAGATATTTCTTACCTTGCTGATCATTTTAGTGATTTCGTGTTTTTTATCTATCATCAGAAAAAATAATCTTCTAACTATCATTGTTTTCATGATAAACGACAAAAAAAAACGATATCGTAAAATTCGTAATTTATGGGCAATAACTCCTATAAGAATTTGTCTAACAGTTCTGACTTATATATGGACAATTGGTTGAGCTCATTCTCCTGAACATGTTGTTTCCTTTCAGATTTTCTTTATTCATAACGGTTCTATAAATAATAGACAAAACTTGCTTTTTACCCCTATGTTCTAATTTAAGCGATGTCAGTTGGTAGGCAGGGTATCTGACGTTTTTAGCTAGATATCTTAATGATGATTGTGGACAAGTTTAATTAAATTTGTCTCAATAGTTTCAGAGAAGATTTTTGTAAAAGATAACAAAATTTTACAAAAATTTCCGAAATAACTCCGAAGGACAATAACTCTTACAGGAGTTACTTTTGATAACTATTTACACCACTGGGTCGATGCCACTGCTGGTGGACGTTTCGTCCCCGAGGGTATCTCCAGCCCAGTAGTCAGCACTTCGGTGTTGACATGAATATCAATTATATGGTCATTTTTTATAAATTTTCTGTTTACAAAACTTTGAATTTTTCGAAAAACTAAGGATTTTCTTACCCCAGGAGTAGATTACCTTAGCCGTATTTGGCACAACTTTTTGGAATTTTGGGTCCTCAATGCTCTTCAACTTGTATTTGTTTGGCTTTTTAACTGTTTTGATTTGAGCGTCACTGATGAGTCTTATGTAGACGAAACGCGCGTCTGGCGTATAAAATTATAATCCTGGTACTTTTGATAACTATTGACTTATTTTGAGATCTGACTTTGCTTAACAATTTTACTGTTTACAATTTATGTCTATCTGTCATGATATTCAAGGTAATAACCCCAAAAAGTAAAATTTCCCTAAACTTATCAATTCTTAGTCAGCAACCCATCAACAGGTTGTTTGGTGCGTCTGAAAATTCCAGGGCAGATATGTCTTGACCTGATGAGCATTTTCATCCCGTCAGATTTGCTTTAGATGCTAAATAGTTTCAGAGCTAAAAGCCAAATACTGCATTTTACCCCATGTTATATTTTTAGCTATGGCGGTCATCTTCGATGATTGGCGGGGTTATCAGTTATATTTTTTAAACTAGATACCATAGGGTGATTTATGCCAAGTTTGGTTCAATTTGGCCAAGTTGTTCAAGAGGAGAAGATTTTTCTTAAAGTTTACGGATGGCGACGGACCCCGGACGAGTACGTACGACGGGCGACAATAAGACATTTGCAAATACTAGTATCATGGTAAAGCTAAAAAATGTTCTCGGCTTGGATTATTTACCTGTTTTAATCTTATCCAATTCTACTTTCACTTGATTAAGTTCCTGTTTCGTTGATTCTAAGTCCACTTTCACTTCTTTTACTTCCTTTATTTCTTTTTCATGTTTAGGTAAATCGTTTTTTAATTTGAATATTTTTTGGTCAACAGTGTATCCATAAAATGCACCAATCACAATAACTACAGACAGTAGCAAAACAACCAAATGATTCTCCATTACCATTGTGTTTCAAAACATCATATGTCCTTATTAGTAACATTCACGGATGAATGATATGTTTAAATATCGTTTTAACATAGAAGTTTAAAGTCCATGAGGGTCTGGCTGGTGGGGTCTTCAGTTCTTTACTCTTTAAATGTTTATTTTTTTTTCTCTTTTCTTTAACCTTTAAAATGTTAAATGTTAATATTTTTTTCTCTTTTCTTTATTTTTTCGCCAGTGATTTTCTCTTTAGATTTTGTTTTGGGGTATTTATTGATTTTGGGAACAAAGAATTCACATACATGTCATCTTATATATTTTATTTAATCAAACCGACAAGCATAATTATTTGTTTACGCTATTAATAAAAACTATTTGTATCTATCAACTAATTAATCGAGAATTTAAGATGTTTGGTGTTTTGATCTTAAAAATAGTATTGATCTCATGCCTGTAAAAAAACATGTTTAATATGACAATAACAATCAAAACCAAGGAGTGAACAAAGACTAACAAAACCAAAGACATTTACATCAACAGTTATAAATAATAATGAATCAATTACATCAGTGAAATCTCTATAATACATTTAAACAATCAGTCAAATAATCATATAAGTAAGTATATATGTATACCCATATAATAGTACAGCAGAGTATGACAAAATATAAGCAAAACTTTTTGTTGGACAGATTGAGATTGAGGATGCAATTGATATCAAAAATAAGATATGACGTACATTTTCGGACTTGAAAATTATTTGAACCTATCGTTGAATATAGGAATTTTCTTTGTCAACTAACAAAAAAACTATAAAAATTATGTCTGACAGCCTTGTCTAAGTTTTAAAATGGCCATCGCATTTTAAATGTAGGTTAAAACAAGATGGTAGACATTATCCAATACCAAAACTGCGACTGATTAATCCGACAAAGTTTAAAATGTGTCCACATTTGTCTGCGGTTGGTTGACATAAATTTGTCAAACTCTAATTGGTCCATCGAACCAAACTTAATCCTTCCTCTATTTTTAGTCTTTTAAACAGGAAAATGTTTTCAACAGAAAGTTATTTTTTTCTTATTTGTACTCTTTGGAATAATATGTGTACTAAGAAAAATATATTTTATTACAAGGTACATGTATCACCAGCGCAGTAGTCAGCACTTCAGTGTTGGTATGAACCTCAATTATATGGTAATTTTTATAAATTTCCTGTTTAAAAAAGTATGATTTTTTCGAAATAATAAGGATTTTCATATCCTAGGCGATAATGATTTTGGCAGTATTTGGCACAACTTTTTGGATTTTTTAGTCCTAAATGCTCTTCAACTTCTTTGATCTGAGCGTTACTGAGGAGTCTTATGTAGACGAAACGCGCGTCTGGCGTATGAAATTATAGGCCTGGTACCTTTGAGAACTGTTTACAAAATACCAGGACTCAATTTTTTTCTGCTTATTCGTCGGTGGAGTGATAATAAGTTTCGCCGATTTAATTTAATTGCAGAAATATAACTTATGAATGAAATGCGGACATAATTTTCATTTTTTCCTGTTAAAAAATGATGTCGGTTACATCAATTTATTTTGCGCGACATTGTACCGCGAAAATCTATTTTCACTCTTGAACACACTCATTTCCTGCAAGAATATATGTTTCCATCCTGTCTGTAGCGAGATATTTTTTGTTCGGTTCTTACAAGATTATACCATTCTTTAAAAGAAATACTCTTTCCCCTTTCCGCTTAACAGAATATCAAATGATTGCTCTCTAAGCTATTGATCTTTTTCCATGAATAATGCTAAAACTAAAAAAGAACAAGAATGTGTCCCAAGTACACGGATGCCCCACTCGCACTATCATCTTCAATGTTCAGTGGACCATGAAATTGGGGTAAAAACTCTAATTTGGCATTAAAAGTAGAAAGATCATATCATAAGGAACATGTGTAGTAAGTTTCCAGTTCAAAATTTTTATGCAGGTGGAAAATTGTAAACAATAGTTCCTGTAATTTTTGTACACAAGAAGAGGATTATGATCACTTCTTTATGCTGTGTCCGTATTTAAAACTTTTTTGGATTAAAATAGATGAAGTTTTAAAGAACAGTAAAATAACGTTTAAGATCAAACTAAGACAC
Organism: Mytilus edulis; assembly: GCF_963676685.1. Lineage (NCBI taxonomy): Eukaryota > Metazoa > Mollusca > Bivalvia > Mytilida > Mytilidae > Mytilus > Mytilus edulis. Next base: position 70,063,519 of record NC_092353.1, on the reverse strand, counting down.
TTGGTATTTGGGTATAAAACTTCTGACGAAGAATATTTTGACTTTAACTATTTTTTAACAATTGTTGGTTTTTCAATTTACAAAGCCTATTATATATCTAATCAAAAGACAAAAATGTCAATGTGTTTCACAATTTTTCTCAATGAGTTCAATAGAAGAGTATGTTTGAAAATTAAAAGTAATTTTTTAGCAAATATTAGAAAACATATGAATAGTCATACTACCCTGAGTGATTAGTGGATTGTGCCAGGGAACATCAGGAGGAGCTTGGACTCCTGAAGGATATTGTAACAACCCAATATTTCAAATAAATATTTAATTATGTAAAAAAAAAAAAAGTTTCAAGTTCATTGGACTTCAACTTCATCAAAAACTACCTTGACCAAAATCTTTAACCTGAAGCGGGACGAATGAACGGACGGACGGACGAACGGTACGACGGACGAACGGACGGACGAACGAACGGACCCAGAGACCAGAAAACATAATCCCCTTCTACTATCGTAGGTGGGGCATAAAAATGATACCGTACCAATCAATTTTATCAAGACAACTTTCTTCTGTATTTTTTTTAATAATTAACTTTGTTAACTAGGGTTCATCAACCATGTCAACATGATTTTGGTAGTAAAAATCAACCCATAAACACACGCTGTTATCGGATCTAGATGTTGACTGGGAATATTTCTTTTGACTCTTTCCTCTCCTATATCCATGGTTGATGCATCTGTCATTAGAATCAAATCGACGGTAATTTTCATAGTTTCTCATTCGAGGACAGCTAAGCGTTACTTTACGTTGCCACAATGGTTGAACAGGCCTATATGTATCCACGATATTGTATTCAAACATACTCTGAGTTCCCATCAAGGCCCGGAATGCATTTATCTACAATGAACCATATGTATTGATAAAAAAACACAAGTTTGTAATTTTGCTAAGTAAAATTTCATTTGTTTTATAATTGCATGTTTAAATACTTGACATCTTATTGGTTGAAGTATCAATTAAGATATCTTATTTATAAGTTTTTAAATTGAGTGTGTAGGGAAAGATAAAAATCCTTAGTTAGCTTGCTTGTTAGCTGAACCGTGAAGTCATTATTAGGTTAGGCAAACTACCCTCTTTTAAGAATAGACCAGTCCGACAAACATCAAATCTATCTGTATGTAAGACTAGACTACTTCGAAAGGAGGTGGTAGTTCTAACCTAATTATGAATTAACGGTTCAGTTAACAAGCAAGCCAACCAAGGATTCTACTTTTCTTTACACACTTAACGCAATCGGCTGTAATTAGATATCATTAATCGTATCTCTTCCTGTTTCTATAAGAGTCTGGGTGGGGTTTAAAAATAGAGAATAGTGACACCAACAAATGAAAGAAATAGAGAATAACGAGGTGCTAAAATATATATAAAGAATAGAGAATAATTTGTAAAACTTAAAAAGAATAGAAAATAATATGTAAAATTTAAAAAGAATAGAGAATAAATTGTGAAAATAAAGAATGGAGAAAAATGGCTTCAAAGTTTAAAGAAATATTTTAAATAGTTTTACACACTTGATGGTCCAAACAAACATTGTTTTATGCAAAGACACTTTTTTCAGTTTTAACTGATAAATGTTAATGACTCAGCAAATTCCGAGTATTGTTCTTTATTAATTTTTTTCACAAGCTAGCATTCTATCATATACATATAGATTAAAACATGGGAGGATTTTGACCATTGGCTAATGAGGGGTCTGATATGACAAATCACATGTTTTTTATCATATACTTCAGCAGAAGACATACGGACTTTTTTTAACTTTGAAAAATGGATTTAGTTTAATATTTGTTTTGCATTTGTTAATAATATACTTTTCTGTTTCCTAAGATTGGATTTTTATCATACTTAGTTATGTTTTTCACTAAAATGTGCCAATGAGGTGTATTTTCCGGAATTTGAAGGATGACATCGAAATGCTATGCGATAAATTAACGTAACTTATCGGTCGTCCCACTGTCTATATCACTCTGCTCAGTTCTTAATAAATATGCATCTTGTCTATATACCAGCTTTGATTATTTGGATATTACTACCAATGTTCCCTTTTTCGTACTATGAACATCAAAATTATTTCATTTCTCCTTAAATACTGTTCTTTCACCTGTACAGCAAGTTTTATCTAGGCTTAGTCCAAATAATTATGACGTCTTGAAAGGCTATTATATTTTTTTTCTTTGACGCCTTACTTCGTCATTATATATTTTTTTTAATAACTGGATTTAAGTATGGCCGTTGCAATTTGGGTACTCCTCATTACGGAATCCTGGATCGTTTGGAGGTCTGTTCAGACCAATTTTGCTCTGTTCAATATGGAATCAAAATCAAAGTTTTATGTTGTCGATACATAGTAAACAAAGTAACACAAGCTCTAGTGAGCTTTTAAAATCGACATTTTTTTTCAAAATTCAAAATCAAATTGGTGTTAACAATGATACCTCTACAAAATAAACACAGAAAGGAAAATTTTGTCGAAATAATAAAAAAACGTAGGTGATTTTTTTTCAAAATAGGTGCAATTTATACTATTGTAACTATACATATTGTTTTGGTGAATTATTTGTAAAAAAAAATAATGATAATACATTGTATTAATCAATTCATTATGAGCTCTCTTATTTGGGAATAAAACATCCCTCTTTTAAACGCTTTGTCGATTACCACTGTGCCTGAAGTGAAATACATAAATAGATATCAGAACGTGGACGTGATAGAAAGCCTAATTTAGAACATTGTCTAGTCTAGAAGAAAGCCGGGAAGGAAATATGTAAGTTGAGTTAAAAGTGAAATAATACTTAAGATTTGCATCATATACGGCTTGCACATTCAATGCACGGAACTGCTCACGACAAACAAATGCTGGCCCCTCGTCATCCTTTGGATATATGTTTTTGTAATTCTTGAACAGGCAAATTCATCCAATGACCCTCCTCCTGACTTTGGAAGTGCTAAGAGATGTATTGCATTTACTAGCACTTGTCGCCCTATTAACGCCATGTAAGTCCGCCAGTTCTTATCATTTATTATATGGGGTTCGTGTTGTTTATTCTTTAGTTTTTTATGTTGTGTCATGTGTACTATTGTTTTTCTGTTTGTCTTTTTCATTTTTAGCCATGGCGTTGTCAGTTTGTTTTAGATTTATGAGTTTGACTGTCCCTTTGGTATCTTTCGTCCCTCTTTTATAGGAACCACATCCCATTTCCGTAACTTGGTCTAACCATAGTCCCCCAGCCAAGTACACGATAAAATAGCAGTAGTAAGTTATGCCAGGATTTACCTATTATCCACGATCATTAATTACGACGGCTTTGTGAAACGGCTGTAAAACCTAGGATTTATTAACGATGGTTGTCACTATGGATCTAATGACACGTAGACTTCCGAAGGCTTTGTAAAACGGTGGCCATGTTTCCTTTACGAATTAAAAACGTTTAGAATGATGCGAAAATCGGAATATTGTCGATTAAATTTATAAGCTTGATTTTTTCAATCGACTGATAAATTTAGTCGATTTGGCGTTCACACGGTCCGATTCCAGTCAAAACGTCGAATGGAAATAGCGTACGTTTCGATTTCAAAACGATGTTTCGACTTGACATTCGACTTCAGATTTTAGTGTTCACACGGTACGATTTTAGTCGAAAGCAGGTGCACAGGTAAAAATCGAATGAAAATCGAATGGAAAATCGTATCGTGTGAATGCACCTTTAGCCTTTATATTTTTTTCTTTGACGCCTTACTTCGTCGAAGTAATGCGTCAAAGAAAAAAAATATAATAGCCTTTCAAGACGTCATAATTATTTGGACTAGTAATCTAGGCTAAGCATTACTTGTATTGTTTCATTGTTGATATTCACCCCACATGTACCAAGTGTTAGATTAGTTGTATTGATATTAAAGAAATTTTCACACAGACGAACAAGTATACGTAATGACAAAATATTTTCTTTTACCTGTGTAGGATATGACGCAGCTTTTAAAGGAAGCAATAAATATTCTTACATCTTCTTATGTTTTTACAGTAATTGCAAATTGGAGTAGTTAAATAATTTTGATACAAAAATGATATTTTATTTACCTGATATTCAGACATAGAAATGCTTTGTTCAAAAATGGTCCAAATAATATTCTCAGTACATGGAGGTGTTGTAAAACTTCCACAATATCGGTACCAACAGGTGGTTGATTCCGGGAAGAGATCTATGACTGGAAATTTGTCGAGGACTATCTTACTACCTGTAAATCAAAATATTTTGCAAATAAAACTGTTAATAGAATCATATTCAAAACAGTGTAGCTGTGGCCATTGATTGACAACCTTAAATTATCCTATTGACTGGGGCAGATTAGGTGAACGTGTGTCTGTAACGACAACTGCTCACTACTTACTTATTATGGAATTTAAACTGTGGGGTCACCAAAGGTTCTTAACGCCTTTAATATTAAAATAGTTCGAAAAATTAATCAGGAATAACTTTATGTTTTGATTTATATTATTGATATAAATCAAAACATCGTGTTATTCCTGATTAGTTTTTCTAATTTCTTTATTTAGGTGTTGAGAACCTTTTGTGACCTCACAGTTTAAGTGCCTTTAACAAGTACATAGTGAGCAGCGGTTGTTACAGCGAACGTTCACATAATCTGCCCCAGTCAATGGGATAATTTAAGGTTGTCAATCAATGGCCACAGCTACACTGTTTTGAATATGATTCTATTATTAATTGAATTTTTTTATGATTAGTTAAAACTTGATCACATGTACATTTGTATCTTCTCAGTTTGCACACCAATAGTTTTTGAATAATAGTGTAACATTTATAGCCTTTGGTTGAGGTCAATATGATTCTCTTAGGTCGATATAACCTCGTATCGACCTCATACAAAGGCTATAATTATAAATACATCATAAAATATTCCATAGAACTGAAGGAATTCTGTGGACGTTATTTTTGTATTGACTAACTATCGCTGATTATTGTTTCAATTCAACATGTCTATAACGGGCTAATGATTCCCTATAGGGTCATTCTGGTAAGGTTGGATGACTGTTGGCCTTTGCTCAACAACATTGCATTATTAGGCAAACTTCTCGTATACAGTTTAATATGCAATTTAATTCTTATATAATGGATCACATGTAAAAGTGTATTTACATTGGGCGCAATGACGTAGTTTATTTTAAAGAAGAAGAACAAAAATGTCTCCATCCAACCTACTACTTTCGCTTTAGACTGTGTCTGCGGTCGCACCCATTTCCGAGACAATTATCAACATGCAGTCAGAAATAACATGGGTCAATGGCTTAATTAAAGATTCAAAATTAATAAATTATTCTTCTTTTTAAAACATGGTAGAAATAATCACCAAAAAATGCCACAATTTATAAATGTTAGAGGCATAACTGTCATAGGTCAGTAAATTGAACGAGGAAAATGCAAAAAGAATTTCATAACTTTATTAGTCTTAATTTGAATAGAATGGTTCAAATTTCAGCAATGATTTATATTAAACAAATATATTGCATGGTACGTCAGCTAGAACCTTATCGGGAAAATCTCTGCAAGTAATTGGATAATATGCTGCTTGGATTACAGATGAAAACGAGAGCGAGGCTCGGGTGCAGGTAGTGGTATGGCATCCATCAAACATAGACAAAAACTCATTTAAATCTTAGATGCTTTATATATCTCATTCAAATATTAATAGTATAAATAACATAGTTTACTGAAAATATGCCGCATTGCCTTTAAATTTAATTCTGTTTAATTTATTGAACATGGTATTTAATCTTATCAAAATCTTTTCTTTTGGTTTTCAGTACTTATGTGTGCCGAAAAGGTTGTCTCTCTTTCACTTACCTGGTGAGGGTATATATGGGAGCATTGACACTATTTCGTCATAATTAGAATTGTGTTTGCCAGCCTGTAACGAGAATCATCTGTCATTGAAGTCATAAAATCACTATAAAAAAAAACAATTATAAAAATGATTATCAAATGAGATGTTATTTGTATCACAGGTATGTTTTTCATATGTCGAAATACTGTACTTTTATCTGTGTTGTGCTTCTGTACCAAGTAGGGAATTTGGTGTTTGGAGAAGACTTTACTTTGGAGAAGACGTTTTGGAGAAAGCGTTACTTTGGAGAAGACGTTTTGGAGAAGGCGTTACTTTGGGAAAAAACGTTACTTTGGAGAAGACGTTAATGATTTGAAAAACTTGTGTCCAATCCATTTGTCCTTTTTTGAATAATAAAATATGTTTTAACTAGTCAATTTTGAGGGTTTTAAATACAAAGTCAAATTCCATAAGGACTTTAATCCGATCACATTCGAAAATATTCATGCTCTCTGTACGTTGAAGAAACCTTTCAATAAAAACTTGACAGGATTAAGGGTTACCTTGTACAAATAAAAGCCTGCTTCTACTTATAACACATCCATTTACCCATAGCCGGGTAAGTCGTCCAACTAGTTATTCCTACTTTATTATTTTTTTTTTCTTGTCTTGTGTTGATAGACATTTCTCTTGAGTCAACAAGTAATTAATAATCAATTCAATGGATACCCTACCTTCGTTATAAATTTGTATTTAAAGGGGCATGTGTCACCTCTTGAAGGTATCAGTTTGTTGTTTGTTTTCTGTCTTATTGGTGTATAGCCTATGTGTCTTTTTATTTATTTGCCTTAATTTCATATACACAATACTTATAACTTTGTAAACTCTACTTTGATTTTTAGGTATTTATACGAGATAAAAATGACCTTACATAAATTAGTACTGAAATCACTGCTCGTAATTCTACTGGTCCATTTCCAGTTGTGACAAAATCAAAATGGACCTGAAATACAACATGTATATAAATGGCTTTGGTATGGTTTTACATTAGTGTTTTTTGGGGTCCTTTATAACTTGCTGTTCGGTATGAGCCAAGGCTCCGTGTTGAAGACCGTACTCTGACCTATAATGATTTACCTTTATAAATTGTGACTTGGATGGAGAGTTTTCTCATTGGCACTCATACCACATCTTCTTATATCTATATAGGTTCAGTAAAAGTTCATACACCAAAGAAAGGGATCATCACATCTTTCAATGACACGTTCGTTTGTGACCAACATTTGCATAATGTTCTGTTAAAAAGTATTAATGAAAGTAAGTATTTAAATGAGGTTCTATATTTTTTTTGGGGGAAGGGGGCTAATTCGTTACGCCATTTTCTCTATCATTTTTCACCGTTATATTATATTCTTTACTTTATGACATCGTATGATTTTGTATTCTTTTTGTTCTTTTCTCTTTATATTTAATATTTTTATATTAATAACATTTTTTTTTTCAAATTTGTCCTGTAGCGTTCCTAGTAAGGGTTAATCCAGAAAAGCGCTAAATACGCATGAAATTATAAAGTGTAATTTTCATTTTATTCTCTATTTTCCCCATTATTCTCTATTATGTTAATCCATCCTGAACTCATAAAAACTTTTAGGGTATGTTTAGGTTCAGTGTATTTATAGTCATCTGGTCTGGACAATTTATAAAGTGTGTCGTCTAAATATACAAGGAGCCTTTTTCAACTGATTTGTATATATAGGTTTTTTTATGTTGGTACTGCTATAACCACTGTCCCAGATTAGGTGAGGGTTAAGCGCTTAAAAACATGTTTAACCCCGCCATATTCATTATGTGCCTGTCCCAAGTCAGGAGCCTGCAGTTTAGTGGTTGACGTTGGCTCAGGTCTGTCTTACATGTTTTTCGTAAACTGTTTTGTTATAAATTAGGCCGTCAGTTTTCTCAATTTAATTGTTTCATATGTTTTCATATCGGGGCCTTTTATAGCCCACCATACGGTATGTTTTTTTTTTTCACTGTTGAAGGTCGTACGGTTGCTTACATCCACTTCATTTGAACATTTGTGGATAGTTGTCTCATTGGCAATCATACCAAATCTCCATATTTTTATAAGGAGAACAATAACCAAATTTACTTACTTCCATGGCATATCGGTGTCCATTTATTGTATGTTCTGAACCCCATTGGCTATTACTCCCCCAATGGAAATGCAATTCGTTAAGTTGAAGGGGTTCCTGAAGACCTCCTCTTTTAATCAATGGCTGGCGATCAGGAAAGTCTATTATAACTAAAAACGATAGAATATAGTAAAAAGGTTTAAAAGAAAGAAAATAACAACACAACAGAATAAAAACATCTTACAACAAAAGTTTTCTAAATTATCATAAGTATAATTCAAATTCGATAATAGTTTTGTGAGTATTTATTTTGCAAACTGTTGCGAAGAATATTTGCTTCCATAAATAAAATATTTGTTTAAGGAATATGTTTACCTGCATGACCATTGTTTCTCATCTCCATTTTTACTCGTTCTGTATCTTCTAGATCCGAGAAGTCAAACGGGACAATTCTGTTGTTTTTTACCACATCTTTCGTTTTAATATCGACAGGTGACTGCCTTTTACTAATGCACATTTCATTGCCTTCCAAGCAATGCCAAAATGATGGCGCTAGAAAAAAAATAATGACAATAACATTTGCAAAAAGGCATTTAAGAAAGACTGAATTTAAAAAATTTTCCTTTTTTTCAGTGATGGTTTCTGTAATAAGAATCAGTAGCACAAAGTCAATATTCTCTGCTTTTACTTTTGGATTTAGTTATTCACTTTTTTTTTTTTGAAATAATGCACATGAAACAGAAGAGGTGTGATTAACAAAAGTAAGGACCAATGAAAAAAAAACGACAGAAAAAAAAGAAAAAAAACGACGTCCAGACATACAAAATTAAATGATTAAAACATGGTCTTCTTCAAATAGATATGTGTCTATATACGCTTAATGTCACTTTTTTTAACACAGTGCATGCATGGTTGGTTAATGTCATTTTTGGTATTTGTTGTTTATTTTAATGTATCTGGAGTGACATTGATGACACTCAGATTGTCGAACATTTGAATAATACTTTATCACAACTCTTTTTTAAGATGTTGTCAAAGGTAAAGTTACCGTAAATGGGCTATATCACAGATTTTTGTAAAATTTTTAATACAACGTTGGCTCTTTGAACTTTAACTGAATAATTTGATTTTCAGTACCGGCGCATATATGAAATGCTTGCCACTGAACATTGAACCAAGTAAAATCAATACCACACATCGTTTCATATATAAAAATCAATCTACAGATGATTAAGCATTTCTTAGTTAGACTCTCTTGTGTGATAGTTGGCAGACAGACAGATTTATTCAAATACAAAATGTTCATGCATTGAAATATTTCATTTGAAATAAAAAAAAAAAAAATAACATCCTCTTAGTCAACGAGTTTATTTCCATTGGAGGTAAAAAAAAATCCGAAGCATTTCCGAGTCTGAATATTTCACAAACAAATTTAAAACGATGTATTGTATTGTTGATGACAGTTTTATCCGCGGCAAAATATTATAAAATGATATTCAAAATATTGCATTGAAAGACATATCCTTAAATAACTTTAATGGATATGTATATGAAAAACCAAAAGTAGCTTTGCTTTCGAATTTAAGTGTGGCGTCCAGTTGAAAGAATTAGTATATACATTATATGTCTTTTTCCTGATGATTTGGTCGGATTGTTGTCTCTTCTGCAATTTCCTGTTTTCATTTTATTCGTTTTGGTAAAGTATGCTATTCAAAAATAAGCGAAAGGAGATGTTAGTACGGTGGCTTCATCAAAAACTGAATAAATTTGTTTTTGTTGAACATGAGTTTAGTGTCCCATGCATACAACATAATAAATCATCATATAGAGATCAAGGCAGCAGATATAGTCAATAGAATCTTATTGTATTTGCCTGTGTTCTATCAATTGAAAAACCTTGATGTGAGGCATGGTTCCTGACATCAGAAAAAAAGAATGAAATATTGGCCACTGGACGTTAAGCAATCAAATATCAATCCTCACCTTTCCGTGAAGAGTTCACAATTATTTGTCATTTTAAAATCTCAAAAAATCTCAAAAAAAAAGAGTTGGAAACACGCTATTACATTATAAGTAAAAAATATTACAAACATGCAGACAATTTGAAATACCATATACATGTTTATATACCTATATGAAGTTATTTTCTTTCAGAACGACAGGTCATTCTTTTTCAGAATCAACCCGGACGATACCATGTTTCAGTGATATATGCACCAAGGCATAAAATAATGACCTGTGTGAGGTCATTATTTTCCTATGATTTACTTCAAAACTTTATTCGTCTAATAGTTTTTTGTTGCCGATTTGGAAATTTATTTTTTAAAGTTCAATCGATGATAGGTGTAAAAGAAACCGTCATTGTAGTCCCGCATTTTAATTTTAGAAACAAATAACGTGAAGTTTTGTTGATTTATCGCTACAATAAGAAACATTATCATATATGTCAGATGAATTTTAATGTAGTCTTTCATAAAATAAATCTTTAAAGACCAAACAGCCTATTCATTTCTACCAGTGATTTTTCCTTAAAATTTTGTGTGAAGGTATTTCATGATTTGAGGAACAAAATATGATGAAAAAAATTGGGGGTCACCGACTTAGTTTTGTCGCTATAGCAACCTCAGTTTCGTGTTTTCCCGAATATTAACATAATATGTGCTTGTTATATAAACTCTCCAAAAAATACTTTATATCAAACCTACAAGCATAATTCTTGTTTCAGGTTAAACAGTAGATTTGTATCAAATACAGGTTCAAGAGTTTTAGACTCGTATTGTTTTGATCTTTAAAAATATGATTTATTTCATTCCCGCCAAAAATAAAACGTAAAAATGAAAAACGTTTCCAGTATTAAAAAATATCTACCAGTGATTTCTTCATAACAATTTCAAGAAGGAAAGTGCCATGTGTACTCTTCAAAATAAAGCAATAAAAAGTGTATGTCACCGACCTTTCAAAAAAGTTATGAGTGATTTTCATGTTTTTTTCTCGTTCATTTTGAAGAAAAGAGTTGTCTTTCTTCAGAACATTGCATCTGACGTCATAGTACAAACTTTCCTTGCTGGCGCACTATTTGAAAAAAATCGCAAATTGGACGTTTGAAACCCACATTTAAATTTCCAAGAATGACAACTATATTCACCTACTTTATTATCCGGTAATACAAGAGATTAAATGCATGTGTCAGTATCAGATCTTACGATGTTGCCGCACAATATTAACCTTCAGAAACACCATCCGTCGGAATGGAAAATTGTTTAAAATAACCTTTCACGCCGCTTTTGTTAGAAAAGTCTGTTTTTGTCCTCTACCCCTCATTACAAATTATTGAAAATAAAAAAAAAGAGATGAAAGATGGCACTGGCTAACTACAGAGTGTTTGACTATATCAGACTAGATGTGTGTGGGTTTTTTTTTTTCGCGTCAATTTCAGAAGTTTGCCGTATCGAACTCATTTGCTACTGTTGACAGATGGATATACAAAAGCACGGACGGACTTCTTCATACCATTATTTTTTCCCGATTAAGACGAACGCACAGACATTATTCCATCTAGTTTGTGAATTCATTATTTCTGAATATTTAAGATATAAGGAAATTAAAATTATAGGTATAATATATGAATTAAAGTTTTTGATTCTAAAACGTTATACATCTATCATAAAATACAATCCCTGTTATTACTTCCTCACGTGTTTTGAATAAACGAGACAGTAAATATAAAATACAAAAAGTTTTTAATTCAAAAATGTATTTAGAAATAATTTGTCTGTTGAAAACTATTTGAAAATTACAAAGTAAGATTTCTCCAACAGGATAAATTATTATAAAGCAAAATTATTGAAAATAAAAATAGAAATGAAAGATGGCTAACTGGTTAACTTAAGAGTATTTGAATATACCAGACTAGTTGTGCTTGTTTCTTTTTCGCGTCAATTTCAGAAGTTTGCCGTAACGAACTCATTCGGTACTGTTGAAAGAAGGACACACAAAAGCATGGACGGAGTTCTTTATAACATTATTTTTTCCGACTAAGACGAACGTTTAGAAATTATTGCATCGAGTTTGTGAATTCATTATTTTAGAATATTTAAGATATAAGGAAATTAAAATAATAGGTATAATATATGAATGAAAGTTTTGGTTCTAAAACGTTATACATCTATCTTAAAATACAATCCTTTTATTACTACCTCGTGTGTTTTCAATAAACGAGACAGTAAATATAAAATACAAAAAGTTTTTGATTCAAAAATTAATTTAGAAATAAGTTTCCGTTGAAAACTACAAAGTAAGATTTCTCCAACAGGATAAAATATAATAAATCTAAATTGCTCATTTTGGAAATTAAAACAAAGAAAAGGTTGTTGCCGGCATTGAAAATCGAAATTTGTTTTCAATCTTTCTTCACAGTTGTAGCTAAATGAAAGGGAGCGATTTTATGTAAGATATTATTCTTGGAGCAATTGTTTTTGTCATAAGTTAAATTTACAACAATTTAGTTTTAAACACCGAAAATTTAGATTTTAACTCACATTCGCTGAGTATTAGTTTTATAAATATTTTTTGCCTTACAGCTAATTTCCTAATGCATGTAGGGTAAAACTTTGGTTGGCTTCCTTGCTTTGTTTGTATAAATGTTTACTCAAGCTCTGTAATTAAGATTGACATTTTTATATATAGGTATGTAAACCTGTACGTATGCTATTCAATTGAATTGGACGTTATCAAAATATAATTATACAAAATATACAAACAACGCAAGCAGGCAAACCAAAGTGTTGATCTACATACATTAGGAAATTAGCTGTAAGCTTCAGTGAATTTAGACAATATTTTTATCATTTCTCCTTAAGACAATTTGAAATGAAACAAATGACAAACAAAAATGACCCTTTGTCATCATTTTATTTTTACTATAAGATTTTGTCAAATAAGCAGTATGATAAATAAATTTTAACTTCATTGCAAGATCGGACATTATTTTACGAGAATCATCCAGACATCAGTTACATGCACATGTTGCCAGTATGTCAAAACTTTTAGGAATAATTGATTATCGGCCAAACCTTGTGAATACTCAATTTAAAAAAAAAATTAAATTGAGACTAAAATTAGAAGGATCATTGCATAAGGAACATGTTTACTAAGTTTTAAGTTGATAGGACTTCAATTTCGTCAAAAACTACCTTGACCAAAAACTGTAACCAAAAACTTTAACCTGAAGCGGGACAGACGGACGAACGAACGGACGCACAGACCAGAAAACATAATGCCCATAAATCGGGCATAAAAAAAACTTTCACATAACCTGTACACAATCGGCGCAAACGAAAGACAAAATCTACGCAAGTGAAGATGAAAAAAATGAAATGCAGATTGACGCAAATATAAGACAAAATCTACGCATGTGAAAGAATAAAAAAAAATGAAATGCAGAACGGCGCAAATGCAAAAAGTCGAGATCAAAATTTATATTTTATCATTTTTATTAGAACGAAGGTTAAATATAGTGTAGTTTCTTATGTGTCCATATGTGTTAAATTTCCACAGGATATTAAAGTAGCCTGACTCATAATAGTTCCTCTTTTCTTGGGAGACGTAGCGTACCTACGTAGCGTATACCATGTTGGAATTCGAGAAAAACGCGAAATAGGACGTTATAATTTGAAGTTTTTTCATTGCTAGAAACAACGTCATAGAGCTTTTATGTCACTACCAAGTTGCGTTAGCTGATGCGCATAAACAAAAGGCTGTTTGGTCTTTAACGTCCAGTGGCAAATATTTCATACATGTTCAGAACGATACAGACTGAATAGGAAATCATACTGTGACCTACATGTATTTATATTCGTCTTCGTGTCAGTTCTTAACTTTTTAAAATTTATGTATACCTTTTACTCTATCAAATGATCAACTAATAAAGTAATCTTATATTCTATTGAATAACATTAACGTAACTCACGAAAGGGCTGGGTGCGGAGGTATATAATTATATCCTGATTATCTTTTAATAAAATGCATTGCTATTCAAAAGACAATATTTCTGAATTTTTCATTCGATTCAAGTAAAATTGTTAAAAAAAAATCCGCGATAGAAATAACATAACAAATAGGAAAAAAAACATACCCCCTCCGCCTTTTCCATAAGCTAAGTGGTACAATAAACTACTTACAATGTGTCTTGTATTTGTCATACACCGTTTCACATTCTAAATGAGCCGAAGGGCGTATTAAAACCTGAACGCATTAGAAAGGAATATCCCACTTTAGTGTTGTCGGTAAAATAGGATACTAAAATTTACAAATCTTTATAAAATTAATATTTGTTGACGGTATATAAGTCAGATAATGCGCATATTTTAAGGTTTTTCTTGTCGTAGAACACACCTTGGGGTGACACCCCTCGGTGTGTTGTACGTCAAGAAAAACCTTAAAATATGCATTATCCATAACATAGTCACCTTATGTGAAAGAATTCAAGCTGTAGCATTTCAGAAAGGAAATAGATAAATATGCATAAAATTTTGTTTTTTGTAATTTTTTCAATTTCAGCTAAATTTCAACGAGTCAAAATTGACTAAAATCTGTGAAATAGACCATTTATTGTTCAATGTCCTTAACATCAGTATTTTTTTTTATTACTGTTGCATTTATTTAGACTTTGAAAGATTTTTATGAAGTAATTATTATATATGCTTTATATTACCAAGACCCCAATATGAGAGGGTGTTGATTGGGTGTTTACATAATAGAGAAAATGAACCAAAAAAACAAAGAATAGAAAATAGTGGCCTAGAAAATTGAAGAATACAGAAATGAAGGACCCCCATCTAAACCCTCATTTCATTGTATACTTACGAATACCGCGTTGATAATATCCCCATTCAGCTGAACCTAAAGGAGAAAAGTATATATATATATAATTCGTTCAAACATCAACCCAACAATGTTAGAAGCAAAATTGCGTTAGCAAATTTTTTTGTTCTTCCCTCGCCGGGATTCGAACTCATGCTACTGAGATATCGCGGCACCAAATCGCATTGCACTATGCCCGACGCCTTAGACTACTCGACCACCAAGGCTCTTAAAAAAATAGCTTTCGGTGGCCGGGCGTTACCTTAAAGTTTCCTCGTCAGTTTTAATCTAGCGTCGTAACACAGTACATGATATATAAGGCATGAAGATGGAATTGTAACAGATCAGCTGAATTATCTATTGTAAAGGATCCTTAAAATTAATGTAAGATACAATCACAGAAATAATTATATTAAAAGTACGTCTAAAGCAGTGACGACTCTACAACAGATTAATCAATCAGCAGTGATGGTAATGCAAGGCTTACAATACATGCTGCATATATAATTTGTATAAACATCAACCGAACAATGTTAAATCTTCTCTCGCCGGAATTCAAACTCATGCTACTGAGATATCGTGGCACCAAATCGCATTGCACTATGTCCGATGCGCTAGACCACTCGACCACTGGCACCTAGGCTCTTATATATGTATAGAAGTGGTTACTTTTTTTCTTTTAACCAAATCTTAGATGGTATATTATAAACACTAATTTCTGAATAAAACAATCCAAATGACATCATGGTTTTGCGATGATTTGTACAAATATTGATCTAACTTAGATGGCAGGCAGCCCTAAGTTTACACACTGCTATTGTAAACAATTATTGCTCCCAAATAAAATAAAACAAGATTTCATCACTTTTTATCTGCAGCATTTTCCGTCACATATGTGTATTGTACGTGCGTTTTATTACTACTAATTATGGTACGGATGGTGCATGCATGAATGACTATCAGTCCCCAAGGTTACCCCCATATTTTCATTCAGGCCAAAATTTACAGCATGTTTTAAAGCACAAACTCCTAATCATTTCGACACTTTCCTTTTCTATTTGCTATATCTAAGACTTAATGTTAAGAGCTTGATATATAAACACATTATCATTGCCTGAAAATGATAAATACATTATGATATAAGTTTATTGAAAAATGCACATTTATACCCCAATGGGGTTGAAGACATACATAAATCAACAAATTAAGTTGACAATACATAATAAAAAAACAGTAAAAGAATAAAATATTATATATACATAATAAAAAAACAATAAAAGAATAAAACATTATATACATATGTATCTATCATTCAGTTGTTGAGTCCACCCTCCTCAGTGACCATGACTTTTAACAAATCAAGCAGCATACTGCACAATTGACGGACACGAAAGACGTACAAATGATGCTTTTGCTGCTCTAACATCAAAGGTGCAAGTTTGTCTTTATTCTAGAATTTATCTAAATAAAAAAGACTTTTTCCCTTGGGAGGATTTATTTTTTTAAATAACCAAAGACTTACCCTTAATTGCTTGAAACAACATTAGTTGTATACAGAATAAAAGAAACGCAGCACTTGAATCCATCTCAATTTTAAGAGCTTTTTCATGCGATTTTAATTTTCAGAAATTGAATTTCAATGAATTATTATCAATCCTCTATTTGTATATATGCAACATGTTGGGTGGCATCCTTGCTAAGTCTCAGTATTATCAGCCAATAAGATCAGATGATGAAGCTAGTCCATTTGAATTGTAACTAACATGTGTTTTGGGCAATGTTTAGTAGAGCGGATCAGAAATTGTCTTTTGGTGTGAAATCCTCATAAAAATGTAGTTATTGTTTTATTTTTTATATAAAAAGAATAATATTTATTATTCAAATCAAGGGCCCTTCGTGGGAAGCATGACATGTACACATAAAACAATACATCATAATTTGTAGCAGAAAAACATTTATATATATTGAAATGTAACATTAAAAAGTTCAGATTGATGTTATTATCTTCATTCTATAGAAATCACATACATTTAATTCCAGGCAGGACCGTAACCATACAATATATATGTTAGCGGCAATAAGTGAAATTAGGCATTAAGCTTAAATCCTAGGCAATAAGCTAACGCCTAGGCAGTAAGTCTATTGCCTAAATGATGTTAGGCATTAGTCTTAAATCCTAGGATTTAAGCTTAAATCCTGAAAAGTATGTGCAGGCATTAAGCTTAATGCCTAAAACATAAATGCTCGTAAATAAAAGACATTTATTCATTTAAATAACAATATATTTGTTAAATAATAACATTATGAGAACTGGGGCCTATTTATCGAAACTGTCCTAAGATCGATCCTTTAAGATATTCCTAGGACAGAAATTATGATAAAGTTAGGACCGACTTACGACATGTCTCAGCATGCACATTGAAGCTATCCGAGGATTATTTTAGATAGGATGTCCTAACCGCGTATTGACGTAAAAAATAGCAAATGAAAAAAAATTAATATTGTATCAAATTTAACCAACAACTTTAATTTAAAAACCGACTAATTATTAGAAAATAAATATATTAAAGTTTTAAATTATAATAATTTGTACATTGTAAACTATATGAAACAAAACATAAGTAAAAAATGTAACTACGTTTTATATTAAAATTGAACAAACTAACTGCAAATAGTTAAAGTTTTACATATAATCAGTAAAATCATGCTTTGAGGGAGCTGAAATGGAAGTGTCACAACACTCCACAAGAGACTGGAAATAAAATCACTCATAAGATATGTTATCTATATTAAAATAATAATCTAAAAATATGAAAACTTGATAAAAATTTGTGTTCAAATAATTTTGTTATCACAAGTTGTGAAACTGTTAATAAAGAAAACTTACTTATCCTATAAAAAAAATTTGAAAAATGGTGTGAGCTAAAAAAATCACATTTTAATTTAGTCTACTTTTGACCAGTTTAAATCAGCTCGACTATAGTGAAGTGAAATTTTTTTCAAATAAATATTAAAATTATTTTATAGAATCTCCCCCTTGTTTAATTGGATTATAACAATCACTTTTTTAAATCTTTTTAATATGTTGTAATATAACAAAACAAAAATGTGTCCTCAGTACACGAATGCCCCACTCGCACTATCATTTTCTATGTTCAGTGGACCGTGAAATTGGGGTAAAATCTCTAATTTGGCATTAAAATTAGAAAGATCATATCATAGGGAACATGTGTACCAAGTTTGAAGTCGATTGGACTTCAACTTCATTAAAAACTACCTCGACCAAAAACTTTAACCTGAAGCGGGACAGACGGACGAACGGACGAACGAACGGTACGACGGACGAACGGACGAACGGACGAACGAACGGTACGACGGACGAACGGACGCACAGACCAGAAAACATAATGCCCCTCTACTATCGTAGGTGGGGCATAAAAATGAAAAAAAGTATGTGTAAATTCTGTTTTTTAACTGCTAAAATTACTAAATAAACTTACTAAATTTGAAGATCTGTCAAATAAATGTATATTTACACATGTTATATTAGAAATAAATTAAGTAACTCCTTTATATCAAGAAATAATCACCAAATATGCATTAATTCCAGATTTAGCTTAATGCCTAAAATTATGTTCGGCAATAGGATGAATAATCATCATAAGATTTCAGGTAATAAGCTTAATGCCTGAAAATTTCAGGCAATAACGTAATGCCTAGGCGTTAGCTTATTGCCTAGGATTTAAGCTTAATGCCTAATTTCACTTATTGCCGCTAACATATACGTAGGACTATGTATTATGCTAACTGTGCCGTTAATGTATAGTACCCTTATTAATATTATTAGACATGTTCAACAACTCTCGACACCGACTAATGACAGCTACAGTTTACAGGCAAATTGGATTGGTCGACTCGTCTCAAAGACAAAAAAAAAAGAAAACCATCATGACTATCGTTACAAAACATATTCGATTGGCGGTTATATACTGTCTTGACTATATAGCTACACAAAATATATGAAACAAATATGTAAATTGATATTCTTATTGTGTGTATTTACACGACATTTCACGTTGAATTGATTAAAACAAGAGGCTGTCACAACGACAGCAAACCGGATTTATTAACATTTATTTGTGTCCTGGCAATATCACAAGAACCATAACTGATGAACGGTGAAAGTGAAAATCATCAATATCAAATTTGACAAAATCCACTTAAAGATTGAAAAATGGCGTTTCCAGTCGCGTCCTTGCATTTACTCATGAACTGTTCAACCAAAGCTTTTCAAATTTTAATATGTTGTTACTGATGACAAAATGGAGGTCAAGTTCAATAATGACGATTTTGACTTTTACTGTTCAGTTTTATGTGTAGAATTTTAATGCACAGGATATATTTACAACATCGATCTAGATATGGTTAGTAATTATTTACCATAGAAATGAGCCAACTTTTAAACCAAATCTTTGAATTTAGGAAAGAATGTAATAACGTTTTTAAATAATTTTAGGAAACAGAACGCAAGACTCAACCATTTATCATATACATTTTTTTTTAAAGTTTGACTGAAATCAAAATCATTGCTATATGGAAAAGCTTTGAAGTGTACAATAAAGTCTCAACTTTTGTCACAATTTGTAAAACAAATATCTAAATTATAAAATAGACTGGTACTGCTGTTATATTTTTCCACTGTTGTATGAATTAACCAAAAAGAGTTTGTGTGTGTGTGTGTGCTTGTGTTTGTGTAATATAAAAAGAGGGGTGCTGAAAATTAAAAAAAAAAATTTAGTGGAGGAGAGCGCAAAAAATCTTACACAAGTGTTATTCAAAGTCTGACAAATGGATTAAATTCTGCTATTTTATTATTACTATCGTAAATATAGTGAGAAATTGCTCTTCTTTTTTATTTGAATTAGTCGCTTGTTATTGGTGAGAGTCTAATATTTGATTGGAAATAAAGAGCATACAACAAATGTCAACTCCCCATTACATTTAACGGTTCAATGATCAGAGACTGTAAGGGTAACCAGTCATAATGAAAGTCAATATGTGTATTCAAAGTTAAAAATAATTGCATGGTCCAAAGCAAACAAACACACTTGTCTAATATTTTTTTTTCGAAAGAAAGAAGCCAGGTAAGCTAAAGGGCGTGCATATAACATGTAAAAGAACTGTGAACACAGAGTTTTGGCAACACAAAGCATTCATCAAAAACATAATTAATTAATTTCCCAGTGGTTAAAGCCGGTAATAATGTATACAATAAAAAGTACAATGTTAGTCTCTCCTTTTGACTATCGATCAAATCAGTCTTGCAAACCATGTATATGCCTTTCAAAAAAAATAGATCAAACTGTCTAATGTTTTTGCAAGTTTCCTTCAAATTAGTCATGGACATTGAATGCTGGTAAATTATATATACATGTACCTACATACATTTTGACTTAAACTATTCCTTCTTTAATGATATATTCTCCAAAACAAACAACAGAATTTATGAGTTGAGTGTACAATTAGTTTTTAAAACAAAACTTTTCTAGCGCCGCAGCCTCGGTTTATTTTTTTACTGGCTGTATAGAATATGTTAATGGAACGAACTAATACATTGTCAAAATAGCAGTACTTCGATTTTTCATTTCCCCTCAGACCGGTATTTCCATGGGTGGTATCTAATATTTGCATCTTTCCATGTAATCTTATCTTTGTCGAATTCCATGGCATTCAATTCCTAACCCATTCCATTTTATCTTATCTCTGCCGCTTGGAAAGAAGGGTCAAACATTAAACAAATGGGTTTCCTGTTTGAATTGTACTTTTTATCGTGTCTGGCTGTCAGCTGGCTCGAGATGACCACTGACATTGGGCAGGAAAACTAACAATCCTAGTCAATTAAGATTTGGTCAAATGCACCCACCACGTGGGGTTTGACTCAAAAGCTGAGTGTTGACAGGTTAGTGATACAGAAGATGAACGACTTAGATCCCTCGCACCGCCAACACCACCTACCCCGAGGCCTCGAAATATAGTGTAGGTCGATATCACAAGACTAAATGCACGCACACCAATCAAAGTTTTTATGTGTCAAAGCTTAAATGACACTAAACATGTAATTATAGGTCGTTTAACTTAAAAAGACGTTTGTGTAACACACTTACGGAATTATTTTCTAGATATCGATCTCGATGCCGGATGTCTTAGCATTGATGAACACACATTTGGGATATTATCAACAAGTAACAGAAAATAAGATAGAAAACTTGTAAAAAGATCAAAAATGGGTTTTTACAGTATTGAGTTTATTTTAGCACCTATTTATGGGCGTATGACATTTGCGCCGATTTTGAAAATTTTCAGTCTTTCATTTGCGCCGATTTCATTTTTTCATTTGCGCCGATTTTGTATTTTTTCCTAATTGGATTTACAGGTAAGTTACAGGTAAGTTCACACTTTTACATTGGCTGAGCACAGAGTATAAAGACAAATCAAGTGACATTGCAATTGGTAAATGGCTATCCCAATGTTTCGGGTTACCATTCCTTTCCCTAAATGAAATCAATGACTGCTTCACGTTTGACATTGTCTGACGCTCTTTCTGATGACAAATGTCATACATTCTTAGACCACGTACAAGTACACATTCCATAACGGTCAAACAATTCGTGATGGCGTCCATAAAACTAACGAAGGGAGGATTTCAACTTCACCGTTTGGAACTCTTGGTTTAATAGCTTCCTTGTGAGAAAATGCGAACCATAGAAATGCCCTCACCAGTACGTATGCCAGACAAAGAAAAGATGGCCTTCGTTATTGACAATTACGCCAAATATAGAAGAGACGAAATCATAAGAAAGGAATATATTAGATGTGTTGCCTATACATACATCGATTTATGATTTGAATGTATTCCGTTTTTATGGATTTGAATGCTGTACATATATTTTTTAATTCGTCATTTTAGTATAAACAAAGTGCTTTTATCTTAGGTTTTCACTTCTTGATTTTAAGCAGGAGACAACAGTTATATACATGTTATGATTGACAATTCATAACATATGTACAACTGGCTAACGGAAGAGGTCTTTAATAATAAATGAAAATAACATTACTGGGATGGAGAGTTGTCTCATTGGCACTCATACCACATCTTCTTATATCATTTCACCTGTAATTTACCTGTTATTTACCTGTAAAAAAATCGGCGCAAATGCAAAACGCCACTATTTATCTGTACGTCATTGTTGTCATATACTATACTTTTTAATTGTATAACATCTGTATACAGTTCATGATATAATTTTCGTATTGTCTTTGCTCGGGCACAGGACGTTTACGCTTTTGTACCTGTAAAACAATAGGACATTTGAGCTTCAAATACTGACGCTTTAAATTTTGATTCACTTGTATAAAATTGACCGGACATTTGCGCTTTTGCACCTATAGTCGTCTACCTGTAATTTTAATGAGAAGAAATGTTTACGTAAATAAATTTAACTTATATTTGTCATTAGTACGACACGTGGTCCAGAATCCTTCCCTGCCAACTACAATGAACAGTTCTACTCGACGCATCCTGCTATTTTGTTTCATCTTCTTGAAGAGTATCATTGAACAACAGTCTGTGATTCGTTATATTAGTGAACATGCACCCCTGTTGACAAGAAATGAGAAAGAGAAACTTGAATATATATTTGAAATGTGGGCGAAATATCAGTCAGATCAGTAAACAAGAGCTAAATTTGTCCACTCCTTGGGCTTCAGATATCAAGCGAAAACTGACCTGTGATGACTGGATGTGTTTGTATGTCTTTAAAATATTAACTTGTAGCTCAGTGTATATAGACTTTTAAACACATAACAATGTGCTATGACGTGAATGGTCTATGAAATGTGCTATTAAATGATTTTTTTCAAACTTTTAACCATAAAGAAACAATATTAATTTAACTTTGACAGGTCACAGATGCCGGTCCCAAGCCCGGATTAAAGAGGAGGATTGTCATAAAAATCAAATATATTCTCACAACCTTTTATAATATACGCAAGGTTGACATAGTTCATCAGATTGATTATTCTATTTATTAAAAAAAAAAAAAACATCATCCGGTCACCTTGGCATATGTTTAACTCTTTTCTAAGATTTCATTCAGAGTTTAATATAGTCCCATAAGCCTGAAATTAGGGTTAATAAACTAGAGGTAAATGTTTCTTGTCTAGCTCTTATTAAGACACAACCAAATTCCACACATCTCTAAAAACACTGTCGGTACAAATAAATTCTGAGTATTCTTAACCGTAAAAATGATATATAACACAATTTTAAGTACAAATTATAATTAACAAGGTCGTACACCAATATGGATATTGAAAATGTTGAAGTAATAAAAGGTTTAAAAATATGACACACAAAGAAATAGAGCAAACTACACCCTTGTGAAACAAATACGAGAATAAGGTCAGGTACCATTAGATGATTAGCATTTCCTTATCTACAAGGGCAATTCGTTTATTATCACTAAAGAAAAGAAAAATGTCACCAATTATCTGCGATTTATTCGTACGAGTGTGCTTTTTCGTTCAAAGGTGTAGTTAAAGTATATTGAGAACAGAGTTTTTTCCTTGTTGTCTGTACTGGAAATATTTACTGACTGAGTGCGTTTTAATGTCATGCATTATCAGTACTTCCGCTAAAATTAGTCATTGTTTAGGGTCCAGCATAAGCCCGTCTCCGGGTGAGGAATATTCTTTCTGCATTGAAAACTCATTGGCGGCCTTTGTTTTCCGCTCTTTGGGCGCTTTGTTGTCTCGTGGACTCACTCCCCGTTCCATTCTTTTATTAAATTCATTGCATAACTAAAGGACCTTTCCGATTTGCGCAATCTTTGCATATAAATGAGCAAGAGACACTTGCAGTGGCTTTGGCAGTCAAACGTTGGGCTAAGTGCTGGCAAAATAAGCGTGTATCTATTTATTGTGATAATGCATCAACTGTTGCCTGCATCAATAATTGTACTTCAAGGAACCAGGATCAAAGATGTTTTTTAAGGGTTCATATTAGAACTTATCGGGTATTTATGAGACACGCCTATTACAAAATATACATCATGTACCCGCATGACCTTTTTAGATATACCAGTCACGTTCCGTCTACTTTTCAGAACTTTTTGTTCTAAAATAGAGGCGAAATACACCGACAGATAGTCAATCTGATCAGTCGAAAAGAGACTGACAAGACTATTACAAGAATCCAAAAACAAAAGACAAACAAGAATACAGAACACAACATAGAAAACTAACGACTGAGAAACAGGAACCCTATGCAGAGCAGAATCGGAGTGAACTTATGTTGTTCCGAGCGGTTAGCTGTGGATCCTACTCCATATGTAGCACCCATAGTTCTAAGCATGTAAGTACAAATCCTGTCATGATTCTAAATCGGTAAGTCAAATTGGTCGAAATGGGTAAATATGCAATTGCATTACTCAATAAAACTTTTCATTCATGATAGCACGTGGTCCCGCAAAAAAGGCACAGGTGAATTAAAATAAAAAAGTTATGAAATTCATGTTTTGATGATCATAGCTAAAAAATGTAATTATAAGTATTGAATGCTACTTTTTGTGCCTTCATTAGGGTGTAAAAGTGTTGACCGAAGCACATTTTGTATGAAGCGCGGAAGCATTGCTCAAACGTAAAAAAATAGACCTTTCCCGGTGTAATACCACCAAATCATAGTGCGTCACACCTGGTTTCATACAAAAATAGGTCGAAAAAAATATTCCCTTGAATTTGACAGTTGTAGGTTATTTTAAAATCCTACATTTCATTGCAGGAACATATTTCTTGGTAATAAATATATATAAACTGACCGACTTTATAAACGCAACACTAGATATTCTTTTTAATTCCCATTTTCAAATATGCAATTTTTGGTAAACAAACTAATGAACAGAAAGTTCTTTCATTACTTCAATGTTGAAAAAATATGCTAGTTCTAAAGTTGAATTGATTACGTCATTTGCAATATTCAAATATTGTGGTATACACTGAAGCCCTGGTTTCCTCTTACCAATGAACGTGTCACCGTCAAAACCAATTACTGCCTGTAACTAACGCCAAAATGATTGTCATTCAATGATTGTCAACCAATTCTGTTCGGCACGTTTTGGGTTCTGTTTTGCACCTTCTGATTTTGTCGTTGTTCTATCCATTGCAATGGGTTTTGGCAATTATGCGGTTGAAACTTTAAGGCTTTAAATGTTTTTCTGCAGTCGATTCTTTGGCAGTTCAGTATAATGGGAAACAGTTATGGCATAAATCTGTGCAATCTATTGACGTTGCATTGTCAATTCCGTTGATCTGGTCATTGATGGTCTTCGACAAATCCTGTCTGCCGGTATCATTGTCAAAAGGACAGTAATAGTTTCTGACGTCAAATTATCTGGTTGCAGCACGTTCACGATATCCAGTTTGCAGTATTCTAATTGGTTGATTCAGTTTTTTATACCTCAGTCTTGGCAATATGGAGATGCAACATTATTAAACTGATTTAAGTGCGGCCATGGATTGAAAGAACTGTTTCACAAAGAAAAACAAAAAATCCTTAATTTGTTTGAAATTTGGCTTTCTGAAATTCGTGCGATCTCATTAATCTGGCATGTTCAATAATCACAGGAAAGACAGATGCTGATTTGTTCGAAAGAGAAAGAAGTATGATAAGCATGAATAATAGTTGTATGAAGATCAAACATGATTTGGTACAAAAAATCTGCAAAATGAGTGTTGCGTTCTTAAAGTCAGTCAGTATATATAGTTCTTTATATATATATATAGTAAGATGTGGTATAAGTGCCAATGAGACAACTCTCCATCCAGGTAACACTTTCATAAAAGTAAACCATTATAGGTAAAGGTATGGTTTTCAACACGGAGCCTTGGCTCACACCGAACAGCAAGCTAGAAAGGGTAAAAAAAAATTCCAGTGAAAACCGTTCAAACAGAAAAAGGAACGGTCTAATCTATAGAAAAACGAGAAACACTTATGAACCACATCCACAGACGACAACCACTGCACATCAGATTCCTAACTTAGGACAGGTGCAAACAATTGTAGCGGGATTAAACGTTTTAATGGTACCAAACCTTCTCCCTTTTCTGAAACAATAGTATAACATCACAACATAGAAAACCACTATATAAAATATCAATTGGAAGGCTTAATTCAATCAAAAAACTTAGTAACACAAATTAACACACAACGAACTTGGTATTACAACGCTGTTTGTGAAATTGTTGCATTAAAGAAAGTTTATTTTACAAAACAATTTTAATTTGCACCCCCCCCCCCCCTTACACATTTCTGTGACGATGGGTTATTGTGTTTCATTTCATGTATAGTGATGTTAAAGACTATGATTGAAAAGAAACCTCGTGTAATATACAAGTAGCCATCATCTCCAGTTTGATCGGCAGTTTCCACCATCCCATCTTTGAGTTACTATCATCATCGCATTTCTATTGTGTAACGAACAACTGTTTAAGGTTAATATTTTACAGACGCATTGCAAATGTTAATAAGCAAACGACGGCTGAGTGATAGTAGCCACATTTATGTAAAAACAAAGATTTTACGGTGAATTCCCTTCGCCATATTTGGATCGTGGAAACTTCAGTTACCATCATCCGCTTGTCAAAAGTGATTTATGGCGGATGTGTGTTTTGTTAATCTAGAGATCGCAATTTTTTGTTAATCTAGAGATCGCAACTAAAAAAGGAATAGGGTTGTAATCTAAAATCAAAATAAGGTTAGCTTTGCAACATCTACGTGTGCATAGACATGTTTAATAGCCAGTCCAATTGTACTTGATTTTTTACACCTGGAATATTGTGTCAATGTTTGAAACAAGGTTTGAATATCACCACTGATCTGAAACCTCCAAATTGAACATCCGTAAAACAGTATGGGTGATATCATGTTATAAACCATTTTGTAAGTCATTAACACACAAAATGTTTCACTTAATAGACAAACTTAGACTTTGTCATTTTCTCAAAGCACTACGATTAACTCTCTATTTGTCCAGGGGGAAATACACATCATGTATCATGAGTGTCATACCTTATGCGTGTCTGTCCCAAGTCAGGAGTCCTTGGCTTGTATAAGTATTGCATGCTTATGTAAACTTTTGGTTTATTTACATGTTTCGGAGTTTAGTGTGACGTCTATTTTCGCTGAACTAGAACACATTTTTTAGAGTCCAGTTGAAGCCTGACTTCGGGGCGGGATTTTCTCGCCGTGATAAGTCGCTGAAGAAAAAGGACCACGATGCCAACGTAAATTTTTCTGAGTCAATCTTCTTTTCTTTCCTCAAAGACTGAAAGCTCCTTATTTTATTTTTTAACCATAACGGTGATGCTAAGAGTTTATCTTTATCAGAAAACCAATGAAATAAGCAAATAAAGCTTTAGTTGGGCTAGTTTAAAGGGGCACTTGCTACGATATATATAAAAAAATAAAGTATGAATTTTTTTAGATCAATCATTGATCAAATTGGAATAATGAAATAATAATTTGCTTTTAGCAATCATTTTCCTTTAATTTTGTTGAAATAAGCGATTAAACATATTTTTTGACTGATTCACTTGCAAGTGAAAACGTCATCATCATTCTAACCGGTATTCATGTGAACTTCAAGTTAACCCCTAGCTAGAGATTGACAACGCATGCATTGTACGTGTACTGGTTATTTAAAGAAAAAGAATGTCAACAATGAAAGTGAAACTACTGTAAATCATTTGATTACTAATTCGATGCACATAAAAT
Organism: Mytilus edulis; assembly: GCF_963676685.1. Lineage (NCBI taxonomy): Eukaryota > Metazoa > Mollusca > Bivalvia > Mytilida > Mytilidae > Mytilus > Mytilus edulis. Next base: position 70,035,808 of record NC_092353.1, on the reverse strand, counting down.
CATTCTTATATGGTTAAAAACAATGAGAAACATCTATTTTCAATCTATAAAATAAAATCAAACAGACCTATAAAAATGCAATTTCACGTGTTGTTTTAATCTATTCGTATCTTTATTTTTGTTTACATCGCTTATATGGTCATCTGAGGTCAAATCGATAGTTAATTATATGGCGTCTGGACTAAAATACACACGAAACGAACCTATGTATTATCTACCCCATGCTCTGTAAACTGTTTATTTTAGACTTTTGATAGTTTGGATAAATGTTTTACATTGTTATAAACCAAATATGAGAATTTGAGTCAAATCGGTTACAATGAATTTGACAGCTAGTGCCCCTTTAAAAAACTTTTTTTCTAAATGATCTTCTTATTGTTTATTTTCATTTTGTTATGATGTGTCATATACTATAAATATATACTAGTAGTTGTATGGCAAGAAAGATTGAATTGAAATGTATTTTTTCTGACGTTTTGATGTTATAAAATTATCTTTGACTTTTTAGTCCTTCCAAGGCTAACTTTGCCTGAGGGAGTTGAAACAACTTTTGTCTTTCAATTGATCAATAATAATACAGTCGGAATAAGCGTTACTTCTATCTATTGCTAGATTGCTCAAAACTAGGGAAGATGCTCTTGTATAGGATAAAATGAAATAACTAAATTAGGACAAACGGTGATACGGATCTGAACATTTAATTGTAAGTGGTCTAAAACGAAAACAAAATCTCATAACATTAGGATAGATGGTATTGTCATTTCTGTCTTACTCAACAATTAGGATAAAATTGAGGATGTTTGTTACAAAATATGCCCTTCCAAACTATTGATTTAGTTATCGTTCATTTTAAACTGTACAATGTTAATATTAGTCCTCATTGGACGTTCATTTCCCTTCAATTTTCCAGTAAAGGTGTCGTCAATTTTCACTTGACTGTTACTTTACAAAATGGCCTAAAATAATACATCGATAATTAGATTTTGAGAGTCATGTGTTCGAATTTTTTCGTTTATTCCGCGCGAATATACATATTTCTTTTACATCTTTCAAGCCTTTTGCGTCAAAATATTACAGATCGTATTTCTTATACCAAGATGGAAATAAAAAAGCTTTTGCCATAAAATGCGATGTAGACACCCAGGGCACACTAATACTCACAAGTAGAAAACAAACTGACAACGCCAAGGCAAAAAGCAAAAAAAAAAAAAGAAGACAAATAGACAAAAATAAAGATACACAAAACACAACATAGAAAACTTATTAAGACTGAGCGGCACGACTCCTACAAAAAAAATGGTGAAAACCGATTGTGCTCCAGAAGAGTAAGCAAATCTGGTTCGTTATGCTTACTCTTGGTTTCCTTTTAGTCTTTGGGTTTCTATGTTGTGTCGTGTACTTTGATCAGTTTGTCTGTTTGTCTTTTTTCAATTTTTAGCCATGGCGTTGTCAGTTTATTTTCAATCTGAGTTTGACTGTCCATCTGGTATCTTTACACCCTTAAGTAAAAAGAATTTAAGACAATTTAATGGCCAAATGAAAAAAGTCACGATATTAAGATACCAACGTTTACACCAATGGGTCGATGCCACTTCTGGTGGAAGTTTCGTCCCCGAGGGTATCGTCAACTCAGTAGTCAGCCCTTCGGTGTTGACATGAATATCAATTATATGGTCATATTAATAAATATCATGTTACAAGACTTTAATTTTTTTGGAAAACTAAGGAGTTTCTTATTCCAGGAATAGATAACCTTAGTCGTATTTGCCACAACCTCTTTGGATTTTTGGGTCCTCAATGCTCTTCGACCTTGAACTTGTTTGGCTATTTTATTATTTTGATCTGAGCGTCACTGACGAGTCTTATGTAGACGAAACGGTCGTCTGGCGTATTAAATTACAATCCTAATACCTTTCATAACTACATGTATTCCTGAAACATAAATTAGAAACCTGAGCCCCCAAAACACAGGTTCATTAGTATGTTCCAGAATGATCAGCAGTCCCAAATAAATCATAGAATTACCCTTTCTGTAACTATTTTCGTTAAACGCCATTGGATCATAATCCTGTAAAAAAGCGATTGTTTTTATATCTAGCCCTTATTTAGAATAGGATAAATGCACTAAATGCCGGTATAAATAATTTCTATGTAGCCTTGAAACATGACTGAGTGTGACAAATCGATATATAAAGCAATTTTCAGTCCAAAAATTTAATAGATAAGAAATAATATAACAAAAAAAACCACACAAAATAGATAACACAAACTACTCCTTTAAAACAAAATCGAGGTGTACTCAGGTGACTGCAGAATAACTTGGGACTCAAGAAATTGCAAATCCCCTTGGGTTTCCAATGAAATGCACACCGAGCGTTTAATCGAATTAATAAATAATTTTTCATTATATAAGCTCGTTCATATTTATCTAAGTACACATCAATAAGATGACCCAGAATTAAAAAAAAAAGTAATTGATTATATACACATGGCCTTGTTGCGGTTTGTTCCACGTCATACATTGACAAAATGTTTGATCTATACTGGCCTATATGTTTAAAGTCTAAACGCGACTTTGTATACTGTTGCTCCTTCAGAATCTCTCACTAAAAGCTTGTTATAGTGTTTATCAAAGTGTACCGACCAAGGAGTAACATTACATTTTAATAGTTCTCTTCCATTTTGTCCGTCTTTTGAAATTACGATTAGATTTTTGGAATGCCGTCCGACTACGTAGACATTGCCATACCCATCTGTAGTTATCCCTCTTGGATGCTGCAGGAAATCACTCTCATATTTCCATATAAGCGTTCCATCAAGACCTAGACAAAACACAGAATTTTGGTAAGGGTAAGAATAATAAATATGTCTATGAGCTATTGTAATATCATTAATATAATGCGGACATGATTCTTCTACTTTGATTTGCTGAATCCTCAGTCCGTTTGTATCATATAGATTGATTCGTTCTGTTAGTAACTTCACTGCCATCTGTCCATTATCACATGATATTCCCCAGCATGAAGCTACTGTTCTAACTGATATAACAGTTTTATAATGATAATCCTTTATTTCTGCAATTTCCATTTTTTTTTTAATTTCCGTATGTTACAGCAATTCGACCTTGTGATATTTCCGTTAGGTCACTGGGTGTGCCAGGTAGATGAATGTCTTTTATATGATTTCCTTCTTCATTGAAAACTGTAAATTTCTTACTTGGGCCATCTGCAAGGATAATATCTCCATTACTGCTTATAATACATCCAAAAAGAATTTCAATTAACTTTTCATTATGGTACTGAATGTGTATCTTCTGATATAACTGTATTTGATCTATTCCATTACACATTGCTTCCCGTGGTATCTGTGCCTCTTTTATATTCAGATGGTTTATCGGAACATGATTTGGGATGCGGTCTATCCTAACTGACCCTAATGATTTTGTTCTAAACAAGTCTTCCATTGGTTTAGTATTCAGGTCCAAGTCCAATTCATCCGTGTTGTGTTGATTTGCGAATTCACGAAGCCAGTTAGTCTCTGTGGTTACTGACGTATCAATGTCTCTAATTGCAAGAAACAATTGTACATCAGTCGCCATTGTTTTCAGCAGAGTTATGTTGGATTGTACAGCGTATGCTGCTTTGGTTTTCAATTCTATTTCGGATAACGAATTATTGATTTCTGTTTCACATGTTCCAGCTTTGGACGATAATTCTTGCAAAAGTTTTTCTTCTAATGTATCTAAATGTTTGTCAAGTCTCTTCCTCATTGCCCTGACTGATGTATATTTTACTATTTTATCACTTTGAAGTTGTTTGGAACTCCGTGTCCGTACTTTATTTAACTGGGATAAGTTTTTGACTAAATTGGCGATATTTTGTTGTAGACTGAATAACGAAGAAGAAGAAGCAACATTTTTAGCAACATTATCCAATGATAAAATGCCTTTGCAATTTGTGTGTTTCTCTAAAATACATAAAGAACAGACAGGATCATCATGGAAAGGACAATAACCATCCAGTATTGTGTTGTGGTTTTTACAGGTTTGTGACATCAAATGTCTGATTGAAGCAACGTGGTGACATTTTTCAATTATTTTGTGGTTTTTGGTAGCCTGACGTCCCTTATGACTGTCAACACACGACTGACATAGGCCTTCCTCGCACGATAAGCACCATCCCTTACCGGGCACCGATATACTATTATATAAGCATGGTTCACAGTTGATATCTGTAGATGTGCAAAATGCCATATCTAAAAAGAGACATGAATGGATTCAACTTAAATTTATTCATACGTCTTGTCCATAGATGCTTTAACATGTTTCCTACCCGAAAACCTGCACATATATACATGTGAACCAGAACACGAGCATGTCGAAACTAGCCACTGGTATAAACTGTGTATCTAATTTTTCCCTATTATCATTGCATAACTTAGATAAGTTTTGTTTTTGTTTTAGTGCATATGAATGAATGTAGGTCACTAAATATCACACAAAGTCAATTAGTAAACGAATTCACGCTAGGAAATCAAGTGATGTTTCACTAGTTTAATATAAAAATGAGAAGATGTGATATAGTTGTCAACGAGATTACATTCATTTGCCAATTATATCCCATCATCTTTTTTTTTAAATAACGTAAAAGCTATATATCACCGTATATTCTTCGTCGATGAACAAAACTCATACTACAAAGCAAGTCGTATAAATTCCCATAATGATCAAAGAAAAACAATAGACCACTTTCGAGATCATCTTTCACCGGAAAAAAACTAGAAATAATGTTTGTTTTGTAAGTACTTAATCACAATTCCCTAATGACAGCAGTGCTGATTGTCAAATATGAGAATTTTATTTTCAGAATAATTCGTGCAATACAGCATTATAGTTTTGAACAACTCGCTCAAAATTGGAACGGAAGTGACGATGCCCCTAAAGGCACGAATGAGGTTCACTAAAACCAGAGTTTTTGACGGCAATGCATCGAACTCGAAAGTTTTCAATTGAAACAAGGCATAATTTATGTGCAAAACAATAAACAAAAAACAAATGATATTCAGCAAAGAAACTACAAGTACTGTATTACAAACTTTGGACAGACACAAACTGAATGAAACTGAGATTAAGGAGGTTCGCTACTCAGTTTCAAAATAACAAGCTTTTTATAACACTAAAATATATTGATAGGGGATACTTAATAGAAACAAAAGAGCAAAAAAATATATATATATATATATATATATAGGTCAATGTGCTTGTTTTCGAGTTATTAGCCATTGAAATATTGGCCGGAAAATCTTCTCTCATGATTTGTCATAGCTTTATCATTGACAAGTTTAAGGTCTCGAAAACTATTAAAAAATAACAAAGATTTTATAAGACTTTTACAGATGGCTTATAATTATACATGTAAAAGATTTATAAAAAGAAAAATGGGATTCAATGGGCAAAACTTTTAAGGCATTCATATGGATAAAACTAGGGGATTCCGAAAATCCAACAAAAATTCCAAAACATGACAAGCGAACATCCTTCAGATGTATGTTGGCACCTAACCTTGCAACATCTGCAATTGCTTATTCTAAGTGAATACACAAGCCAATCGTATCTATTTTTTTACATCAAGAATATTGTTTGAATTGACTGCTCTCAAACCCCCAATTTTCATATCTGTAAATCAGTAATGATAACATCATGGTATAAAGCAAGTTATTGACATATCACTCAAAAGACAAAACGACTTTGACATTTTCTATAAAAAAAACCGCTATTCAACTCTTTTTTATTCATTAGTATACAAATCTTTTTAACCATTTCCAACATTCAACTGTTCGCTGTCCAAGGTAAGCATATTTAATAATTTTTAAAAATCGATAAACTATATATGCAATAGTTGACAAAACATTATAAGATGCATACAAAGTGTAGATCAGTTCTAAATTTAATAAACATGATAAAAGAACATACATGTATATATACAATTTCAATATACATGTATAATTTTTTTTAGTTAAACCTTACCACATCACCAGTTACTATTTCTGTGTATCAATAAATTGACCCTGTAATAGATAAAACAGCTATGAACTTAATTTATATCCACAATTTACGATAAATATATATGATGTTATCTTCCCTGATTGAGATTTTTTCTTTTGTGTCGTCTATAGTATTTATATTATCTAATACAGGACTACATATCTGTTATCTTTTTTATGTATTAAGGCTCATGTCAATCTTACATGATGTTTAAATCGCTAGTTAAATTATGTGTTACTAGTATTGTAATTAAGGTCAATGTGTAACACAACATGTGAATAAAAATATTTTCTATAACTATTTTGAATCATATTTTGAATCATAACAATAATACGCCACTGTTCCCTTTTTCTCCCCTTCTTTTTCTACCTTATAAATTGGTTAGAATAAAGGACAGTTAGGACATTAAAACCACAACGTATTTTGGACTGAGTCAGTCTTCTTTTGTTCTTGGAATGACAAACTCTTTATTTCTGTGTTACTCGGACTTTTAAAAAATATAATGAAGATATGGTATAATTATCAATAAAACAACTCTTGATAAGAGACAAAATGATATAGAAGAAGTTAACAACTATAGTTGATAGATGTAAGAAGATATGATATGAGTGCCAATGAGACCAAAGTCACAACTTGTAAACGTAAATCAGTATAGGTCAAAGTACGGCAAGGAGTCTTGGTTCACACCAAACGACAAGCTATAAAGGGCCCCTAAAATGACTAATGTAAAACCATTCAAACAGGAACGATATAATATATATAAAAACGAGAAATGAACCACATCAACAAACGACAACCACTGAACATCTGATATTTGACTAAGGACAGTTACTAACAAATGCAGCGGGTATAATCGCTTTAATAGGCGCCAACCTTAAACAATAGTGTAACATCACAAAATAGAAAGACAAACTATGTAATATCAATTGAAATGGCTAAACCCAAACAATAAACATATCTAATAAAAACAAGTGAAAATACACTGAACAAATAATTTTTTTCTATTACACAATGTAAATACAATATTAACAAACCAAGGGGTTTAGATGTAAACAAATTCATAAAGACACCACAACCTTGAATAGAATACCGCCAAAGAAAATAACGTATACAGTTAAATAGAATTAATATGCAGCAAGGTCTACAATGGTATATATTAGAGAATAAATAATTTTGTTTAAGTTCCCCAGGTTGTATACTGCTTCTTTTCATCACTTTGCTGTATTATCATTTCTTGCATGGCAGCGTGTGTCACAAACTTAAACGCAATTTTGGGAACCCAAGTCTAGATAAAAATTATATCCCGGCATGTTCATAGACATTTCATTCAGTGTGTTTGTGTTGCACTCGCTATTTTATTAAGCGTGTTTGTGTGGTGCTTGATATTCCATTAAGTGTGCTTGCTATTCCATTCAGTGTTCTTGTGTGGTGCTTGCTATTCCATTCAGTGTGTGTGTGGTGATTGCTATTCTATGCAGTGTGCTAGTGTGGTGCTTGCTATTCCATTACACTGGTAATGCTTCGTGCGTTACGTGTAACATTGTTTGTATAAACTTTTGCCTTTGGATGATTCTGTATTACTCTCAAAGTATTGTATAGCCTAGAAAAATAATCAGACTTTTCAATTTGTAACTTGCAGCTAAATTGAATTGTTATAAAAAATAATTTTGTGTATCCAGGTGTGCTAGATCGTTAAAGGTAAAAAAAAAACAAAAATACCATACTCCAAGGTAAATTCAGATTGAAAAGTCCTTTTTCAGATGGCAAAATATTCTTTGCGCTATATACAGCACATGATCATGAACGACTACGGCTTTGTGTTCTTGGAAGTATACGAAACAAATTCCGGTATCACATAACTCAAACTGAATGATGTAAAAACTAGTGGAAACATTGATCATCCGAGAACAATTCTACGAAAACCCTATCTTAAATTAGTGAGCCTAACTTAAAAATTTTCAAATTCATAGTCAACTATTAAACTTCTTGGGTAGGTTTCTTGTGCAAGTATTTGAGTGTCGACTTATATACGGTTTCTGTTTCACGAAATTTGCAAACACTGGACGCAGCCATTTAAACACGTCTGGAATAGTGATAGTATAAAATGAAATCAACATGTCATCAATTTATTGCGGTCGACCTACTTTTTTTTTTTTAAGATTTACCTTCATCAGGAACGCTTTAAGGTTAGTCGATAATTAAAAGCCATGGATGTATATATCCGAAACACTAGTTAGAGAGATGTATACATATAATCGCAAATTACCTTAAATAAAAGTCATATCCATCCACAGCTGCGAAAACTTAGCTCTATTGTCCTTTGAATTTGTTTTTGCAATTTTTCTATGGTCCGCAAATATCAAAATCATCAAAAGGACCTGCAGAGCTACGTTTTCGCACCTAATACTTCCAAAGCCAACTTATCCTAAGGGTGTTGAAACAATTTTTGTCTTTGATGAAGTATTATATAGCCGGAGTGGTAATGACTTATATATATGTTACAGTAAATAGGTGAAATTAGGAATTACATGTAATTACTAAAATTTAGGAATTACAGGTAATCCCCAATGCACTTAGTAAATACAAGTAATTCCTTAAACGACCCAGTTATTACCAGTAATTACTAATTTTAAAATGAATTTTTACACCTATTTACTGACTGCTAAAACAATGTTGTAACATGGTCAGGTGATCAAAAGTTATGGTAATACTAACTAGAAGACCAGTTAGTACTCTTAAATTTTGAATGGTTGATTTCTATAAAAATTATCTTGAATAAATATGAACTTTCAAATACTTGGTTAAATCAGAGTAACTTTAGTTTTAATTCAAAATGGTTAAAGTTGAGCATTATACAGATAATTTTTGACCAATTTCAGCAGACATGGAAATCAGAAATGGAAAATTCTCCTAAAGCATTATGTATTAAATTTTTAAAGAAAACTTTGAATTTGAAGAATATTTAGACTTACTACCTTATAAAGATAAGATAACGTTATGTATGTTTTAAGAACTGGAATGAACTGTTATGTGCATTAGATTCGAGATATAAAAAAAACATCTTTTTTTTTTGTTAAGGTAGTTCAGGGGTATAGAAAAAAAATGACAGAATTTTCTTATACTTTGTGAAATTTAACTTTGAAGTATTGTTATTGAAAAAATGCAAAAAAAATTGGGGGTCACCGGCCATCTAAGAGATATTTTGACCTCTGAAAATGAGTGCAAATAGGTTATTTTGAAATATAGGGAAAATGGACAAAAAAACAATTTGATTGAATTTTCAGAGCAAAATAAATGACAGAAGTTGCTCATTTTTTCATATTGTAAAGCTTGATGTCTCAATTTTATAAAATTGAAATAAAATTTGGGGGTCACCGTCCATCCAAGAGATTTTTTTTTACCTCTAAAAATGAGTGCAAATAGGCTAAATATAGGGAAAACTGACATGAAATATCTTTGATTGAATTTTCAAAGCAAAATAAATGACAGAAGTTGCTCATTTTTTTATACTGTAAAGCTTGATGTCTCTATTTTATAAAATTGAAATAAAATTTGGGGGTCACCGGCCATCCAAGAGATTTCTTGACCTCTGAAAATGAGTGCAAATAGGCTAAATATAGGGAAAACAAACCTAAAATATCTTTGATTGAATTTTCAAAGCAAAATTAATGACAGAAGTTGCTCATTATTTCATACTGTAAAGCTTGATGTCACTTTTATAAAATTGAAATAAAATTTGGGGGTCACCGGCCATCCAAGAGATTTTTTGACCTCTGAAAATGAGTGCAAATAGGCTAAATATAGGGAAAACAGGCATAAAATATCTTTGATTGAATTTTCAGAGCAAAATAAATGACAGAAGTTGCTCATTATTTCATACTGTAAAGCTTGATGTCTCTATTTTATAAAATTGAAATAAAATTTGGGGGTCACCAGCCATCCAAGATATTTTTTGACCTTTGAAAATGAGTGCAAATAGGTTAAATATAGGGAAAACAGGCATAAAATATCTTTGATTGAATTTTCAGAGCAAAATAAATGACAGAAGTTGCTCATTTTTTCATACTGTAAAGCTTGATGTCTCTATTTTATAAAATTGAAATAAAATTTGGGGGTCAACGGCCATCCAAGAGATTTTTTGACCTCTGAAAATGAGTGCAAATAAGCTAAATATAGGGAAAACAGGCATAAAAGATCTTTGATTGAATTTTCAGAGCAAAATAAATGACAGAAGTTGCTCATTTTTTCATACTGTAAAGCTTGATGTCTCTTTTATAAAATTGAAATAAAATTTGGGGGTCACTGGCCATCCAAGAGATTTTTTGACCTCTGAAAATGAGTGCAAATAGGCTAAATATAGGGAAACCAGACATAAAATATCTTTGATTGAATTTTCAGAGCAAAATAAATGACAGAAGTTGCTCATTATTTCATACTGTAAAGCTTGATGTCTGTATTTTATAAAATTGAAATAAAATTTGGGGGTCACCAGCCATCCAAGATATTTTTTGACCTTTGAAAATGAGTGCAAATAGGTTAAATATAGGGAAAACAGGCATAAAATATCTTTGATTGAATTTTCAGAGCAAAATAAATGACAGAAGTTGCTCATTTTTTCATACTGTAAAGCTTGATGTCTCTATTTTATAAAATTGAAATAAAATTTGGGGGTCAACGGCCATCCAAGAGATTTTTTGACCTCTGAAAATGAGTGCAAATAAGCTAAATATAGGGAAAACAGGCATAAAAGATCTTTGATTGAATTTTCAGAGCAAAATAAATGACAGAAGTTGCTCATTTTTTCATACTGTAAAGCTTGATGTCTCTTTTATAAAATTGAAATAAAATTTGGGGGTCACTGGCCATCCAAGAGATTTTTTGACCTCTGAAAATGAGTGCAAATAGGCTAAATATAGGGAAACCAGACATAAAATATCTTTGATTGAATTTTCAATGCAAAATTAATGACAGAAGTTGCTCATTATTTCATACTGTAAAGCCTGATGTCTCTTTTTTATAAAATTGAAATAAAATTTGGGGGTCAACGGCCATCCAAGAGATTTTTTGACCTCTGAAAATGAGTGCAAATAGGCTAAATATAGGGAAAACAGGCATAAAATATCTTTATTGAATTTTCAGTGCAAAATAAATGACAGAAGTTGCTCATTATTTCATACTGTAAAGCTTGATGTCTCTATTTTATTAAATTGAAATAAATTTCGCGGGTCACTGGCCATCCAAGAGATTTTTATTTTAGCAAAATAACAGTTGTTGTTTATTGTTCAAAGAGGGGTGACCTCTGCGGTTGTATAATGCTGCGCCTTGTGGAGCATCTGGTTATTATTGTGCTTAAACCATATTTGTTACAACATATGAAAAGTGTGAGCTAACAGTCCGCTAAGTTTTTATCCATAAGTCTCATTCTGACTTTCTATCTAAAAGGTTTTTATGTGTCAATATTTGTGTTTCAATATAAAAGGAAGATGTGGTATGATTATTGATTGTTAATGAGGCAACTCTCCGCAATAGATCAAATGACACAGAAAAAACAGCTACAGTTCAAAAGCCGTTATCGCATAGTTAACTGTAAAAGGCCCTTCAATGACTAATGAAAAACAATTCAAATGAGAAAACTGAAGGCATATTAATGTACAAAATGATGAACAAAAAACAATATGTGACACAACAAAAGACAACCACTGTCTGAATTACAGGTTCATGACTTGGGACAGGCACATACATAATGTTGTGGGGTTAATGTTTGGAGGTGACAACCCTTCCCCTTAACCTGGGACAGTGGTGTAAATTGGTATAACATATGGGTTTTATCAATTTGTATTATTCATTTGTGAATTCTACATTTGTAAATCTAGCGAAAAGTAGATTATCACAGATAAATTTGCAGAATGAGTTGCATGAATAGTCAGGACCCTTGTCCTACAAACTTTATGGAGCAAGAAAAATGTGATGAGGTTTGTATGTACATAAAGTCTGTCATAAAGTTCAAGATTTCAGTATATTCGCATTTTACAATATTTTTTGTAACTGCTGTATTTCACATGTTAAATTTTCTTTTCTACTGTAGGATAGTAAGTGGTTCAAAAATACATGTATGCCTCTTGAGACTAAAATTACATGCAATAGAAATCAGCCCCCAAAAAAGCAAATTTTAATAACTACAGCTGTAGTATGCATTTTTAAATGTAAATACAATGTATGTGCTAGGGGCATAAATTGACCCTGAATTATTTCAAGTGTTTTTGGCCTTAGACTTTTTAATACATAACGTACTATTAAATTATTACATGTAATATACTATGCCATAATTTTGTAATTTCCTTTCTATTTAAAGTACATTTTAAACATATGGGAGGATTCAGAGGCAGCCCTGGGAAAAATTTGGTTAACAATATAAGGAATCACTGGAGCATGACCTGAGCAGGTCCCCTTTTAGGCAGTCAGTGGGCCCCCACTTATGAAAAATTCTGGATCCGCCACTGGGATAAATTTATACAACAAAAACATTCACGAGGTTTTAAATTGCAGGAAAATATTACCTCTTCATACAAGCCCCCCTTTTTTATTCAAAAACCTACTAAACATGCTAAAAGGCACATACTCATACATTTTTATAATTTTGACTTTTGAATAATTATTATACATTCTACATGTCTGATACATGTACATCAAATTAGTCTTTAAAACATTTTGTCTATAATATATATCTTATAATTGCCATGAAACTTGGTCCGTAGGCTTTTAATTTAGTAAGCTCTGGTCACACAACGTTGGTTAAGATCGGTTAGTTCCTACTATCTTATTAGATAGGAACATAGTTAATTTATTATCCTTTGATTTTATCTGGTTCTATTTTGTTAAATTAGCTGAGAAACAAGGTTGATGAGTTGTGCACTTGGGAGTAAATATTTGAACCTCAAATGACACTGAATACGTATTCATGTGACCTTCAATTCAACCCCTAGCTGGAGATGGGTTATCGATGTATTAAGCTATTAAAATTGTAAGGGTTTTGAAGAACAAATAGGCTACGTTTGCCTTTTAATCACAGACTGAAGATTCTGTCAAAATTGGGTAAAAATCCAGTATGGTTTATAAAACCTATTTTTTTTAAACTTTAACTGCAGAGTGTAACTATGTAATGTTAACTGGGGAAAACACTAGTCCATTTATAAGTAATTTACGAAAAAAAGGATTCTTTTTACAAACTTTACTTTTGGATATTATCTTATGATCATAAACATTTAGCTTCTGGATTTTAATTTAACAAAATTATGAAAATCAATTTTAGATAGATATCATTGTCTTGCCTGCATATATTTACAGAGTTTCAAAACCTATAAAACAACCATTTTCCAGTTTCAATTCACAAACACTAAAGAGTATGCACTTTTGATGTGCCTTATATTCCTACATCCTTAAGTAAGCTCCCTTAAAATCCCTTACTTTCTTATTTGGTATCTTGAATTATGTTTTTAATTTTAAAACAAAAACATCAAGTTAGTAAATAGCTGTAAAAATGACAAAAAAAATCAGTGATTACCAGTAATCACTGAAACAACTAATAAATTGGCTAGTAATTACAGGTATTTACTAAAATGTTTATTAATTACGTGTAATTCCTAATTTCACCTATTTACTGTAACATATTTATATATATTGCTCGATTACACAAAGCTGTATACATAAATTCTGTCTGAATTTGTTAAAGGTGGAAAGAACAGGACTGGATTATTACCCTTGGTCAGGATAGATGTAAAGAGGATATGGAAGTTAATTTTTTATGGAATTAACAAGAAGTAAAGAAATTGGGACAAACGGGGATAAGGGTATTAACATTTAATTGTAAGTGGTCTGAAACTGAAAACTTTTCATATGATTGAGATAATTTGAAGGATTTTCCAGTATAAGTAAGTTTTTTAATATAAATTTCTATTTTTTTCATTTTCCTCAGCATATTTTCTTCTTTTGCATCTTTCGAACCATTTAAACATTATAAGTATTTAAAAGAAGTAAAACAAATACCAACTGAAGGTGGAAATGACAAACTATCCACTTATACTCACAAGTAGAAGACAAACTGACAACAACATGGAAAAAGCAAAAACAAAAGTCCTAAAGATACAACGATACAAAATAAAACACAACATAGAAAACCAAACCCGAACACAAACAAAAACAATGATGGCAATATCATGTGCTCCTGAAAAGTAAGCAAATTGTGCTACACCTGTGAAACTCATATCAAGTTAGAACCAAGTTTTTGGTGGGGTTCGTGCTGCTTAGTCTTCAGTTTTCTATGTCGTGTCTTCTGTACTATTGTTTGTCTGTTTGTTTTTTTATTTTTAGCCATGGCGTTGTCAGTTTATTTTCAATCTATTAGTTTGACTATCTCTCTGGCTCTGGTATATTTCGTCCCTCTTTTAAAAGGAATATGGGTAATCAAATGGCATAAAAACGACACGACCAGATAAACAACGTTTCATAAAAATGTGAAACATGAGCCCCAACAGTGGTGTATTGATATGTTCCAAAATTATCAGCAGTTCCCAACTAATCTGCGGGCTTATCAATTGTGTAACTGTTTCTGTGAAAGAACTGTAAGTCATAATCCAAAAATAAGGCGTCATAAATAAGACGGCTGGTAAATGTTTCATTTCTAGCTCTCATGCAGACACAATTTATTTCATTATCAGTTGGTATAAGTACTTTATATGCACTTTTGAAACTTGAGTGTGAATCGGAAAGATCGATACATAAAACAGTTTTTGTTTTTGTTGAACTTCAGTGTTTCTGTTCTTCCATTGTTACCCTCTTATAGGTGATGTGCTTCCCTCGGTTTTATTTTTCTCTCAATCGAAAAATGACTTTTAAACAGCGGCAAACTACTGTTGTTTTTGTTTAGTACAAAAGAGTAAATAGAGAAAAATATAATACATGTATTACAAAATAAGTCAGACACAAAATAGATTAAAAAATACCTCTTTTAAAGAAAAATAGAATCATGAATATAACTTTGCACTCAATAATTTGCATATCCCAATCACGTCGGAACATGTGTATTTAAACGAAATAATGCACATTTTTCATTATATTGACACTTTCACATCAGTAATATATTTTGCAATTGTAATACAGAATAAAGTAATTCACCGTTTACGTCGGTGTAGATACGCGTACTACGTGTATCAACTGACAACATGTATCGATTTATCTTGGTCTTAACGTCTGTTGTCAAAAACGACGTCGTATACTGTAGCTCCTTCACAATCTCTCACTAAAAGCTGGTTATTGTGTTTATCAAAATGTACCGACAAAGGTGTAGCATTATATTTAAAAAGTTCTCTCTCTTTTTGTCCATCTTCTGAAATAACAAATAAGTTTTTGGAATCTCGTCCTACTACGTAGACATTACCATATCCATCTGTTGTTATCCCTGTTGGACTGACCAGGGTATAACTTCCGTATATCCACAATTGGTTCCCTAACTGATCAAAGCTTCCCACAATATTTAGAGACGTGTTCGAAAAGTAAATTCGTCCTTGAAATATTGTTACATGATGAAAATTATTGTGAATATTGTCATTTCTTATATTCCTTATTTTCTGTTCATTGATGTCATATATGTGAATTTCTTCAAATGCACGCTTCACTGCCAATTTCCCATTATCACATGATATCCCACAGCATGTACTTGTTGTGCAAACTGATTTGGCAGTTTTATAATTATAATCCTTTATGTCAGCTATCTCAAATTTTTCTTCGTTCCCGTATGTTACAGCAATCCTATCTTCTGATATCTCTGTTATGTCATTTGGTATGCCAGGTACAGATATATCTTTTATATGATTTCCCTTCTCATTGAAAACTGCAAATTTCTTACTTGGGCCATCTGTAAGGATGATGTCTCCATTACTGCATATCATGCATCCAAACAAATGTTGAACCGATAGTTCAGTATGGTACTGAATGCATGTCTTCTGCTGTAACCGTATTTGATCTATTTTATTACGCATTGTTTCGAGTGGTATCTGTGCCTCTTTCATTTTCGGATGTTTTATTTGAACAGTATATGGGCTGCGTTCCATCCTAACTGATCCTAGTGAATTTGTTTTAAGCATGTCTTCCATTGGTTTTGTATTTAGGTCCAAGGTCAATTCGTCCATTTTATGTTGATTTATGATTTCATGAAGACAATTACTCTCTGTGGTTACTGACTTATCAATTTCTCTAATTGCAAGAAACAATTGTACATCTGTCGCCATTTCTTTTAGATGAGAAATGTTGGATTGTACCACGTATGCTGCTTTAGTTTTCGATTCTATTTCGGATAAGGAATTATTTATTTCCGTTTCACTGGTTCCAGCATTGGAAGATAACTCTTGCAAAAGTTTTTCTTCTAATGTATCTAAGCTTTTATTAAGTTGTCTCCTCATTTCTTTGACTAATGTAATTTTCGCTATTTTATCGTTTTGAAGCTGTTTGGAATTCATTTCCCGTTCTGTTTTCAACTGGGATAAGTTCTTTAGAAGATTATCGACATTATGTTCTAGATTACAAAACGAAGAAGATGAAACAACATTTTTAGCAACTTCATCCAATGATACGATGTCTTTGCATTCTCTGTGGTTTTCTGCTATACATAAAGAACATACAGGTGCATCATGGGAAGGACAATACAGATCAAGAACTTTGTTGTGGTTTTTACAGGTTTGTGACATCAAATGTCCGATGGAAGCCACGTGGTGACATTTTTCTGCAGGAATTACTTTGTGGTTTCTAGTCGCCTTTATACCTTTATGACTGTTAGTACACGACTTACATAGGCCCTCCTCGCACGATAAACACCAAACCTTTCCAGGCACTGTTATATTGTTATATAAGCATGGTCCACAGTTGATGTCAGTAGTTGTAACAGATGCCATATCTAAAAAGAGAAGACAGATACATGAATGGATGCAAGTTTAGTCTCATGCATAGTTGGTTGGATATTTTTTTTACGAAAGCAAATTGCATCTATAGATACATTTGTACCAGAACATTACCATGTTTTTCTACCTAGCTAGCTTAGCAACTGATTCCAAACCCTTTTCGTTGCAAAACGTGCATTTTTCGGGAATGTTTTAGGACACTAAATTTGTATGCAATATATAGTTCATTGAACAAATCATCACAAACAATAATCAATTAACACGCACAATTACACTCGTAGATTTTGTTATTTTCACTATTTCCACTTCAATGAAAAAAAGATAAATTAAGAGGATGTGGTATGATTGTCAATGTAAAAACTTTCAACCAAAGTTCAAATGAAGTGATGTAAGCAATCATAGGCAACCGTATGACCTGTACAGTCAGTGATAAAAAAAAATATACCGTATAGAAAGAAAATATGACAGACATGAACCACAGCTGCCCACTAAACTATAGGCGTCTGACTCCTGCCTGTGAAGCAGCACATACATAATGTGGCGGTGTTAAACACATATTTGAAGGTGCGACCCCTACCCAAACATGAGACAGTAGTATAACGGAACAATACAACCCCAAACTATAATCAAAGCGCTGTAAGCACTGTAGGCAGTTAACCAAAAACCAAGGCAAACACAAGTATGAAAACTGTGGCAATGTTGCTTCCTTTTTTTAAAGATTTAAAAGAACAAACATTAAACATTCATATATAAATGTACATTTATGTTCATTTAATGAATTAATCATTAAGGCAAATAATTCATATTTTATCAAGGTTTTCTATAGCAACGTATATATCAAGTATATTTTTTTTCATGGTCATGAGTCTCGAGTCAGCAGTGGTACAATTCGCAATGATTGCAGTTCTTCTAGTTGATCGTAATTGTTCGTATTACTAGTAGTTGACTGTTAGTATTTCAAGTTGACTTTAGTACGAGCTTGTAAAAGTATGAATGGACTTGCTTCCCTGGAAAGAAAACTGAGTTTGTGTTCTACAGTACAAAAGTTATGAGACACAAATCAGACAAATGTTTACTACTACAGGGATCAATAGTGAGGTCTGACTGACCTGTCCATAGTAAATGTAAATGACTCCCACTTTCAACCCAAGTCCATGATGTCTAAGTTTGGAATAAAATGACAGGTGTTAGGTCTAGCAAAGTGATATGCATATGTGACGCCTATGAGATTGACCTTGTATGTCATTCAATCTTTTTGAAATGACAAACAGGAATGAATATGGTTTATTAGTTGGTATCTCAATCTTTTACAAGTTCTCAAAACACACACAAGAGCGTGTGAGTGACCCTAGGGACTACCCCTATTTTTCATTTGATTTTTTATATTGTCCCATACATGAATATATATGGTTTAGGGGTGGGGGACCCCGGTGACTTCCCCTATATTGATTTGTTATATTGTCCAATACATGAATATATATGGTTGAGGGGTGGGGATCTCATCTGTTTCCAAGTTATCAAACAGGATTGGGTAGGGTGACCCTTAGGACTCTCCCTATATTTCATTTGATTTGTTCTTTTGTCCCATACATGAAAATATATGGTTTAATTTAAGGTAAGGATCTCGACTGTTTCCAAGTTCTCAAACAACAGGAGGGGTGTGGTGACCGCAGGGACTTCCCCTATATTTTATTTGATTTGTTATTTAGTCCCATACATGAGAATATATGGTTACGTGGTGAGGATCTCCACTGTTTCCAAGTTCTCAAACATGAGGGTGCAAAGACCCTAGGGACTCCCCCTATAATTCATTTGATTTGTTATATTGTCCAATACATGAATATATATGGTTTATCGGGGGGGGGGGGGGGGATCTCAACCGTTTTCAAATTCTCAAACGGGAAGGGGTAGAGTGGCCCCACGAACTCCACCTATATTTCATATGATTTGTTATATTGTCCCATACATGAATTTATACTGCACTCGTTCTATTTGAGCAGTCAAAATGCGTTGACTGTATATTTCTATGCCATATACAGTCATTGACCTGATATCACTTTTCCTCATGAATATTTGAATAGAAATTGTCGAAATTATATTTAATTATTCATACGACCTCTTCAACCTGTTCTTGTTTCCAATGTAAACAACGATGCGTTTAACGACTCAAACTTGTCTCTTTTGCAATTTTTGGGAAAACATATTTCACTTATTAATATTTTTTGTTTGCAACCTATAAATCATTATGTTTTATGTTTATTGTTGATATTTTAGTCTGCAACGAATTCGTTCATCATTGATTGCGGTAATGATGTACATTTCATCGTGTTTTATATTTCTCCGTCTGTGTGAAATGAGGCCTTTTTAAAGGGGGATTTTTCCCAATATTTAAATCAAATAAATAACATTAACACAAAAAAAAAAACCAATTGAAAATGTTTTTTTAGATTGCAGTATAAAGACAATAATAGTGCATTGACTTGACATATGAACGATATAAGGATTCGGCCAGAAACGGGGAAAATGCTCGGCACAGCCTCGCATTTCCCCGTTTCTAAGCCTCATCCTTATATCGTTGATATGTCAAGTCAATGCACTATTATTGTCTATATATATGGTTTAGGGGTTGGGATCTCGGCCGTTTCCAAGTTCTCAAACAGGAGGGTGGGAGGTCGACCCACAGGGACTCACCCTATATTTCATTTGATTTATTATATTGTCCCATACATGAATATATATGGTTTAGGGGTGGGGATCTCGACTGTTTCAAAGTTTCCAAACAGGAGTGGTGGGGTGACCCCAGGGACTCCCCTGTATTTCAATTGATTGGTCATATTGTCCCTTACATGAATAAATATGGTTAAGGGGTGAGGATCTCGACTGTTTCCAAGTTCTGAAGCAGGAGGTGGTGGGTGACCCTAGGGACTTCACCTATATTTCATTTGATTAGTTATATAGTCCCATACATGGATGTATATGGTTGAGAGGTGGGGATCTCATCCGTTTCAAAGATATCAAACAGGAGGGGGTATAGTGCCCCAAAGGACTCCACATACATATAATTTGCTTACATTCAGGTATCATATAATCTAGTTGCACTATATGTGTAAAATAAGAAACTTCCAGCTATTTTAACTGACCCATCAAAATTGAGAAAAAAAATACCCATTTAGTAATATGTTTACACTTTAAAAGCATCTAACTTGCTTTACCAACATTTGTTACTGATAAAGAACATTTATACTGTCACCAGGACCATATATATTGTTAGATATACTGTTCTCAGCTGTCACAAAGACTCACATTGTATTGGATTTTGACATTAAAATTTGTCAAAAAGTAATTTTGAGTTTCCTATGGATACCTATGGATCTTCAGAACGCTGGCAATGTTGCACCATTATATTATGCTCTTAACTTCATCGTCATTGTATTTAATTGTACGTTTCTCACATTTTCAGTACAAAATATTTTCTGTTTTTTCATTCTTTTACATAATATATCTTTTGGTTTTCAATTCTAGTGTTTATATTTATTTACCATGCAAAGATGTATTTTGTCATCTGTCTGATTTTTTAAAAAAATTCGCCAAAACCCGGAATTACCCATATCCGCTTCCGGAATCGGATCCGATATTAGAATTTTCTTCTCATTCTCCGCGAGCATGATGTGAGGCCTTTTTAAAGGGTATTTCCCCCAATATTTAAATCAAATAAATAACCTTAACGCATTAAACAACAATTGAAAATGTTTTTTTTAGATTGCAGTATAAAGACAATAATAGTGCATTGACTTGACATATCAACGATATAAGGATTCGGCCCAAAACGGGGAAATAGCTCGGCACAGCCTCGCATTTCCCCGTTTCTAAGCCTCATCCTTATATCGTTGATATGTCAAGTCAATGCACTATTATTGTCTATTTACTCGAATTTACACATTATTTGTCGGTGATTTTTTGTATAAAGCTAGCGGTTGAACAAAATGAACATCGCTGTCATGAATAATAATGCTAAAAAAAAGTTTTGAGATCGTTTACTAGGAGACTTTGGTAAAAAGGTTTGCAAAGTTATTTTTTTATTTCCTCTCAAGTCGTGCATGTCGAGCGTAGCTAGTAACCAAGTCGAAAGTCCGACTGCAAAAGTGGAAGTTCGCAGACCTCGGACAACCGCTAATTGAACCCCTGCCTCCAAATTGAAAAGATACAAACATTTCGTCTTATAATTTAAATTTGCCGCCAACAGTGGAACTTATTTTAAGACTACTGACGTAGTTGACTACTTATTGACGACACACAATATTCCTTCGATTTTTTGCCATTTGGGAAATCTAAACTACTTGTCTTTAGAAATTTTCGGCGATTAAACATTTCATACATTTGTTCTTTGACAGCTTAGCCAAAATCTCAGGGGATAATAAACTACCGTGATAAAGATTCCTAAGGTGCCCTACTTCCTAAGTGCAAATTCAAAACTTTTGGATAAATCGACGATCATTTAAGGTTTTTCTGATCATATTTAATTTTTGTGATCAAGAAATAAAAGTATGAAAAAACTGTCCAATTAGTTATGAATAACATAACATCCAGCTAGATAATAACAATGACACATATTTCAGCATTTGAACACAAATCTAGGGTGCTCTCCTTATCTGCGCATAAGGCAGCTTAAGTTATAACTGCCTAAAAATACAAACCCACCAATAAACAGCAACAATAACAGGCTCCTGCATTACGACAGGCACATACATGTATAAACTGCGGAGAAATCGCCACAGTGGTGTTATATAGTACAACACAAGAACAAACTATAACAATCAGTTGAAAAGTGCTCAACTCATCGGATCGACGAAAAGCTAAAAAAAAAAAATAACCAAACGCAGACTAGACGTGGCAGAGTATTTATACATTTCACACTTGTATAAATTACAACTGTCTTTTACATATTGAATAATAACTCACCTTGATAAAAGAGAAAAATGGATATCTGTTCCCGAAAAAATATTTCCATCCAGTCATTATGAATATTTTTATTGTTGGAATTAGAAATTTAAATTCCTTCATTGAGAAAGGTTTATTTTACAACTGGTGGTGGACATGGATTTTTTCACACCTGTTTCTGAGGGGGAGGACAGGGGTAAGGGAGACAGGGAGAAAGGGGGTAGGAGAAAGGAGAAAGGGGTAGGAGAAAGGAGAGGAAGGCTGGGAGAAAGGAGAAAGTGTGTAGGAGAAAGGAGAGGAAGGCTGGGAGAAAGGAGAAAAAATAAAATATCTCTCCTTTAAAAAAATTTCTAATATTTCAAGAAAAAATATCCCAAAAGAAGATGTTTTATTCTAATGGGAGAAAGGAGAAGAGGGGTGGGAGAAGGGAGAAGGGTACCCCCTGTCCTCCCCTTCGTTTCTTAGCTCTGTTTGTAGGCGAGAAAAATGTCTGAAAAAATGTAAAAACTCAAATCTATTTATTTTTCCAGCTAAAATCTGTAAAATTAATAATATTGCTTAAATGTTTTAAAATATCTTTTTTTATGTAACAAAAAAGACGCAAAAGTACAAAACTGAGAATACCCCAAATTACTGACAACTAGCTGAAAGCCAATAATAACTAATAAAAAACCATGCATCTAAGACTAAAATATCAATCAGTACACATTTAATATCCAATGAATTTGGTGTAAAAACGTCATTAACAGTCAGAGAAAATTCTTTCTTTTGGTTATAAGTGTTCATGTTCATTTGAGAAAAATGAACAAAATATAAAGTTAATGATATCACAGTGGCACCCATAACAACTATGTTTTGTCAATAACTTGGTTTATATCAGGTTAATTAGTGTAAATGTGTATTCATGTGGTTTTTTGTTCAAATGTACTTTAATCATTCTAATCATTTTCTGTGCTTTATTTTGTAATTCATTTGATTATATAGCTCAAATTTTGGGCACCATGATTGGTTAATAAAATTATCTATCTATCTATCTATCTTGCACTATATAAAATCTTATGGAAGTTTAATGTCTACTGTGATTTTTATAAAGTTTACGATATTGGATGTTCTCTAACATGTTGGTAATCTAGTGATTTAACCTTATGGAATGTACTTTATACATGAAAAGTATGACCACAAGGCGACGTCCCTAGATGAATGTAATGGTTTTGTCAGTTTTTGTGGGGTAAGGCCTTCGCCAATAAGTGCGATTTCTTTGCAACAATTTATATTTTAAATGTATTTTCAAAGTTCAAGAGAACATCTATCTGGTGATACAGAATTTGAATGTAAAAAATAAGGTTAGTCATAGCTAGTGCATCTGCGGTATGGTGGCCGTTCGTTGCTGTATTATTAGATATTACAGCATTTTCATGGTATATTGAAGAATTAACATTTCTTCTGTAAATCTCTGTAAAAAAATTAATATTGTGGTCATCCCAGTCAGAGTGAGACCCTCCTAAAGTCCCGTATACCTTCCCTACTGCCAATGTTTTTGGAATTGCATACCAAGCATACATATGTCATGTATGTATCATTGATTTATACAATATCTTAAATATGACCCATGCTTATGCATGTTATAAGCGCTATATAAATCTATATCATTCCTCATAATTTAAGGATTTTAGTTTAAGATTTTTCAAAGGCGAACATTTGGCCATCAACAAAGTGAAATTCTAGAAAGTATATTTATTCAATATGATATGTAGATCATACCCCAAATCAAATGTAATGTATTTTAATATAGGATGTCATTGAAAAGGGGAGTCATTTTTTTTAATGTATTTTAATATAGGATGTCATTGAAAAGGGGAGTCATTTTCTTTTTATAAAATCTCGCAAAAATTATGACCCATAGTTTTGCCCCCCCCCCCCCCCCCCCCCCAAATACGTTTAATATTATTCAAAATTATTTTTAACCAGATGCTCCGCAGGGCGTAGCTTTATACGACCGCAGAGGTTGAACCCTGAACGGTTGGGGCAAGTATGGACACAACATTCAAGCTGGATTCAGCTCTAAATTTGGATTGTGATTAAATAGTTGACACAGCATAGGTTTCTGACACAGAATGAATGTGTTCTAATGAACTTAAAATTTTTGTTTTCTCTTAGAGCAATTCACTATGCTGTTGAATATTAATCCTCTAAAAAAAAGGTTTGAAGAAATTTTCTTTTTTATTTATGAAATTTCAAATGAGAAAAATTGAACCCAATTTTTTTAATCACATCCCCCTTTCCCTTATTCCAAAACTAATCTCAATTAAAATTTCTAATGGAGTTTGCAACAATAACTACTCATTTAAATACATCATAAAATATTAAGATGTAAAAAAACTGCTTGTTATCACTGAATGGTAAAGATTATTTTAATTTATCAGTTGGTAGTAAAAAGTGAATATACATTGTATATTGTATATAACAAAGATTTAAGTTGATTCTGGACAAAGAAAGATAACTCCAATTAAAAAAAAATCTTGCTATTGCACAATATTTTGCAATTAGATATTTCTTGCTTACTATTCTGAACAAAGAAAGATAACTCTAATTAAAAAAAAATTTGCTGTTTCACAATATTGTGCAATTAGATATTTCTTGCCATAGCGCAATACTGTGCAATTGAAAAGACTTGCTATTGCACAATACTTAATATAATAATTTTAGATCCTGATTTGGACCAACTTGAAAACTGGGCTCATAATAAAAAATCTAAGTACATTTTTGGATTCAGCATATCAAAGAACCCCAAGATTTCTATTTTTGTTAAAATCAGACTAAGTTTAATTTTGGACCCTTTGGACTTTAGTGTAGACCAATTTGAAAACAGGACCAAAAATGAAGAATATACATACACAGTTAGATTTGGTATATCAAAGAACCCCATTTATTCAATTTTTGATGAAATCAAACAAAGTTTAATTTTGGACCCCGATTTGGACCAACTTGAAAACTGGGCCAATAATCAAGAATCTAAGTACATTTTTAGATTCAGCATATCAAAGAACCTAACTGATTCATTTTTTGTCAAAATCAAACTAAGTTTAATTTTGGACCCTTTGGACCTTAATGTAGACCAATTTGAAAACGGGACCAAAAGTTAAGAATCTACATACACAGTCATGACAGTTAGATTCGGCATATCAAAGAACCCCAATTATTCAATTTTGATGAAATCAAACAAAGTTTAATTTTGGACCCTTTGGGCCCCTTATTCTGTTGGGACCAAAACTCCCAAAATCAATACCAACCTTCCTTTTATGGTCATAAACCTTGTGTTTAAATTTCATAGATTTCTATTTACTTATACTAACGTTATGGTGCGAAAACCAAGAAAAATGCTTATTTGGGTCCCTTTTTGGCCCCTAATTCCTAAACTGTTGGGACATTAACTCCCAAAATCAATACCAACCTTCCTTTTGTAGTCATTAACATTGTGTTTAAATTTCATTGATTTCTATTTACTTAAACTAAAGTTATTGTGCGAAAACCAAGAATAATGCTTATTTGGGCCCTTTTTTGGCCCCTAATTCCTAAACTGTTGAAACCAAAACTCCCAAAATCAATCCCAACCGTTATTTTGTGGTCATAAACCTTGTGTCAAAATTTAATAGATTTCTATTAACTTAAACTAAAGTTATAGTGCGAAAACCAAGAAAATGCTTATTTGGGCCCTTTTTGGCCCCTAATTCCTAAAATGTTGGGACCAAAACTCCCAAAATCAATACCAACCTTCCTTTTGTGGTCATAAACCTTGTGTTAAAATTTCATAGATTTCCATTCACTTTTACTAAAGTTAGAGTGCGAAAACTAAAAGTATTCGGACGACGACGACGACGACGACGACGATGACGATGACGACGACGACGCCAACGTGATAGCAATATACGACGAAAATTTTTTCAAATTTTGCGGTCGTATAAAAATGATATAACTTAGCAGGAAGTAGAATTGATATAAAAATGAGATCAAAGTTCTCAATAAACATAAAGTTAACCGTTGGTTCAAAAGTAAATTTCAACAATTTCTATTTCTACAAATTTCGGATTAAACCTTACCGGATCACGTCTCTACGTAATGACGTGTATCAACAGCTTGCTTCTGTAATCATGGTAATACTGCGATGCCAAGTTGGACAAACATTTGAGAGGTTGAGGCATGTTCTAGATACGGAATAGATTTGTCTCCCTTGCAACATTTAATTACTTAGTATATATATATTGTTGACATTTTAAGAGAGTATATAACAATGTATATATTTAAAAAAAAAAAAAGAAAGAAAAAAACGTCTAGAAAATTACCATAATTTTAACAACATATATATATAATGCATGAATGAATGATAACATTTATTCATATGAAGTGGATGGATGCAGCTGGGAGTTGAACCACAGGCGCTTGGGTCTAGGATACAGATTTTTTTTTTTTTTTTTTTATTAAAATATTCAATTTTCTATATTTATAATACATATCTATCACTTCTGTGCATGTCTCACCTAGTTTCGAGTGATTTAAACGACCCAGAGAAAATACCCAATTTTACTATCCATACTAAGAAACAAAGTATGGATAGTAAAATTGGGTATTTTCTCTGGGTCGTTTAAATCACTCGAAACTAGGCGAGACATGCACAGAAGTGATAGATATGTATAACGAATTAGGAAGACTGCCTATTGAATGTCCTATAAAAACCCAAACTATTATGTATTTAGCAAGGCTTTTCACCTCAAATTTGAATCCCTTATTACATGAATCTTTTCAATTAACTAAAACTTTGGATTCTAGTGGCTCCTATTCATGGTTCACTTTTGCAAAAGATATTCTTTCTGAATCTAACATTGATATAGATAGACTAAAAACCTGTAATAATTTAAAACAATTAAAAAATATTAAAAGCTATATTAAACCCCAAATAAACTCATATTACAACAACCTGTTGATGGATAAGTTGAAATCTATTGATGATAAAAGTAAATTAAATTTTTATAAAGGACTTGAGGCAAATCTATTGATCAAACCTTACCTCTCTAACCCAAACTTTGAATTTAGAAAATTAATTACAAAACTTAGACTCAGTGACCATTCATTATTAATTGAAAAAGGAAGGCATTTTAAAATTCCTCGCGAAGAGAGACTTTGCAAAAAATGCAAAGTACTAGATGATGAGAAACATTTCTTAATAAATTGTTCTCATAATTCAAATATTAGATTTACATATTTTAATTGCATTAACAGAGAAAGTAATTCATTTGCTAATCTCACTGACAATGACAAAGTTATATATATACTTAACCAATCAACACCAACACAAGTGAATAAACTAGGATCCTTTATAAAAAAGTCAATGGAACTGAGGACAGGGGACCCTTTAATATTTACCTGAATTTGTGTATATATATTGAGAGACTTAGTTATTGTCTTTCTTTGTTTTTGTTGTTGTTATATGTCACAAACTGTATAGTTTATATGGCAATAAAACTTTGAATTGAATTATAAATATAGAAAATTGAATATTTTAATAATAAAAAAAAAATCTGTATCCTAGACCCAAGCGCCTGTGAGTTGAACATTGCAAGAACGATTATTTAAATACAGACAGTCACAGCATTTCGTTTACTTGATTTACCATAAAAATAAATCGAGTTATCTCCCATCTAACAACGATTTTTAAAACAAACATTTTATGGCTAGTGGATTCAATTTAAAATGGCATCACAAGCACCTCACATGATGTCTTTAACAAAGGTATAGTATGTTAATAGATATAATGTGATTGTTTTTGGATAAGTGTGCACTGTTTTATCGTGTAAAAACAAGTGACTGAACGGTAGACGCAAGATGAGAAATAGTCTCAAAGGGAGTTAATTCATAGTATTTAGCTTAGATGTTGTTAAGGCCATAGAAATAAATATGTGTTGTTATTTTTAGATTTTTTTTTTTAGTTATTGTTACTTTACGTTCAGGGAAAAATATTTTAAAGTACAAACAATGTACTATTCCCTAGTCAAAATAAGTATAACGTCTTGAAAGGATATATGTATACCATGTATACGTTTTTGCTTTTAGCCATACAACAAGTCGCTGTAGCAAATAAGTATAATTATTTTGACTATATAACTATCCCCTTTTAAATAACTTAATTGTACTTTATTCTGCAATAAACCAACTGTTGTACAAATAGCACCGAGAACCACCTGGGAGTACTAGTACACATCGGGTGTTCTGTTTTACTTGTACTTCTACAATTTTAAAGTCTTCTGTTCTGAGCAAACGTTTGTGTGACAGTTGATTTTGGGGGTCCTGTCCTCTTCCTGGTCTGCGTTTAAACTACAAATGAACTAGATATTCCGATTTCTAAAATGAGAAATAAGAAATAACTATTTAGATTTAAACAACTAAACCTTAAAGTGCCGCTTCTAAATTTCATAAACAAATGCATTGTAGGAAATTAAAAGGTATGTGTTATGCGAGCCTCTCTTTTCGTCTGCATGGTTTCTAAAGCTCATTCACCTAAATTTTTATAGTTTCCTACAATGCACAATTTTGCTTTCATCCTGCAATTACAAGCGAAATGAATTGGAAAACAAATAAGATGCACGGGAAATATTCCCATATGATTAATATTTTCAAAATTTGAAACTACATTAGTTGATGATGACAAAATAGAGGGCAAGTTTGGTATAAATTTACGATTTTCACATTTACCGCCCTGAAAAGGTAAGACAATCACACACAACGTGCAGTAAGCTATGAACCGTTCAACAAATATATGCCGCCAAATTTTAATATGCTGTTACTGATGACAAAATAGTTGTCCAATTTAACGATTTTCACTTTCTGGAGTTAAGGGTTACTATGATCTTTGATAGATTGGAAGAAAGTACCGGTATACACTGACAAATAATAAGTTGCATGGTATGAAAATTTATATGTAAAACTTATAAATATTATATAACATTTGTATAAATGAACAAAGCAACCAAAACTGTAAATTTTTTTGAATGCTATTTTCTAGTTTATGCTGAGGTCAGAAGTTTTAAAATTGTATAGAAGTATGTTGAGAGTTGTTCGGAGAATTCCAGATAAAAGTCAACAGAAGGAACTTATAGAATGGATTAGACATGATTTTACTGCTAACAAACACTTAGAAGATGAGGTAGGATTTAGATTCTGTCTTCGGTGATAGGTGATTGGACTTGTTCTTTGATCTTTATGTCATTATGCTGTCATTTATAAATAAGTGCACCAAGTCTTCTTTGTCCCCTTTATTCTCGATCTTTAGCCTTTTATTCTCTTTTCTACATAAAACCTTGCGAAATTATCCCTACCTCATTAAGGTAACCCCCCCCCTTCCACCACCACCCCTGGCATGGCACCGATATCAATACATGAAATTTTTCTTTGTTTTAAATTTCAAGAATTTATCGAATATTGATGCCTTTCAGAAGTTTTCCCGTGTGCCAATTACATTTTGTCACCATTTAGCATGATCGAGACATAGTTTGCATTCATTTACAGCTTTGTGCGAATTTGAGGGAAAGAGTTTTGAAAGTCTCTTTGGTACCTACAGCCTCTTTTTGGGCAATGTAAGTTATATTTTCTGTGAAAATTTTAAAATTATGATTAAATTAAAAATACCAAACATTTTGTTCTGTTGTAGGATGCTATTAAAATGATGATAACAAAAGGAAAACAGTCTATGAGAGAACTGGAGCAGTCCATATCTATTTTATGAAAATGGTAAGCTTAACTCACACCTTTGTGAAAATTGAATATACCATAAGTACCAATTCCCCTCAATGTGTATTTCCCGGCAAGAACATTGAGAATGTGGACAGGCAATGTGTCAAAGATACACCAACCGATCAAATGGCAGCAAACTTGTATTGTTTACCAGCACCAATTTTTAACTATAGTAACATTGTTATAATAGTCAGATTACGTCAAATTTTAACATTTTATCATTATTTCCGATAAAATTGGTTATAAGTGATGCCACCAAAGCTTAATTCCTGTCAAAATTTATTTCAGAAGGAAAGCGCATAATAAATAACTTGTAAACATTTTGACTTTAGAAATGATGAAAACTCTCATTAAGTGCTTCTTTAATTTTGAAATCCCACGAGGTTATGAATGCTGAGCCTCATTGATAGAACATAGAGAACAGTGTTATACACGAGGGTAGTAATGGGGGTACCTACATGACGAATAACGGTAAAAAATCTTGCAAAATGACGTTAACGGTATTTTTAGGTGCGTGACGATAAAATATGCACTTTCTTTTAGAGGATAATTTTTTTTGACGAATCACGTTAATTTTTTTCCAAAAATAACGGTAACGATAATTATTTGACACCTCTGACGAATCACGATAAGGATATTTTGACGAATCACGGTAAAATTTAAATCAATTTGACGCTAACGGTACCCGAAAATGGCCGTTTGACGCCTGACGGTAAAAGGCATTACTACCCTCATACATATGGAATCAAATTGCCCTTTTCTGAATTCTTATAAATACAAATTGTCACTGAATTTAAGGAAGCATACAATGGACTTTTATTGTATTGTTCAGAACAAAGATTATATAAAAAAGAAAATAAAAGTTCTGCTTCATTTGATAAAATATATTACTATTAAAATAGATGTATACACTTTTTTTGTAGGATTACATTTCAATGACTGACACAGGAAGTTGAAACTAGGGTTTAGCCCTGTGGTGCTGACATGAATGGTGGACCCTTTCGTTGTGGAATAAATGTAGACCTTTTAGGTCACATTTCTATTCGCTGGAAAACTCATTTAATTGAATGTGAAAAAGAAATAAAGAATATTGTTTAACTTTTCCCTTTTGCTGTGTTTTTTAAGCTCACCTGGCCCGAAGGGCCAAGTGAGCTTTTCCCATCACTTTGCGTCCGTCGTCCGTCGTCGTCCGTCGTCGTCGTTAACTTTTACAAAAATCTTCTCCTCTGAAACTACTGGGCCAAATTAAACCAAACTTGGCCACAATCATCATTTGGGTATCTAGTTTAAAAAATGTGTCCGGTGACCCGGCTTACCAACCAAGATGGCCTCCATGGCTAAAAATAGAACATAGGGGTAAAATGCAGTTTTTGGCTTATAACTCAAAAACCAAAGCATTTAGAGCAAATCTGACATGGGGTAAAATTGTTTATCAGGTGAAGATCTATCTGCCCTGATATTTTCAGATGAATCGGACAACCCGTTGTTGGGTTGCTGCGCCTGAATTGGTAATTTTAAGGAAATTTTGCTGTTTTTTATACGACCGCAAAAATTTTAATTTTTCGTCGTATATTGCTATCACGTTGGCGTCTGCGTCGTCGTCGTCGTCGTCGTCGTCGTCCGAATACTTTTAGTTTTCGCACTCTAACTTTAGTAAAAGTGAATAGAAATCTATGAAATTTTAACACAAGGTTTATGACCACAAAAGGAAGGTTGGGATTGATTTTGGGAGTTTTGGTCCCAACATTTTAGGAATTAGGGGCCAAAAAGGGCCCAAATAAGCATTTTCTTGGTTTTCGCACTATAACTTTAGTTTAAGTAAATTGAAATCTATGAAATTTTGACACAAGGTTTATGACCACAAAAGGAAGGTTGGGATTGATTTTGGGAGTTTTGGTTCCAACAGTTTAGGAATTAGGGGCCAAAAAAGGGCCCAAATAAGCATTATTCTTGGTTTTCGTACAATAACTTTAGTATAAGTAAATAGAAATCAATGAAATTTAAACACAAGGTTTATGAACACAAAAGGAAGGTTGGGATTGATTTTGGGAGTTTTGGTCCCAACAGTTTAGGAATTAGGGGCCAAAAGGGGGCCCAAATAAGCATTATTCTTGGTTTTCGCACCATAACTTTAGTATTAGTAAATAGAAATCTATGAAATTTAAACACAAGGTTTATGACCATAAAAGGAAGGTTGGATTTTGATTTTGGGAGGTTTGGTCCCAACAGTTTAGGAATAAGGGGCCCAAAGGGTCCAAAATTGAACTTTGTTTGATTTCATCAAAAATTGAATAATTGGGGTTCTTTGATATGTCGAATCTTACTGTGTATGTAGATTCTTAATTTTTGGTCCGGTTTTCAAATTGGTCTACATTAAGGTCCAAAGGGTCCAAAATTAAACTTAGTTTGATTTTAACAAAAATTGACTCCTTGGGGTTCTTTGATATGCTGAATCTAAAAATGTACTTAGATTTTTTATTATTGGCCCAGTTTTCAAGTTGGTCCAAATCGGGGTCCAAAATTAGACTTTGTTTGATTTCATCAAAAATTGAATAATTGGGGTTCTTTGATATGCCAAATCTAACTGTGTATGTAGATTCTTAATTTTTGGTCCCGTTTTCAAATTGGTCTACATTTAAGTCCAAAGGGTCCAAAATTAAACTAAGTTTGATTTTAACAAAAATTGAATTCTTGGGCTTTTTTGATATGCTGAATCTAAACATATACTTAGATTTTTGATTTTGGGCCCAGTTTTCAAGTTGTTTCAAATCAGGATCCAAAATTATTATATTAAGTATTGTGCAATAGCAAGAAATTTTTAATTGCACAGTATTCAGCTATAGCAAGAAATCTTCAATTGCACAGTATTGCGCAATAGCAAGAGATCTTCAATTGCACAGTATTGTGCAATAGCAAATATTTTCAATTGCACAGTATTGCGCAATAGCAAGAAATATCTAATTGCACAATATTGTGCAATAGCAAGAAATTTTCAATTGGAGTTATCTTTCTTTGTCCAGAATAGTAGTTGAATCAACTTAAATCATTGTTTTATACAATATACAATGTATATTCACTTTTACTACCAACTGATAAATTAAAACAATCTTTACCATTCAGTGATAACCAGCACTTTATTTTACATTTTAATATTTTATGATGTATTTAAATGAGTAGTTATTGTTGCAAACTCCATTAGGAATTTGAATTGAGATCAGTTTTGGAAAAAGGGAAAGGGGGATGTGAAAAAAAAATGGGGGGGGGGGGGGGGGGTTAAATTTTTCTCATTTCAGATTTCATAAATAAAAAGAAAATTTCTTCAAACATTTTTTTGAGAGGATTAATATTCAACAGCATAGTGAATTGCTCAAAGGCAAAAAAAATATTTTAAGTTCATTAGACCACATTCATTCTGTGTCAGAAACCTATGATGTGTCAACTATTTAATCACAATCCAAATTAAGAGCTGAATCCAGCTTAAATGTTGTGTCCATACTTGCCCCAACTGTTCAGGGTTCAACCTCTGCGGTCGTATATAGCTGCGCCCTGCGGAGCATCTGGTTGGTTATTATCTTGAATATTATTATAGATAGAGATAAACTGTAAACAGCAATACTGTTCAGCAAAGTAAGATTTACAAATAAGTCAACGTGACCGAAATGGTCAGTTGACCCCTTTAGGAGTTATTGCCCTTTATAGTCAATTTTTAACCATTTTTCGTAAATCTTAGTTATCTTTTACAAAAATCTTCTCCTCTGAAACTACTCGGCCAAATTCATCCAAACTTGGCCACAATCATCTTTGGGGTATCTAGTTTAAAAAATGTGTCCGGTGACCCGGCCATCAAAACAAGATGGCCGCCACAGCTAAAAATAGAACATAGGGGTAAAATGCAGTTTTTGGCTTATAACTCAAAAACCAAAGCATTTAGAGCAAATCTGACATTATCAGGTGAAGATCTATCAGTCCTGAAATTTTTTTGTTGGGTTGCTGCCCCTGAATCGGTAATTTTAAGGAAATTTTGCTGTTTTTGGTTATTATCTTGAATATTATTATAGATAGAGATAAACTGTAAACAGCAATAATGTTCAGCAAAGTAAGATTTACAAATAAGTCAAAATGACCGAAATGGTCAATTGACCCCCTAAGGAGTTATTGTCCTTTATAGTCAATTTTTAACAATTTTCATAAAATTTGTAAATTTTTATTAACATTTTCCACTGAAACTACTGGGCCAAGTTCATTATAGATAGATATAATTGTAAGCAGCAAGACTGTTTAGTAAAATAAGATGTACAAACACATCACCATCACCAAAACACAATTTTGTCATGAATCCATCTGCTTCCTTTGTTTTATATTCTCATAGACCAAGGTGAGCGACACAGGCTCTTTAGAGCCTCTAGATTTACACGTTTTTAGTTTACATTCCATCCAAAAGTTTTAGAAATCCTAACCTTGCTTTATATTTGTATTCCATTTATACTGAGTTCAAGAAGTTTAGAGTAACCGACTTTGAGGTGCCATATTTTAGTTTGCCGTGTCGTTCTAGGCCGATAAATGAGACTGCATTTCGGGGCATTTTATAGCTAACTATGCGGTATGAGCTTTGCTTATTGTTGAAGTCCGTACGGTGACCTATACATTGTAGTTGTCGTTTCTGTGTTATTTGTTAATTTTTAAAGTTTAGCTCATTTATAGTTAAGAAGTTATGTATGACGTCTATTTTCAATTAACTAGTAGATATTTTATTTTAGGGTCCAACTGAAGCGCGCCTCTGGCTGCGGGATTTTCTAGCTTAATTTGTTGAAGACAGTATGGTGACAATCGGCTGTTTTCCGGTCTTTGATCGGGTTGTCTCTTTGACACATTTCCCATTTCCATTCTCAATTTTATTATTGTAGACAACCATGATCAGTTTTAACTTCATCTTTTGAATCCGTAATGTATTATATAAGGCAGTTTCATGGGAACCATCAAAGGTATGGCAATACAAAATGGTATATATGTTGTTGTATAACCATAGGACACATCTCATTTCCATGGAGACTCTGTTGCTTCTCCCCTTAAAGTTAGTCATAGTCTTTTGAATCCGTACATCAAACCTCAATATGTAATATTTTCTTCAGCAAATGTTGATTGATTCATTAGTGTCTATGAAACAATTTTGACAATCTAGTGTGATGGCATTGCTGGACTTATTTTCTGAAATGGTATATACATTTTTTTGTAAGAAGTGATAGCAAGGATCTTTATAGTAAGTGTTACCAGAGACATATATGTATTGTATGTCTCTGGTCTTACTGTACAAATATTTGATGATGGCTATAAAGAAAAAGTTTTTATTTCAAAAGTTTCTATCATTTACATTAAGGCTGTACTAAAATGACAATCTGGTATTTGAAACAAAATCAGTTTAATTGACACCATTCAAATTTCATCAAACTACCTCAGCAGTCCAGTGGCGGATCCAGGGGAGGGTTCTTGGGGTTGGAACCCCCCCTTTCTTGGGGGTGATAAATACATTGGAATGGGAACATATAGTTGGAACCCCCCTTTTTTCTGGGTTGGAAACCCCTTTTTTAAATGGCTGGATCCGCCCCTGCAGTTTCATGGTAGTGTGTTTGCCTGTAGTGAAGGGTTCTTGGTTCAAACCATGGCCAGGTTAAACCAAAATTTAAACTTGGTACTGGCTGCATCTCAGCTAAGCAGACAGTATTAAGGAGAAAGAGCAGTCAGATCGTCTCAGTCAGTATAGTTTGGTCCAGTAGGGTGACATGTCTGTTAGCTTGTGAACTGGCATGTTATAAGCAGGCTCGGTGCTTGGTCTAGTACAAACCAAGGTTAACATTCATATTACATTAATATTCATATGGTCAATTTCTGATTATGCATTTACTTTGCAGCTGGATGTTTAACAGCCATCCATCAGAATCATCCTTTTTATCAAGGATCCTATGAATTATGAGTATTGCTACTTATATTTCACATTTATCATACATAAAACTGTTATCTCTGTCCCTTGTAGGCCTTGGAAGATTTCCTGGGTATTTCTTGTGTATTTTATCTTTGATGTGTGCATGTTGTGTAGTGTCACTCTGTCTGAGAAAAGTTCATGTTCTGTTTTTTGCCCTTTGACATGTTTGGTGGGGTTGTCTTTTTTAGAGATCTCCCATTCTCAATTTCATTATACTTTATAAATGCAACTAAAATTGAGAATGGAAATGGGGAATGTATCAAAGAGACAACAACCCAACCATAGAAAAAACAACAGCAGAAGGTCACCAACAGGTCTTCAATGTAACGAGAAATTCCCGCACCCGGAGGCGTCCTTCAGCTGGCCCCTAAACAAATATATACAAGTTCAGTGATAATGAACGCCATACTAATTTCCAAAACTAACATGTTTAAGCCTTTGAAACAAGTCTGTCTGCTATCCCAGTGCTGGTATCTTTTGTCAAAGGAGTAGAGCTAGGAACCCCAATACACAACCCCATGAAGGTGTATTTTTAACTTCAATTATTTAGATAAAACTAAACATGCTAAAAGAAAGAAGATGTGGTATGATTGCCAATGAGACAACAATGAGACAACAATGAACAAGAGAAGTATATTTTGAATTATCGCTATTTTGTGCATTTTTCCTTTGTTCTTTTTTTGTGGAAATTTTTCATATCATGCAACTAGCTTGAGTTGGAAACTTATCGCTAGACACTAAGGAGGCATGTGTCGTTATTAATGAAATTGGCATGAAATTGACCGTCGTCAAAGGTTAAATAGTGATAAACAGATTATCATTGGTAATCTCAACTCGATTGCTTTTATTGCTTTCGACGTACCGACTCAAGCTAGAAAATCAATCTGGTTGAGATGATCAACGATAATCTATGAGTATAATATATAGAACAAATGATCTGCTTCATATTTAAAAAGATATAAGACTTAATAAGGATCAGATTTTGTTTTTGTTCATTTTCTTTGTAATTTTCAATTTCTTCCAACCTTTTTTCATGATTTTATGTGCGTTACCAAACCTCCCCATTGAAAGTTTTGTTGAAAGTAAAGAATATTTCACCAAAAATATTTTTAGGCTAAATGATGCTGCCACTGTTAATTTTAGACTGTCATAAATTTGCAGAATTTTGCAGAAAATCAGGATTTTACAAAATTAACCTATATAGTAACTACACTGTTGACACCATGGGTGAAAATCTGTTTTAGCTGCAAAACGATTGAAATTTTTGAATTGTCATTTCATTTTTCACAGTTAAAAAATTTCAGATGGTTAAAGTTGAAGAGTTAGTGATCCAGCTTCTTTCACTATATCTGTATGCAATATCATGAATTGGTAGTTTACTTTTTGTACGGTACTGTGGTATTGTTTTCTTTGAAATGGTTAGATCCATAAGCACTTATTAGTAAAATGAAGTAGGTCAGATTAGCTTGCTTACCAGCCTATTTCATTTTTCTGAAATACTACTTCTGAGTATTTATTTGACAGCTAAAAATGTATCCCACCTTATTAGCATATTTTCTTAGGCAAATTCACAAAATATAATAAAACATATCTTTTAATATCATAATATTCCAATTTTACATTTAGAACTGTTTATGTGAGGAATAAGATAGTCTTTCATTAGATTCAATAGATCTCCTTTCACATCAGGAATGTCTATAATTCTCTTTGACTTGACGTCTCTCCAGTTAAAATCCAATACAACTGCCCTTATTACATCAGGATGTAGCGCTTCTAAAAAAGACAAAGACAAATATTTAAAGCTTCACTTCACCTTGGAAAAAGGTATTACATGTACTGTAAACCAAATTATTTTCGTAGATACGTTCTTTCACATCAAGTACTTTCCATCCCATTTCTCGATGATTTTCAAATTTACCTGATGTAGTTAAATAAAAAAAAGTCCAAAATTTAGCTTTTTACAATAATTTATATTTGCGTTATCTTTATACTCACTAAAGATGCAAAAATAAATCGCTCACACAAATGATTTTGTTTACATGTAATTGATATGTATTGATAGTATTTGATACTTTATGTGAACCAAAAAATAAAGATGTTTTCTCATAATCATCCATTCAGGCTCTGTTCATAACAAAGTAATAATTTCAAATGGACATTTGAGAACCATTGCAATAGTGTTGTGTTCAGTGTACACTTTTAACAATAAAAGACCACTTTCTAGTTCTGTACTTCACTGGAAAAGTTTGTCAATTATGTGTGCCTTTATGGTTCCATTTACCAGATAGAGAGGACTGATAGTATCCCTGCACTCTAAAAGTTCATGAATAGTCTGCTTGATCGTCATTATACAGGCTAATCTAGAAAGAATGCTTGTGCCATAGGTACTTATCACAATAAGTGACTTATTACACCTTTACAATAACATGATAGTCAACATAAAAGGGAAATAACTCACTTAATTTCAACAAAGCTAAGATTCTGTTGGGTGTCCCAATGCCTAAATGACAAACTCTTTTCTCAAGGAACTTTTGCTGTTCTTCTAACTGAAACAAAGTAAAACATCTATAAGACTATAAATTCAGAAATTATTGTGTGCATGTATTATTTCAATTTTGTCATTTTAGAAAAAATGCAATTTAAACTTTCGGGATTTGGTGAAAAATCCTGTTTAAATAATATAAAAAAAATCAAAATATGAGTTTAAATTTTATAACCCTGTCCCAATTGTTGGCAGTAATTAAAAGCATCACAATAATTTCTAAATTTCCAGTATTCTACATTCTAATGCAACAACGTTTGAAACGTTCATTTTGATTGGATAACGTCACTTATTTACATGGCATCAATTGACAATTGATGCTATGGGACGTACGCGCAAGTGCAGACGGCAAATGACAGATTTTAAATTCATGTTTTGACGTTGTTTTCTGTCAGTTTCATTAGAATGGAGATAACAATATTGTATTTTAAGCTCCGACGGCATCAATTGGGGATTTGATGGTCGCAAATACCCGTTTACTGTCTCCGCTAACGCGTTGCCAGTAAACTTAATTTGCGACCATCAAATCCCCAATTGATGCCGTCGGAGCTTACAATACAATACAGTTATCTCCTAATTGTTATTTTGCAGTAACTACTATGTATTCATCTCTTTAAATCATTTATTTTTTGTCTTGTGACACATTAAATGGTGAATATGTTGCAGAGATATTAATGAGTTGCTTCCCCTTATCTGCTAACTTTGCTGATTGAACTGTATTCTTTATTGAATTTTTGACAAATGTTTTTATACATTTAGCCAATCCCAATCTCATGAAAATAAGAAGTCAACTGTAATACATGTATCTGCCATTAGACATTAAATGCCCATATATTAACTTCAATTAATTTCTGTTTTGTCATACCTTAAAATGTTTTGCAAATAATTTGGCACATTTACAACTTTCTGTTTTAAAATCTTGCAATTCTCTGAAATAAACAAAAGGTCATTGAATTAAATAAGTAAATAAAAAGCATGTAACTTTAGGAGTCTGTTAAAGTCTCTGGTCTTTGCAAAAGACAACATTCACAAAGAGCAATAGGACGAGCTTGTGACATTTCCATTGATTCTTAAAAGATTCAATCTTTCATTTGTGCCGATTTGATTCTTTCATTTGCGCCGATTTTCCCCCTGCAGGTAAATTACAGATGAATGTTTATTTATTTATACTTAATTATCAATATAAACCTTTTCCGTTAGCCAGTTGTTCATATATTTATAGATTATCGTTGGTTATCTCAACGAGATTGTTTTTCTCGCTTGAGCCGGTCACGGCGAAAGCGAGAAATGCAATCGAGTTGAGATGACCAATGATAATCTGTTTATCACTATTTTACCTATGACAATTTTGTCAATTTCATGTCAATTTTGTTAGCAACGCCACGTGGCTCCTTAGTTTCTAGCGATAATTTTCCATCTCAAGCGAGTAGCATGATATGAAAAATTATCACAAAAAAAGATCAAAGGAAAAATGCACAAAATAGCGATAATATGAATTGTCAATTATAATATGTATTATGTTGTCCCCTGCAAATAGATTGTTGCTGTTTTCATCCTGCTCAGAACTGGTAAAGGAAAATCGTGTCTGTTGGACTAAGAAAGATTATAGAGACATGTATAAATTAACACCAATAAATAGCTATCGCAATTTTCTAGTTAACATTCCTTCCCTCAGATTAAATTGAGGACTGCTTTGCGTTTGTAAGAGGACAGAGTGACAGTCCAGAATTGTTTCATTCGCATTACAATAAGCAGTTCTATTCACAGAACCCTAACATATAATTAATTGTATGGGTGTCATCAAGAAAAAACAGGCCGTTACTTATGTCAAAATGAGAACTTTTGAAATGCCTGCCTCTTTACGCAACAAATATAAAAGTGATGAAATACAAGGAAGGAATACATTAGATGTGTGGTATATAAATACTCAGTAAGAACATGTTTATAACGATAAATAAGAAATAACATTCAACTGTTATCTACCTGTACACATTCAGCACAAATGAAAGAAAAATTGGCGCAAATGCAAATCGCCCAATAGGACAAAACATAATT
Source organism: Mytilus edulis (assembly GCF_963676685.1). Classification (NCBI taxonomy): domain Eukaryota; kingdom Metazoa; phylum Mollusca; class Bivalvia; order Mytilida; family Mytilidae; genus Mytilus; species Mytilus edulis. The sequence continues at coordinate 69,995,522 of NC_092353.1, read as the reverse complement.
GGAAATAAATGCAGGTGTATAATTCAGCTTTGTAATTAATGTTACTCATTTAAATGTCAACTTTTTGTTGTTGTGTTGTTTGGTTGCTGTCTCATTGATTTATGCCCCAAATATTCTTTTACACACATGAGTATGTACAACACTCTATTTTTATAAAAATATACTTTCAGTTCAAATTTTTTTTTTAAACTAATAATATGATTAACTAGGTCATTGTGAAAGAACATGACTACATATATGCATACATTTGATTTTCTATTTCAATTTATTGTATATCCTAATAAAAACATTTTTTATTCCACTGAACAAGATCAAAAAGGAAGGGACTTACAAATAAAGAAATATCAACAGTTTGAATTGGAGAGATCACTCTCAATTGATTTTTTTTAACTCAAATAATTTTTGAATGCAATGATGGGAAATTCTAAATAGAACTGAACAGAGTCTGGAATTAACAGATCTACAACATTATATGCAGGCTTTCATCTTCTAAGGGTAAGCTATCAGTCTTCATTAAAAAAAAACATTTGACTTATGACAAAATTTAATTTTCATTAAATTTATATAGCTTGTACATGTATGAATTTTTACTAGTCAAACTTCCTTTTACTTGCCTTTGTTCATATTTAATCCTCAAAACAATTACCAGCACCAGAACATAATATGCATATCCTGGAAGATAGATATAAGAAGATGTGGTATGAGTGCCAATGAGACAAATCTTCATCCATGTCACAATTTGTAAAAGTAAACCATTATAGCAGTGTATAGGTCAAAGTACAGTCTTTATCACAGAGCCTTGGCTCACAACGAACAGCAAGCTATAAGGGGCCCCAAAAATGACTAGTGCAAAACCATTCAAACGGGAAAATCTACGGTCTAATCTATATTAGAGTTCTTATAATATTTTACCTGTTTAATTCTACTGCTCTGATTGCAGAAGAACATAGAACAAGAACCAAAGGAGATCCTGGCTTTAGTTCTGTCTTCAGTAGTTTATTCCACTTTGGTAATATTGACCTAAAATATGATGTTGGAGTATGGTCTTCCTCACTACTACCATAGAAATCATGACCTAAAAAGGAAAAAGAAAAGATATTTAACTATCAACAAAAAACTACTTTAAAAGCCAAGAAAATAGTTTTATTTATATAAAAATGAGGAGATGTGGTTTAATGGCAAATGAGACAACTATCCATCAAAATCAAAATGAAAAATATGTAAGCAATTGTAGTCAATGAATTATACGGTTTTCAACAGTCAGAAAAACACACACTCTAAGTTTTGTTGCCATAAGAGTTATAGATGTAAGGTCGAAAGGTCTAATTAGGTTGATGAAAATGTCAGTAAAATGTTTGAAAGAAAAAGGTACACACATATCAGTCTTTTCACTACAAATATTTATTTTTTTACTCATCATGCTCATATACAGCTCAAGAGAGGGGAGAAAAGGTTCATTTCAAAGTCATCAAAATGTTCTTTATTGAATAAAGTCACTACGAAGGGAGAAGTGATTGTATTATCCTAATCCAATTGTTATATTAATTCATGGTTTACATGTACATCTACAGAAAGTTACTGGATATTTGCAATGAAATTACAAAAAATATGTTCTTAAAGTTTGTTAATGCTTCATTGCCTTAAAGCTTCAGTAAAGTTCTATTCAAAATTAATACTCATTTAATAAAGCTGCAGAAATAGAACTAATGATACAACCAGATGCTCTGCAGGGCGCAGCTTTATACGACCGCAGAGGTTGAACACTGAACGGTTGGGGCAAGTATGGACACAACATTCAAGCTGGATTCAGCTCTAAATTTGGATTGTGATTAGATGGTTTCTGACACAGAATGAATGTGGTCTAATGAACTTAAAATTTTTGTTTTGCCTTTGAGCAATTCACTATGCTGTTGAATATCAATCCTCTCAAAAAAATGTTTGAAGAAATTTTCTTTTTATTTATGAAATCTGAAATGAGAAAAATTGACCCCCCCCCCCCCCCACCCCAATTTTTTTTCACATCCCCCTTTCCCTTATTCCAAAACTGATCTCAATTAAAATTTCTAATGGAGTTTGCAACAATAACTTCTCATCTAAATATATCATAAAATATTTAAATCTAAAAAAAAGTGCTTGTTATCACTGAACGGTAAAGATTGTTTTAATTTATCAGTTGGTAGTAAAAGTGAATATACATTGTATATTGTATAAAACAATGATTTAAGTTGATTCAACTACTATTCTGGACAAAGAAAGATAACTCCAATTGAAAATTTCTTGCTATTGCACAATATTGTGCAATTAGATATATTTCTTGCTATTGCACAATACTGTGCAATTGAAAATACTTGCTATTGCACAATACTGTGCAATTGAAGATTTCTTGCTTTTGCACAATACTGTGCAATTGAAAATTTCTTGCTATTGCACAATACTGTGCAATTGAAGAATTCTTGCTGTTGCTGAATACTGTGCAATTGAAAATTTCTAGCTATGCACAATACTTAATATAATAATTTTGGATCCTGATTTGGACCAACTTGAAAACTGGGCCCATAATCAAAAATCTAGGAACATGTTAAGATTCAGCATATCAAAGAAGCCCAAGAATTCAATTTTTGTTAAAATCAAACTTAGTTTAATTTTGGACCCTTTGGACTTTAATGTAGACCAATTTGAAAACGGGACCACAAATTAAAAATCTACATACACAGTTAGATTTGGCATATCAAAGAACCCCATTTATTCAATTTTTGATGAAATCAAACAAAGTTTAATTTTGGACCAACTTGAAAACTGGGCAAATAATAAAAAAATCTAAGTACATTTTTAGATTCAGCATATCAAAGAACCCCAAGGATTAATTTTTTGTTAAAATCAAACTAAGTTTAATTTTGGACCCTTTGGACCTTAATGTAGACCAATTTGAAAACAGGAACCAAAAATTAAGAATCTACATACACAGTTAGATTCGGCATATCAAAGAACCCCAATTATTCAATTTTTGATGAAATCAAACAAAGTTTAATTTTGGACCCCGATTTGGACCAACTTGAAAACTGGGCCAATTATCAAAAATCTAAGTACAAGTTTAGATTCAGCATATCAAAGAACCCCAAGGATTCAATTTTTGTTAAAATCAAACAAAGTTTAATTTGGACCCTTTGGGCCCCTTATTCCTAAACTGTTGGGACCAAAACTCCCCAAATCAATCCCAACCTTCCTTTTATGGTCATAAACCTTGTGTTTAAATTTCCATAGATTTCTATTTACTTATACTAAAATTATAGTGCGAAAACCAAGAAAAATGCTTATTAGGGCCCCTTTTTGGCCCCTAATTCTTAAACTGGTCGGACCTCAACTCCAAAAATCAATCCCAACCTTCCTTTTGTGGTCATAAACCTAGTGTTTTATTTTCATTGATTTCTATTTACTTATACTAAAGTTATTGTGCAAAAACCAAGAATAATGCTTTATTGGGCTTTTTTTGGCCCCTTATTCCTAAACTGTTTGCACCAAAACTCCCAAAATCAATCCCAACCTTCATTTTGTGGTCATAAACCTTGTGACAAAATTTCATAGATTTCATTTACTTAAACTAAAGTTATATTGCGAAAACCAAGAACATGTTTATTTGGGACCTTTTTGGCCCCTTATTCCTAAAATGTTGGGACCAAAACTCCCAAAATCAATCCCATCCTTCCTTTTGTGGTCATAAACCTTGTGTTAAAATTTCATAGATTTCCATTCACTTTTACTAAAGTTAGAGTGCAAAAACTAAAAGTATTCGGACGACGACGCAGACGCCAACGTGATACCAATATACGACCAAATTTTTTTTAATTTTTGCGGTCGTATAAAAATAAGCAGTTTCCCCTGATCAACCCTAGTTTTTGTTTGGGTTCATGTTGCTTATTCTTTAGTTTTCTATGTTGCGTCATGTGTACTATTGTTTGTCAGTTTGTCTTTTTCATTTTTAGCCATGGCGTTGTCAGTTTATTTTCGATTTATGAATTTGACTGTCCCTCTGGTATCTTTCGTCCCTCTTTTAATTTACAAGAGCACATGAATTATTTACATTTGACTTTTTTCAGGACATAGATTCCATAAGATTTACAGAAAAAGTTATACAATTTTGCATTAATTGGATAGGAAAATTTCAGATGAATTGTTAATAATTAACATATTCAGCCCCTTAAGATGTTACAAATTAGTTCCTGTCTTTAACTGAGTAAGAAGTATAAAAAGTAAAATAACAAAAATACTGAACTTTGAGGAAAATTCAAACGGAAAATCCCTAATCAAAATGGCAAAATAAACACTGAGCCAATGATTACCAGTATCAAGTTTCATCTCATCCTGTTCTACAGCTGATAGTTTCCCATCAAAATGTTTCGCTAAGACCTCTACCAGTTGTTCGGCAGAGCCTCTTTTTGAACTTCCGTCTTTTAATTCTTCTGTAATTCTCTGTAATACAACATCAAACATTTTAACAGGACCAATTATAAGGTGCTGTTTAACTATACTGGAAAAAAATCCATTTGCATAATATTATTGAGAAACTTTATCATGTATATTGGAGAAATCTGATAAGGCATACAAGCAGGAATCAGCTTAAAACGAAATAGAACCATCTTTCATATAGGTTTTGTTTTTGTCTTTGTAAGATAATTAACTTCGTGCAAAGCGTGAACAAATTCATTTAGTTCATTTTGTAGTTTTTCAACGCAAATAATCAAATTATTTTTTTTACAGCTAAACACTTAAAGGTATGGGGAAAATCTGAATTCAGAATAATTCTTTTTGTCATTTGTCATGCTTGTTGGAACAGAAAATTTTTTCATCAAACTGGGGATCAGAATATTTTTATTTAATTTTATATATTGGTCCCTAAAGATGTACAAAATATCTAAGGGAGCTACCATTTGATTTTTATGGGGGGCTAGGATGAAAAATTTGGTCCTGCATTTTTTTTTAGCTGTAATCTCTGTCCTGCCTTTTTATTTTTCACTCTGTTCGGTCCTGCTTTTTTTTTATAGTTTATCCTGACTTTTTATTACCTAAATTGTAGTCCTGACTTTTTTTTTTTGCAAGTGTCTGATCCTGCCTTTTTTTTTTACTCAAAACTCCTGTCCTGCTTATTTTTTTCAAATTTCATCCTAGCCCCCCATAAAAATCAAATGGTAGCTCCCTAATTGTATTTATTACATTGTATAATAAAACAAACAATGTACATGTACTCTAACCTTTCGTTTCTTTTTCTTCTTTTTCTTGGGAGGATCCTCATCTTTATCTGCTTCAGTAGAAGTAATCTTTCTTTTGTTTTGGTTGTTGTCTTCTTTGTCAACCTCTATGTCTTCATCATTGGATTCTGAACCTGAATCTTATTATAAATAAAACAAATTAAGGTTCACCATAACAAATGGACAAATATGGCCGTATTTTCACTTCAAAAACTACTCTGTGTACAGACTTACCTGTGCTGTTTGGAAAGTTTTAATGCCTAGCATCCACTAGATATATAAAAGTTAAATGCATTTTGTGTTTAAGAAAGATAAAATCTTTCTTGGTTTTTGATGGGCATTTTTTTTCCTTTTTGCAGAAGGTGCAAAAATAAACAAACACCTGAATTACTTTGATACTGTCCACTCACTGACTCAGATAAACTCTTTAACTCACATACAGTTGTGTAGATACCTGGTGTCCATGTCAATTAAGGACAATGAAAACAATACAAACCGGTTTTTTACCTGAGGGAGCATCTCATAGTTGTACCACAACTTAGTCAATTTTCACACCTTTTGCATGAAGGAAAAAAAATGCCCATCAAAATCCAAAAGAGATTTTATCTTTCTGAAACACAAAATGCATTTAACTTTATTATATCTAGTGGATGCTAGGCATTAAAACTTTTCCAACTTTACAGGTAAGTCTGTACTCAGAGTAATTTTTGGCATGTAAATACAGCCATATTTGTCCGTTTGTTATGATGAACCTTAATTTTTGTTCAGTAAATTTTTAAATTGAAATGTTATAACTGTTGTATTACTAATAGAGGAGATTATCAGAGACCGATAATAAATTATTCTGCTGTCAGACTCATATATCAAATGGTTGTAACATTTTTTTTTAATGCTGTTTTTCTTGTGGACGTGCTAGATTTTGAACTTTGTGGAATCCCACACGTGCAGGGCTTAAAAGCGAACAAATTCATCACTCACGTTTATTTTTCTAAAATAAATTATTCTATAAAATACGGGACTTTTGATTTGTTTCTCTGAACATTTACATAGACCAGTAATTTACCAGGGACTTGATTATTTTGTTTTTCCCACCACTCGTCGTCCAAATTGTCAGCCATCTTTGTCTAGAAGTTACGTATCTGAAATAGGACGATGTGAAACAATTTCAATATTTCTCTGTATAAGTCAGATATTCCTAAGAAAAATTATAAGCAATTGCATTTTGCTTTTGAGGTTTGTTTTGCCATTCGATTAACATTTTACGAAACCAACGAATCTATATGCAGTATGTTCCAACAAGAATGTGTCTTGCAAAAATCATAAAAAAGATGGTTAGTTCGAGAAAAAACAATAAAAGAAAAACAAAACCATAATGTACTCAAATAGAAATTAATTTAATAACATAGCGTTGAAACAAAGCAATGACATACTCAGAGACTAATTTCATCTCATCATATTATTTAATTTAAAAAAAAAAAAAAATTCAATAAAACCTACAGAATCGCGTTCGTTGTGGTTTACTTTTGTTTGTAGAAAATAAATTTTGGTTTCTAGTGATAGTTTTTTGAGATTCTGACAGTGAACAATTTTGATATTCCCATCAAAGATTGGAGGGACAAGAAGGTACCAAAAACTAAAAGTGTTGATAAAACATATCTAGGCTAAATGTTAAAATATATGATAAAAAAAATCCATTTTTTAAACAAATGCCTGTTTATTAATCACGGTACGCGTTTTAATATTTTAGAATGATGTTTTCCCTTTCTGGTTAGTGTGCATGTCACATGATATATATAAACCTCCTGTACTTAGGAGCACCACCATGGGTTATTGTGTTATATAAGTAACACACTGTACATACAACATGTTTATTAGAATGGATAATTTGGAGGCCTCAGTTCGTCAAAGTTTCCCCTACTTTGACCTGGAGATCAATCTTCTGATATTTCTCCAGTTTGTCTGTTTCCGCCAAGTAGCCCGGTGGTTCTCTTGGAGCACTTCAGCTTCTCCATCATAATAACAGAAGTCCTGGTTTAACTGGCCACCCACTGATTGATACTTCAACACTTGTGTAGATAAATAAAGGCAACAGTAGTATACCACTGTTCAAAACTCATAAATCCATGGAAAAAAAACAAAATCGGGGTAACAAACTAAAACTGAGAGAAACGCATTAAATATAAGAGGAGAACAACGACACAACATTAAAATATCACACACACAGAAACAGACTAAGCATTAGACAAAATCCTATGAGAATAACAAATATAACGTCAAAACCAAATACATGAATTTGGGATAGATAGGTACCTTGACCAGTTAAGGGTCTAACTTAAATAAGTTATCAGAGAAAAATAACATGCATGTGCAGACCTGCCAACTTTTGAAAATCCCCATGGGGGATTTAGTGCGCGACCAGATTTTTAAGGGTTACAGTTTTTGCGACATTTCTGCGTGCACTGTTTTTTACTCTTAAAATAGTCTCATATCTCTTCTTTTTTCTTTTGGTATACTGATAAGCTTATAAGCCTTGATTTCTTTTATTTGCATGATTCTTGTACTTTTTTTAAAATTGACAAAACAATTAAAGAAAAGAGAAAAATGACAAATAAAAAATGAAGGATTTAAAATGAAGACCCCCTTTCCCCCCTCCAAAGACCTGCTTGTCTTTAGACCACGACTCAAAAGACATGAACCTATATGTCCTAAAGTTAGAAAAATAAATTCAGATTCTTATTAAGTCTGCCAGTATTAATAAGAAAATGGATAAAATTTGAGGTATCTTTCTTTGTGTTCAGAGGTGCTCTTACCAGCGGAGGCTTATTTTCAGTAGAAGTGTATACAAAATGGCATCGCAGTTAAATCAACAGACTCATGTCTGATTTCAAAAATTAAATGGATTTCAAGATAAACGATGTTTTCTTAAGAGTTCATTACACTGTTCTCATCTTTTAGTTAATATGATTTTGTCATGGAACTACGGTAAACGTTGCAAATTGTGCTTATATGATAAATTGGTTAAAAATCAAAGGCCGTCTGACTGAATTTCTGTTTACAAATATTAACTAATTTTGAGGATTGTTATGACCCATCAGGTAATTCGATTACTTGCAACAACAAATTATGACACCTGTTGTGACCGTTGATTAGCACAGGGTTAATATAAACTTGTCATAATATGTCCCCAGGTAAAATTATAGATTTAAAAAAATTGATCAGAAAAACTTCAAAATCGGTAACCAATAATTTTTTCAGGTATATTTTGTGAAAATCGGGTTTTTGACTTGTTTTACGATCCCGATATCGGGATTCGGGTTGAGGGATGAAAATCGGGATGATACCGCGAAAATCGGGATAGTTGGCAGGTCTGCATGTGTTATTACAGACACTTTCATGAGTTGTCTACTCTTTTTTCCTTAACCTGTAATAACATATGTTTGTTATATGGTTATCAGTTAAAATATATCATAAATATTTTATCTTTAATGGGCACTTGGGAATTCTTAAAACTTTGCGCAGTAGCTTAATATATTACCTTGATAACTAATTTTCTAATTCCATTAATACAATTTTGATCAACCATGGTAAATCAATGAGACAAGGCCTTTAAGGGCAAACTAAGCTGTAATAACAAGGCTTAGTTATTACAAGCATGTAACTTACTATATGAGAGCAAATGAGACACTTGGAATCTTGCGCAGTGCCTCATTACAAGCTCTGATCATCATTTCTTACAATGAATTGAAATACATTGTTATGCAAGCCAGAGCAAAGCCTTTAAAGAGATATATAGAAGCTTTAATAACACCCTTTTGTTATTGCAGGAATATATTTTCTGTAATAACATAGGTGTACTATGCATGATTGGTAAACTATGAGCTGTTATATCTTTGCAAAGATTAGTATACATAAAGAAAATCATAATATCAATAGAACTTGAGAAAAAATTAACAAAATAAAAGTTGTATATTTTCCCTTTGAAACATGTAACATACATATGTTATCACAGTTTTTTGATATTTTAGCTTGCAATAACAACATGTAAGTTATTTTTCTCTAATAACTTATTTAAGTTAGACCCTTGACTGTTGACACGTCTTATAGTAATGTGAATTCACACTCAAAAATAAGAGAAAAAAAACGTCACAACGGAAACACAACGTTAAAATGTAACACACACAGAAATGATCTATAATATAACAATGGCCATATTCCTGACTTGGTACAGTAAGATTGAAACAACAGCAGGGGTCCAGTTTAACGTCCTGGTGTCCTAGCACACCCTTTGTGTTGGGTGGGGATTGAGTACGTGTCCTTGGAAAAAATGGTTGTATATATTGTTTATATACATAAGTGACACATCTCCATTAATCCATATATATAGGAAGTGTACATGAACTCCACTGTACCCTCAAAGCTCTCTAGGGTTTCTTGTATAATGGAGAAATTTACCAGTACATACATGCATACTAGTCCAATGACATGACATCTTGAAAGGCTATTAAAACGTCAAAGCAAAAATTTTAAATAGCTTTCCAAGATGGCATAATTATTTTGCATACATAAATTTGAAATTTGTCTTCTCAATTCACCAGCATGGACTTGACAGATCTTATGTCATTTGAGGTCCCGAAAAATTTCAAAATAGCCTTGCCAGACGTCATAATTATTTGGACTACCACTATCCAGATTCACTCATCCTCAAAATATATTAAAACAAAACAAGAAAAAGTCAACCCAGATACAGAAACTAAGACCAATACAGATAAATGCCCAGCTGTATTCCTGATGGAGGAAAACTGAAAATCCTATGATGAATGATCTATCTAGTTGGTAGGATTCCAGTTCAACCAGAGGAAGATTAAGAGGGGGCCCAGGTTGCATCTCAGGTTTATAAAAAGATAGATTCCTTCTGATAAGAAATCATCAAGTTTGTTAGCTGCAGAACCGTAGCTCTTAGGTCCTTATGTTATTTTTTGACTATTTGCGGACTATTATGTTATTTTTTTACTATTTGCGGACCTAAGAGCTACGGTTCCGCAGCTACAAGTTTGTATGATATATGCTATTTATAAATTATGTATATGTTTGCATCAATCTATTTCAATATGGTTCCGAACATGAACCTTGCACTGTTCTATGAAAACAACAACGTAATTGTGTGAAGATGAAGAGGAAAGCTGTAGATGCTGGATTTCACTTTATTTTAATTAAGGAGTCCTCCTTTTATATGAAAATTTCTGGATCGGCAATTGTCACCCCAGATCTAGGCCCATTGCTCAAATCATGATTGGTTGTGTCATTAAGGTGTAGTTATTTGATGAAGAAAATAACTTGTTTGTTCTTATGTATACTTGTCTAGTGTAACGTGTAACCAGGTGGGGACGTTTTAATATTTTATTTGGGTTCATACCAGTTTCCTGGGATTAAAGATCTAACTATTCAAAATTTCTAAAGTAAATACAAAATATAAAACAAATACTACATAAAATGAATTTAAAATTCAACCTACTTGACCTTATCCAAAACCTTATAAATTAAAATTGTTTAAAACCCTTTCAGTCTTATACTTGTTAAAACCAAATGTTTGAAACTGGAGGCTGAAACCTAAATGTATGGAACCTATACGCAAGACTAATGTATAAAACAAATTTGAACTATGTAATCTTTTGTACGAAACCTTATTAAAAAAATATGTCTATAACTGTCGGAACAACAGGGTACGTAGCACTAAGGTATTGTTTATCAGCAAACACTCACTGCAATAGTGAGAGATCTATGTTTAACACAAAACCTTAGCACCAGTCCCATTTAGAAATTTTGGAACGAACCAACTGTCTCAGCCTTTCTCATGCACTTCACTGTGTTCAACTAACTTGCTTCAAACTATTTCCCTTCCAACCTTTCTCGTATGCTTCCTTCAACCTCTCCAGTACAAATGACAACTTTAACTGAATAGCTACCCAGTATGTATACTACAACAGGGGACCTCGAAGAGAGCACCCATGCAATAACTGTTCAGGTAAAGCATCTGAAAGCAACCAAGGATAAACATGATAAAGGGATGAATTTTTATATGATGTTTTCAACAATAAAAAGATCAAATTGGAAAATTCATAAAGATATTAGAAAGTAAATAAGTATAGAAATATTATAACAATCTTAAACCATCCAAGAAAGCATTCTGTTTTTTGCCTCATCAAATTGAGATTAAGTTCATTATTTTATATGTTGTACAACCCATACTTGTATATAATTTATCATTTATATTGTAGTGTATCTAGTGCATTGTTGTGATACAGAAAAGACACAATGACTGACAACAAAAGAGATTTTGGGTCGTTCCATGCATCAAATGTTCAAGGCACAATCAGTTTATCAGAGGTATTTTAAAAATTTAAAATTAGAAAACTTACTTTTATTATCTTTTATAAGTTTATTTTGTTTAATACTATTTACAATATGAAGTACATGTAAATTGTTCCAACAGATTCTTTCCTAGTTATTGTCATGATTGTAAAATTACTAAATGTTCAAAGTTTGTCATTATATTATCGCGACTATTGTACAGTACTGAGTAAAGTCTTAGGAAGTTTGGTATGATTACTACTGAGATTGCTATCCATTTACAGGTCACCCATTAGCATTAGTAAAATTTTAATTCAGAGTTAAAAGTTTGCAGGTGAGTTAAAAGAAGTTTCTACCAACATGTAATTTTGTAGGTTTTATTGTTTTCTGTAATTATATAATTTTGTTGTCAATTTTAATGCCCCACCTACGACAATAGAGGGGCATTATGTTTTCTGGTCTGTGCGTCCGTCGGTCTGTCTTTTCATTCATTCGTCTGTGCGTCCATTCGTCTGTGCATCTGTTCGTCCGTTCGTCCTGCTTCAGGTTAAAGTTTTTGGTCAAGGTAGTTTTTGATGAAGCTAAAGTCCAATCAACTTAAAACTTAGTACACATGTTCCTTCTGATATGATCTTTCTAATTTTAGAGCCAAATTAGACTTTTGACTCCAATTTCACAGTCCACTGAACATAGAAAATGAAAGTGCAAGTTTCAGGTTAAAGGTTTTGGTCAAGGTAGTTTTTTATAAAGTTGAATTCAAATCAACTTGAAACTTAGTACACATGTTCCCTATGGTATGATCTTTCTAACTTTAATGCCAAATTAGATTTTTTACCCAATTTTACGGTCCATTGAACATGGAAAATGATAGTGCGAGTGGGGCATCTGTGTACTTTGGACACATTCTTGTTTGAATATGATATATGAGCCTTTAAAACTAAATCATCTAAATTGTCAAACTGTTATTTTTCTATTGCATTATAAAACACTTTCATAATGTTCCAGATGTCTGTTCTCAATTTTCACAGATAACACACTTGCATATCATTCACAGGAAGAATATAGTCCTCCAAGAATACCAATAGATATACCAACTTTCAAAGACACAGAGAATGATGAATTTGAGTTTGGTAAAAAGTGCAAAAAAAGTCACTTCTACTTAGAGGTAGTTTGATTCTAATGTGGATTCAGTATTATTCGTTGGATACCAATTTTCGTGGCTTTCGTGGGTACATGTTAACCACGAAATTAAATGTTCAAAGTATAGCAAATTTTTCAGGCTTAATGCAAACTTCGGCAAAACCACGAAATTTAATATCCACGAACATGCAAGTTTTCCGCAATCCACGAAAATTGGTACCCACGAAAATAAATGAATCCATAGTTATAATATGATTTAATCAAAAGTTGCATTTTATACCTTCTTATCCTGGTTTTCAAGGATTAGGAATACTTTATGTTCAGATCCATTGAGGAAACTGGAAAAAGGCCAACTTTAAGTTGTTCATCTTTACTTGAAATGATTGAAATTTAATTTTTGAATATGATTTTGGTTAATTTTACTTTGAATAGTTATAGTAGGAATGTAGTCATTCATTTCAAATATTTATACCCCCGCTTTAAAAAAGGGGGGGTATACTGTTTTACCTCTGTCTGTCAGTCCGTCCGTCCATCAGTCCGTCCGTCAGTCAGTCCGTCCCATGAAACTTTCGTCACATTTTTCTCAGGAACTACACATCCACCCTTTCTGTAATTTGGTATCAACATTTATATATGTCAGCCACACCGTGTGATGCGTTTTCAGATTCATCACTTGACAACTTCCTGTTTACCGAACACTTGTCTGATTTTACACATGATAGCCAAGTTGAAAATTTTCGTCACATTTTTCTCAGGAACTACAATACAAGGATTTCTGAAATTTGGTTTCAGGATTTATATAAGTCAGCTATACCGTGTGATGCGTTTTCAGATTCATCACTCGACTACTTCCTGTTTACCGAACACTTGTATGATTTTACACATGATAACCAAGTTAAAAATTTTCATCACATTTTTCTCAGGAACTACAATACAAGGATTTCTGAAATTTGGTTTCAGGATTTTTATAAGTCAGCTATACCGTGTGATGCGTTTTCAGATTCATCACTCGACAACTTCCTGTTTACTGAACACTTGCATATTTTTACACTATTAATATTATCCACTTGCGGCGGGGGTATCATCAGTGAGCAGTAGCTCGCAGTTTCACTTGTTTAACCTTTGAATAGTTGGCAGCAATGTACAGTCATTCATTTCAAATGAATATCTTCCATTGAAGTAAATCTAGACTACCTACAAGCCAAAAGTACACCATTTCCCCATAGATTAGAAACCTACCTGTTACCAATGGGAGACAACTCATGTGTGTTGATAATGGTAGATTAGACTTCAACTAACATGAGTTGTCTCCCATATGCTAAAATGTAGATTTATTTCGTGTTTGTGATTAGTATAAGGGGATTTGGCAAAAAGAAGACAATAAAATTTCTATAAGTGTTCTATGATCCAGACTATTTAAGAATTAAAAATGAAATAGTTTACATTTGAGAAGTACTCTTGAAGATTTCACAGTACGCATTGTGTTGAACATTTAAATTTGTTATTCACCTGTACCAACGAAATGAAGATTGGAATGCATTGAAAAATAATGAATCCAGAGAAAAATTATTTTCAAAAAATTTGCGTGTGTGGTATCTATATATATGCCTGTAGTTTTATGCCTTACTTTAGAAATCAGAAGACAATCAGATTAAGTTGTTTAGTAAACATAATACTAATTGATTTAAAAAAGAAGATGTGCTGATGAGACAAATCTCCACAAGAGTCCAAATGACACAGAAATTAACAATTATAGGTCACCATACAGCCTTGAACAATGAGCAAAGCCAATACTGCATAGTCAGTTATATAAAGCCAGTATCATAACGTCTAGTCTTCACAAAAAACAAAATTTGAATAAAAAAGAGGAAAGATTTATGAAAAAAAACCACTTTTTTTTTATTACTAAACTTTTATTGATTCTTGTTTATTCAGGAGGACTGTACTTTCATTAACCATGGAGCTTTTGGAGGTGTTCTCAAACAAGCCATGGAAACAGCACAGGTAAAAAAAAATTTCCAAGGAAACAGTGAATGGGATAAATTATATAAAAAAAAAAGGTCCCACATAAGTATGGTGAATTTATTAAAATCACAGAATGAGGCTTGGTTTAGAAATATAATGAATAAATTGGGTTGGAGTGATAAACTTCAATTTGAAAAATCAGAAGGTTTCAAAAATGATAAACATGTTGATGACATCATAAAGTCTAATAATGTCAAACACCTAAACCAAATGCAATGTTTCAATTCACATTTCTTTTAATAGGGTTTCCTTTTCATTTAGGAAACACAAAAATTACCTAAAAATAAATTTAATTACCAGTTTGGATTTTTTTTTCTTCTCTCATAATTGTTAATAAGCCACCCTTTTGATTATCATCATGATATCTTTAAAGACAAACATTCAAAGGAAGAGTAACTAGTACTACAACTAAGACATATTGATTCCTCGGATAAAGTTCATGCATTTATTAAAATCTAATATGTTGATATTGAGCTAATGTGGAAAGATGATTGGTATATTTTTGTTTTAAACAACTTTTACAAGTTATTGTTATGGCATCTATCACTATCCTAAAGTGTGATGGAAATGCACCACATTATTTAATTTTAAAAACTTGTTCTGATTATTCATAAAATAATTGTGACTGCAAAATTAACAATTAATATAGCATTTTACTAATTGTGGCAGTAATAAGATTTTAAGCCATTAAAGGAGAATTTAACACACAATTTCATGCTACATACAGCCTATTTTGTTCTATAAGGAATGACTGTAATATTTTTTCTGTCTATTTGAAATATTAAGATAAAAAACTGAACCACAGTTTTGATGTTTTTTTCGAATAGACAAAAAAAAATTGCAGTCATTTCTTAAATTCCATTTAAAGCTGGAGTAAATCATGAAAAAGCGTTAATGACATGATGGTCACATGCTAAATTATGTCTATGAGCTGATAGACAGAACACTGTCAGCCAATCAGAAGACATGTTATATTCAAAATTAAATTCTTAAGGGGTATTTTATCAATTTTTATTGAATTTTTTTTGTAGAAGTGGCAGGTTTACACAGAAAGACAACCATTGAGATTCTTTGACAGAGAATTAATTCCACATCTGGTATATATCAGTAGACGTTTAGCTAAATTTGTAGGTTTGTTGTTTAAACACAGAATTGGAACGAAAGTATAATACATGGTTCAGATATAAAAATATAATTATGTAATCATATTATCCAGTTATAACCAACCAATAAACTACTAATACTTATCACACTATGTTTAATTATCCTGCACAGCATACTGTGGATTCATTTATTTTCGTGGGTATAAATTTTTATGGATTACTGAAAATATGCATATTCGTGGATATTTGATTTCGTGGTTTTGCCAGTCTCTGTATACAAAGCCTATTGAAAATATGTTATTCGTTGAATATTTGAATTTGTGGTTCACATGTACCCACGAAACCCATGAAAATTGGTATCCAAAGAATAATAATGAATTCACAGTAACCGATTCCACCAACTCGGCAGAAATTGTTTATTTTTGGTAGAAATAGTTCATGCAAGCCGTAGATTTTGGGAAATTTTCACATGGCTAGGGCTATAAAATTTGATATTTATCGATCATTAGCATGATAAGAGAGGGATGACGTAAAACAAAATAAACAGCCCAGCTGAAATGTGAAAAGGATAACAAATATATGTGTTTCATGAATTAATTTGATCATATTTTCAAATAGGACATGTACGGTTATTTAAATAATTTAACAAAAGCATGAAGTGACGTTAAGTGTGCAATATGTGTAGCTGTTCTATTCTACCATCTATAAGATAAAGCTTATAACTTTCAATAAATGTATGGCTTGCATGAATTATTTCTTAAGCATCCTCTAGAAAAAATGTGTTTAATCCTTATTAATCTCAACCTAAACAGTTCTGTTTCCACGACTACCATTGACTGACAAATCTACAGTTGATATGTTGTAACTACATGTAACAAGTGAGCTGCCCTGTTTATTTGCTGAAATACTTCAACTGTTTTAACAATACCATAGAATAGAAAATTAAGCAACACCTACATGTACCTCAAAATTTTAATGCACTATATATATATAGCTATCATTCGTATATGGAGATTACATGTAATAGAATAACATTGAATACGGTGACCTACAGTTGTTAATTTCTGTGTCATTTTGGTCTCTTGTGGACAGTTGTCTCATTGGCAAACATACCACATCTTCTTTTATATTTAGTAGGAGATCATTTGTATGGTGTGTAAATGTGGCAAAAGCATTCATGTAATTAAACAGAATTTTAGTTTAACAGTATTTTAATTTGTACATTTTCCATGCTCTAAAGCATTACATATTCTTTTTGTTATGCATTAGAATAAGGCAGCTCTGACATTTTTTTTAATTTACATTTTAACAGGTAATAAACGTAGTGTTTGCTCATAGGTTACAATACATGTGTATTTAAGGATAAAACGATTTGTACAAGCCTTTAATATGTACATCCCTGCATTAAGTTAAGATGTATCGAGAATTTATCATGCTGTTGTTTACAAATCAAAACAAACATGTCCTATTAGTCTCTAATTTTCTTTTTTTAAAGATTTATAGGCCGCTATCACAGGCTTTCTCGGCTGTCAACCCCACTAAGACTTGTTATATTGTTAATCTAAATTGATTTATCTTTACAATGGTGTATAACACACCTGCATTTGTTGTTGGAAGTTTTAGTTGGGTTGACAAGCCTAGAAAGCGGCATAAAACGGAATTTTGTCACCGCCTGACATTTTTTACGCAAGTAAAGTACCTTGTTTTATATTAAGGTATATAAGAAGAAAAAAATCTGAGACAAGTGCCTGTGGCCGTTATTCTTCTTTTTTAATTGTTTTTATCTGTCCTTTTTAGACTTGTGACTTTGATTGCCCTTTTGAAATCTTTGTTTGTTTTCTTGAGTTCTTATTATTATATTATCATCTTATTTTATTTTTCAGGCTGTGACCCAAGTGACCTTGTCCTTGTTACAAATGCCACAACTGCCATTAACACTGTAGTGAAAGGAACCAGTCTGCAAAAAGGAGATACAGTTTATATGTTAAGCACAACATATGGTATAATCAATGATTACATCTATTTATTCAACAAAATTAAAATAATATGATACAAGTTTAGGCAAGACAATTTTTAAAACAAATTTAGGTCATCTTTTTATTTATTACACAATGTATATGTATTCATTTAAAAGTCAGATATGAGCAGCAAGATTTATGGCATAAAATAAATTTTAAAATGCATTGTTTTTTTTTCTTTTTTTCTACATACTATAAAAAATGTTATATTAGTGCCATTGAGAAATGTACAACTATACAAAAGGTGTCCATATTTCATACAAAAGGGGTCCATATTTCCAAGGTCATAAGTAACTTCATGTCATTATACATTCTTGTACAATAAGCAAAACCCATTCTGATACAATAGTCAGCTCTAAAAAGACTCATTTTGCATGAATTTATGGTCCACTGTCTACTTATTTTTCCTAAAAACTATACAAATTGTATAATTTTAGGTGCAGTTAAAAAACTGCTCAAATGGCAGTGTGAACTTACTGGAGCAGTTTTACAAGAGGAAACAGTCACATTTCCTGTAACAGGGAACCAGCAGGTACTTTTTTTTTTAGTTTTCTTCATTTTGTTGTCACACATATGTTTCTTTTTAAAAATAAATTCTATTTTCTATTCTGATGACATTTTCTTGTTATTTCCTGTCAAGACTTCATCATTTGTAGTAAAAAGGGTAGAATAAAAAAAGAAATTGTGATTGTTTTTATCAGTTTACCAATTTCTGTAAGAATAAGTTTACAAAAGAAAAAAATATATTTTGACAAGTGTTTTCCTTAAGCTTTCATTACATCAAAGAAGTGCTCACCACAACTGCTAAATAGTTTAGATGTACAGAGTTGCTACGTTTTGTATTAAGGACATTGTCCAGGTCACAACATGACATTGTCAGGGTAACAACATGACATTGTCAGGGTCACAACATGACATTATCTGGGTCATAACATGACTGTCAGGGTCACAACATGACATTATCTGGGTCACAACATGACATTGTCTGGGTCACAGCATGACATTGTCAGGGTCACAACATGACATTATTTGGGTCACAAAATGACATTGTCTGGGTCACAACATGACATTGTCTGGGTCACAAAATGACATTATCTGGGTCACAAAATGACATTGTCTGGGTCACAACATGACATTGCCTTGATTATTTGTTATTACTGGTTTGTTTGTAAGACATTTGACACTAGTAGCAGTATTAAGGACTTAAAGGAAAAATACAATTGTGGCATGATTTGTTCTTATCTCAAAATAAAAATTATAATGAATCAAGTGGTATTTTAGTCTCATCAACATTTAATGTGGCAATTATTATAAGTAACACAGAATCATTGTTGGGTGAACACTAGTACATATTTTTGTTTAGAGGCTCCCTCAGGATGTGGGATTTTCTTGCTGTGTTGAAGACCCTTTGGTGGCCTGGGGCTGTTATCTGCTCTTCAGTCTGTTTGTTGCCTCTTTGACACATTCCCCATATCCATTCTTGACTTTGTGTCCATCTGACAGAGTTTACTGCAGCTTGACCTTTTTTATGGCTTATTGGGCAACTTTAAGTTTTGATGATTCGCTCCTGTTCTCATATTCTAGTAATAGGTCAACCATTTTCATAACATTAAATCATTGTATGATGTGAGTAGGCGTCCCATAATTGAAAAGTAGAAATGACAACAAAAATTTAAACTGCAGCTTTATTATTGTAAATATTCTGTGGGTAAACAGAAGAACTTATTTATTTTCAGATTGTTGATCTTGTGAGGAAAAGTTTGAAGAAAGGAACAAAATTGGCAGTGTTTGACCACATTCCAAGTAATACACCATTTATATTGCCTATCAAAGAACTTGTGGATATCTGTCGAGAAAAGTGAGAAATTTGATTTGAAAATTGTGAGCTTCACAAATCTATACAAACCCCTTCTAATTTGTATAAGTACATATCAAAATTGAAATTTTGGCTGAAGAACTAAAAAAATATTAAAAAAATAAATAAATTTGAAAATAAAAAAAGCATGTCGTTTCGGTAAGAGCCACCTTGATATAAAAAAAAGAAGATGTGATATGATTTCCAAGGAGACAACAATCTTCTAATTATAAAAACCAAAATAAAGTAGATGTTAGCACCTACAGGTGAATCTATGTTCTTAGAAAATAAGCAAAACCTATAAATTAAAGTAAACTATAAAGTCCCTAGCTAGGCAAATGCTAAACAATTCAAAAGAGAAAACCATATTCAAAAAATTAAGGAAAAACCAATATTTAGAGTTAACGCTCAACGACTTTTGAATTACTAGCACATTACATGCATACATCTGGTGTTTTTGACGAGCCTGCAACTTTTGTTGCAGAAAGCTCGACATAGGGATAGCGATTCGGCGGCGGCTTTAGCTAACTTCTTAAAAGCTTTATATTTTAGAAGGTGGAAGACCTGGATGCTTCATACTTTGTATATAGATACCCCATGTTGCGAACTTTCCGCCAGTCACATGTCCAATGTCCTTGACCTCATTTTCATGGTTCAGTGACTACTTGAAAAAAAGTTAAGATTATTTGTAATGTTAAATTCTCTTTTATTATAAGTAATAGGATAACTATATTTGGTATGTGTGTACCTTGCAATGTCCTCATGCCCTTCAGACAGTTTTCACTTGACCTCGACCTCATTTCATGAATCAGTGAACAAGGTTAAGTTTTGGTGGTCAAGTCCATATCTGAGATACTATAAGCAATAGGTCTAGTATATTAGGTGTATGGAAGGACTGTAAGGTGTACATGTCCAACTGGCAGGTGTCATCTGACCTTGACCTCATTTTCATGGTTCAGTGGTTATATTTAAGTTTTTGTGTATTGGTCTGTTTTTCTTATACTATATGCAATAGGTCTACTATAATTGGTGTGTGGAATGATTGTAAGGTGTACATATAAAAAAGAAGATGTGATATGATTGCCAATGAGACAACTATCCACAAAAGACTAAAATGACACAGACATTAACAACTATAGGTCACCGTACGGCCTTCAACAATGAGCAAAGCCCATACCGCATAGTCCGCTATAATAGGCCCCGATAAGACAATGTAAAACAATTCAAACGAGAAAACTAACGGCCTTATTTATGTAAAAAAATGAACGAAAAACAAACATGTGTCATCTGACCTTGACCTCATTTTCATGGTTCAGTGGTCAAAGTTAAGTTTTTGAGTTTTGGTCTATTTTCTAATACTATATGCAATAGGTCAACTATATTTGCTGTATGGAAATATTTTATGATCTATATGTCAGTCGCGCAGGTTTTATTTGACCGTGACCTCATTTTCGCGGTTCATTGCTAAGTGTTAAGTATTTGTGTTTTGGTCTGTTTTTCTTAATTTATAAGCAATAGGTCAACTATATTTGTTGTATGGAAGAATTGTTAGCTCTACATATCTGCCTGGCATGGTTCATCTGACCTTGACCTCATTTTCATGGTTCATTGATCAATGTTTAGTTTTCTTGGTTAATGTTGAGTTTATGTGACAGTTGTAATAAAGCTTTATATTTAGGACTATCAACATAATATCAATGATTAGTAAAGAAGGGGAGACATTTCAGCGTGTGCACTCTTGTTATGTATTTATATAGGAATATATATTCATATACATGACACATTTTAAAAGCCAAATGTTATCCAAGATGAAAGAAATTGACAGTATTAGATAAAAAAATATTCCTTATATTTCAATGGTAAATTTCGGCATTAATTGATAAATATGATGTACATGTCAATCTGTTTAATTTGACTTTGGCAGATAGAGCAACTGGGGCAATAAGATAACTTGGAACATGGTCTAGGGAGAAAGTTATTGTACTTCATCAAATGGAATCCGTAGTGTGGACAGTGTATAACTTGCAAATTTTTCCATACACCTTCCAATTTATTTATTTGTATTTTACATGTATGCATAAAATAGTATGTAAGGGATGAAATTACATGCGAAAAACATTGGGGCAACAAAAATGAAAACTACAATATAAATGTTTTCTTTGGCCACATACTAACATAATAAAATTATATTTATATATGCGCAAAATATTTTCTTACATATATGAGATTTTTTTTTATGTTGCTTGTGTTTATTTTATATTTTGTTTGTTTGAAAATAGTTACTTTGTTCTTTATATTTGTACTTGAAAAACTATATGTCAAAACTATGAAACATTTGAGAGCATAAACACCAAAGACATTAACAGCCAAAACTGCTTAGGGCTATTTCATTAAAATATATATGAGAGTGTGGGACGGGACGTTTAATTATTGAATGTGGATCATGGATCTTATAGCCGATTGTGTCTGTCACCATTATGCAAAATTGTCTCAAAAATGGTTCTTGATTGTAACCCGTTGTAGGGATATTTTGAAGACCTTTCCTACCATCTTTAACATGCATTTTAATGGAATGGCCCTTAGCTGACTGTTTAGGTATGCAATGAAATTCACTCATCAACAACACAATGTAAAGCATTCTTTATTTACAGAAATGTACCTGTGTTGATAGATGGAGCCCATGGTCTAGGGGCTTTAGACCTGGACCTGAAGACGTTAGATCCAGATTACTACATCAGTAATGCACATAAATGGTTCTGTGCACCCAAAGGATGTGCATTTATGTATGTGAAGAAAGATCTGCAGTCCAAGACACGCCCACTTATAATATCACATGGTTTTGGTTCTGGGTTCAATTCAGAATTTATTTGGGCAGGTACAGTTGAGTATTGTGATTTGATTTGATTGTTTTGTGTTTTAATGCCACTTGTAAGCACCACTTTTGGGCTCTTTTTTGACATACAGTTTTTATTAAAGGCAGTGCTTTAAGGCCTGACTTTCAAGTCATGAGGTTCATCTTTTCATACGCAATCTATGCAGGGGGTCTTTTGGCCAGAAATAGATCCGGAAATGTTCGAATTTCTCCTCTTCATTTTATGGTATGATATGGTTTTTGTTTCTTTCATTTACATTGGGGACTAAAGAAACGATCAGTGTGTATTGTTCGTTTTATAGAACTTGTTATTAATGTGTATTTTGCATTATAAGCAGTCAACCTGACTACAAACTATCATTATTTGTATTCCGTGTGGAAAGAGGTCGGGTCAATTTCGAGTGTTATCTGACATCTTAAGATTTTTTAAGTAGTTCAGACGTTGATATAACAATGAAATGTCGACTGAACATGATTAATATTGCATCTTCTATAATTCAAAGCGGAATTCGGTTTATAAACGAGAAACCGTAAAGCGTTTTCAATTTCGGTATTAGTTATGTATGTTGTCTACGTATTATCCTGGTTCCCGGTACTACGTTCCGGGTATTAGCTATTTGATATATCTGATGTGTAACATTACGATCAGGTACCAGCCAATCTACGTGTGTATGTGTACATGATTTCCCGCCAAAATGACCGACTTACAGCTATGGAAAAATAGTCCATAAACGTTCCGTATAATGATATGCAAATTCATAATTAATCGTAACTTTTTTATGCCCCACCTACGATAGTAGAGGGGCATTATGTTTTCTGGTCTGTGCGTCCGTTCGTTCGTTCGTCTGTCCGTCTGTTCGTTCGTTCGTTCGTTCGTCCGTCTGTCCCGCTTCAGGTTAAAGTTTTTGGTCAAGGTAGTTTTTGATGAAGTTGAAGTCCAATCAACTTGAAACTTAGTACACATGTTCCTTATGATATGATCTTTCTAATTTAAATGCCAAATTAGAGTTTTGACCCCATTTTTACGGTTCACTGATAGAAAATGATAGTGCAAATTTCAGGTTAAAGTTTTTGGCTTCAGGTTAAAGTTTTTGGTCAAGGTAGTTTTTGATGAAGTTGAAGTCCAATCAACTTGAAACTTAGTATACATGTGCCCTATGATATGATCTTTCTAATTTAAATGCCAAATTAGAGTTTTGACCCCAATTTTACGGTTCACTGAACATAGAAAATGATAGTGCAAATTTCAGGTTAAAGTTTTTGGCTTCAGGTTAAAGTTTTTGGTCAAGGTAGTTTTTGATGAAGTTGAAGTCCAATCAACTTGAAACTTAGTATACATGTGCCCTATGATATGATCTTTCTAATTTAAATGCCAGATTAGAGTTTTGACCCCAATTTTACGGTTCACTGAACATAGAAAATGATAGTGCAAATTTCAGGTTAAAGTTTTTGGTCAAGGTAGTTTTTGATAAAGTAGAAGTCCAATCAACTTGAAACTTAGTATACATGTTCCCTTTGATAAGATCATTCTAATTTTAATGCCAAATTAGAGAATTTATTCCAATTTCACAGTCCTTTAAACATAGAAAATGATAGTGTGAGTGGGGCATCCGTGTACTGTGGACACATTCTTGTTTATCTTTATATAATAAATATAACAAAATGGATTCCACAAAATTGAAAATAGCATTATTTTACGAGGATTTCTAATATTTTTTTCACTTCCGGGCGCAGTAATACGTATGTTTTGAAGAAGTTCGTAGAAATTGACAAAGTGAATTGAGAAGGAAACGGATAGATATACGTCCTTGCTATCAGGTAAAACAATTTAAATGTACAGAAAAAACACATTTACTTCACACAAATCGTACAGGCTTAAGCATTTTATTGTCTTATACACGACTGTAGTCTAGTGTTTAAACGACGGCGGTGACCTACAAGGTACGGGTCATACTGGGTCAAGTCTAAATATGTAAACATATCCACGTGCTATTAGGTAGAAAGCATAGTAATGCAATATCTACAATTTTTCTCTCCTTTATACATTGTTTAACCAGATATATTTCTCTTTCAAATACACTTAAACACGGGTTGTATGTACGTATCTTTTCTAGTGTTTTCTTGTCCTTATTAAAGTTCATTTGTTGATGTTTAAATATTTTTGAACGACTGAACACAGGAGTGAATGAATGCAACAATTATATATACTGAAGACTTGGGCTGTACAATGATAGTGTATGTATATCATACTGATAATTATTCTAGCAGTAATTATGTTAATTTAGGATGTAATGACAGGAATTCATGAGCTATGCCTCAGGCTTTCTGAAAAAAATATCAATGACAATGTAAACAG
This sequence comes from Mytilus edulis, assembly GCF_963676685.1. Classification (NCBI taxonomy): domain Eukaryota; kingdom Metazoa; phylum Mollusca; class Bivalvia; order Mytilida; family Mytilidae; genus Mytilus; species Mytilus edulis. The sequence goes on along the minus strand of NC_092353.1, from coordinate 69,970,562 downwards.
TAACAAAACATTGACATGAATGATGCTCTCTTCTATGTTATAGTTATTTAGGTATGTGTGTTGCACAAGTTTCAAAAAAACTTAAGTTATAAAACTTTTTTTCAGGGCACAAACCCACTTTAAAGAGACTTGTCTACTGCCATACCCATCCTATTTCCATGCACCATTTGCAAGCAAGAGACTGAATGGTTTGCAAAATTAAAAATCAGGACGGTGTCCAATTAAACCAAAAGAACTAAACTGGATGAATATTGTAGGAGAAATCTAGAGGAAAGTTTTGATTTGTGAAATTGGTTTTCCTGAAAAGTCATTCAACCTAGCCTGCAGAAAGGAACTATAACTGTCCACCACCAACTGACGAGCTAATGTTAAGCTTCACATATGGAATTACTCAAATACCATCAATGTCTATGTTTTCAGCACAGATTTCACAAGTTGTGACACAGCTGTGCTTTTTTTTTTTATACCTGTTAAAGAGTTGTATACTAAATTTTATTTTTTTATCAATAAATATATCTTGTGTCATTTAAGAACTTGTATTTTGCCAAAAGATGCATACTAGGGAATGAAAGTGGTGCAGTTCATTTTGCTTTGGTATATAGAATTGAATTACAATTGTTCATGTTATTGGAATGCATATAAAAATAAGGAGATGTGGTACAATGTATATACATGATATTTAGTGAGTTTATCAAGCAAAAGTGAATAACAAATAGGTATAAGCAGTTACAGGTACTACTGTACAATCTCAAACAATGAGAAAAACTCATACCATAAAGAGAATTTCATATTTACAAGTAAGTTTTGTTTTTGCGTTGAATAATTTTCTTCTATTGTTTTAATTGCAAATATGGGAAGTGGTTAAAATGCTAATGAGACAGCTGTTATGGCCACAGAGCCTTAATTGAAAACTTCTTTTTCATTCATACCGGTAGATTTTGCCTGGAGTTAGAAACATATCTGCCAACTTTTCAAAATGAACATGGGGGTTTTACGTGAAAGATGGTTCATATAGTCATACAAAACCTTCAAGGGGGCCTTCAAATGGAAGCAGGACAAGTCGCCCCACTGGCTAATCGCCCACTTTTAAAAAAAACGCCACAAACTGATTTATCAAACCGCCCCACATGTGAAATTGGTTAAATCATGTTAAATATTACTCCTGCCAACCCGCCCTACTTATAAAAAAACGGTAATATTTAGATTAATATATATATATATATAATTAAAAATAAAAACTCGCACCACTTTAATGAAAACTAATCTACACAGAATACAAACAAACCGAAAATTTATTTAATTACTATTATTGATATACTGAAATTATAATTCTAAAAAAAAAATGTATTGTTGAAGAATAACTAAGTTTTGAAGCTTAGTTATTTGCATAACAATTGAAAAGAAACCTGTTAATTGTATCATAATGCAATATAAGGAATTTAACTTATATTCAACGGGATAACATCTTTTTCCATAAGTGGGGAGAGTTGGCATTACTAAATTCATCCTGGTTAATAATATATTTATCTAGATTTTACCGATTTCCATTAGGTGGGACCAGCTAGCAGGAGTAATATTAACGGAATTTAACTTATATACAACGGGATAACATCTTTTTACATGAGTGGGGCGAGTTGGCATTAGTAAATTCTTCCTGGTTAATAATATATTTATCTAGATATTATCGTTTTCTATTAGGTGGGGCAAGTTGGCAGGAGTAATATTAAGGGATATAACACATTTCACAAGTGGGGCGATTTGGTTATCCAGGTTGGGGCAGTTTTTTTTTAAAGTGGGGCGAGTTAGTGAAAAACTGGGGCTATTTGCTAATGGGGCGATTTGTCATGGATTCCCTTCAAATATATTCTAATGTGGTTTTTGGCTTCTTCGTGCATAAACAAGCTCATTACCATTGTTGAATTAATTGTTTTCTTTATAATAGTCGACAAAATTGCTCTTACAAAATTTCCATTTGGGAGCCTCGAGCTCGATGGGGGAAATACTCTGCAAATACTGACAGTTGGCAGGTATGGTCATCAAAAAAGTTGATGTGTTACTATGTACATTTACCATTATGTTACTTGATGTTCTTGCTATACACACAGTACAGAGACTAGTCAATCTTTGTGAACTATTTTTTATGGGAGTCATAGAATATGCGTATACAATCAATAATTAAAAATAGTCTATTTATATTGAAAAGGAAAAGTTCTTATATGTCTAAAGAAGAGGGACGAAAGACACCAAAGGGACAGTCAAACTCATAAATTTAAAGCAAACTGACAAGGCCATGGCTAAAAATGCATTTCATGGAGAGGCACAGAAAATATACTGTAAACAGTAGACTATAGATATAGGTGAACTAGGTACAAAAGAACTCTAAATCATAAATTCTACAAACCACCTCTGTTCTATGGAAGATAATGATATAACTGGACTAGAAATACACACAACCTGTAATTAACTGCCTTTACAGCGCTTTCGCGCTTTGATTGGTAGAGGAAGCCGGAGTGCCCGAAGAAAACCACTCACCTTCGATAGGAAAACTGACAATCCTAGTCAATTAAGATTGGAGTTGAGTGTATCCATATGAGTGGGGTTTAAACTCACAACCTCAGTGTTGACTGGCCTAGTGATTACAGTAGTGACTATTTAGACTACATGGCCACTGAGGCCCCCGTTAAGTATTGTGAAAATTTGCTTGATCAATTGAGTGGTTCATATATATTTGATGTGGTATGATTGCCAATGAGATAACCCTCGACCTGAGACCAAATAACATAGAAGCCATAGCAACTATAGATAGCTGTACAATCTTCAACAATGAGAAAACCAATACTGCATATAGCAAGCTATAAAAGGACTGGAACTGACAAATGTTTAACAATTCATAGAGAAAACTAAAATAGATATAGGAAGATGTGGTGTGAATGCCAATGAGACATGACTCCATCCAAACAACAATTTATAAAAGTAAACCATTATAGGTCAATGTAAAAGCCTGATTTATGTAAAAAAAATAAGAATAAAAAAACAAACACTGTAAATTCAGAAATTATTGCATGCAATTATCATTGTGATTTTGTCAATTTAGACTTAGGCCAATTAAAATTAATTGATAGATTTTCATGCTCGCCCGACCCTCTGAAATCTTCCCGCCCTGATTTTTTTTATTTTAAAAAAATTATGATTTTGTTCATGTCCGTTACCGGTAAACATCGATAATTTCGTTTCATTCAAAACTTCCTGTTTCAAATTTTGCTTTTGTATTTCTTTGAGTAATCTATATCAAAAATGATTAAGTCGACATATATTCTGCTGCTCTAACATGACATTATCATCTACCGGGAATAGAGATTGATTACGGGAAGGGCATGAAATATTTGGGTTACGAGTAAAACGATATGTCAAAGAACGCATCAGCAAATTGCGGTATGTCACAAATGATTAGAAAACCGTTTTAATTTCTTATTTGTACAATGACTTTGTGTCAGGAAATTGGACTGTGAATGATATCCAAAGCACAAGAGTCGTGTAACACCTTGGTACAAAAACATGACTGGATTAGGGAAATTGACACAAGCACAAACTTGTTAGATTTATGTCTGACCGTAAATTGAGTTAAAAAGAAAGTCTGCAAACATAATCATTTTAAATCATTATAGCAAGCTCTTACATTTACTTTAGATGGCTGTCGTTTTTTGATAAAGCAAACACCCTCTGTCTTAATACCCTCAATATATTCATTAAACAACAACTTCTTTTTGGTTAAGAATCGTTAAGTTCATGTTTTATATCATAATTATATTTGCATCTTTCTTTAGCACCAACCCTAGGCCTATTACCCTAACACTGTTTGGGTTTTCATTTCATTCTGTACTCATAATAGCTGTGTTGCATAAATTTGGTTAATTTTATGGGGACTACACACCATTATTTAGAAAGCAAATAAAAATGTGTATATATAGTCCAACTGAAGAGAGCATTTCTCTAAGTTTTTGATGTTTACTATAATATATAGGCTTCTAAAGCTGCAATTACATGTATAACATTGGTTGTCAATCAGAGATATTTATTCGAAAAATTATGTACATGATATAATCTTAGTTTACACTTGCTTATACCCCCGCTGTAAGAAGAACTCGTCATCAGTGGGTTTCATGTAAAATAAAAAATAAAAAATAAAATCCTCCCACCCGCCCCATTTTTTTTAAAAAATCTGGATGAAAAATCTACTAATTAATTTTAGTTAGCCTTAAATGCAAATTTTAATTTTTGCAAAATTGAGAAAACTCCTGTTTTATAATTAATATAAAAAATTTCACACTCAAAATGCAAGTTTAAATTATTGCAATTATAAACCCTGTTGCATTTTTGGCATAATAAAATTATTACAATAATTTTTGAATTTACGGTATGATGAATAGCAATAAAAGTGTGTTTTTTAAACTTATGATTTTTTATTGACATCTTGGTATTTTCTCATTTTTACAGGACTACATGATTACAGTCCTTTTCTTACCCTTCATACTGTGTTAGACTTTTGGGATTCGGTTGGACCATCAAAGATTCGACAATATATGTATGGCTTATGTAAGAAAGCATGTAAGTTATATTTATAATGGTTTAACAGCTTTTTCTATACTTTCATATAGTTTCCTTGTAGTCATTCTTATTTATATAGAAATCCCTGATCATAACATTCTATTACAATCAGCTACCAAGTGGTTTTTTTAGTTTTTTTTAACCCTTTTAGAAGAAAAATGCGTAAAAAATGGTCATATTTGCTAGTTATTGCAAGGTGGAGTTTTTTAAGCCAAAAGCTTTATTCACTAATTTTACGTTTGATGTCTCCTAATGTAATTCTTATTTTTAATAGGGATAAGATTCAAGGGCTAGAAAAGCATGTTAACTAAACCTTGTCATTGAAATCGTAAAATTTAGATTTCCAGAAAATAAACCACCTTACAGTTCTTTTGGACTGTGCTTAGTTACTTGGGATGTAATTATCCAAATGAAAGACATATAAGGTACTGTTTTACAAGAGTATTCATAAATTTTATTGCACAGAGCTGGGGTTTCATTATCTAAGCATGTAAACTACAGATAAACTGAAGTATCAATCTAGGTGTAATACCACCATTGTTTCCACATATTCTTCTTACTAGCTATATATAGATTTGCACTTTTAATTTTTTTGGCAGAATTTATCTTTGTTTCAAATAAAGAAATACTTGGTATGGGTAAAGTTTTATATCGTCTAAGTACTATAGACAAAATTTCACACATCATTTCATTGAATGTAAGAAAAAAACATCTCTGGAAGTTTAGCAATCAAATTTTCATCCCTACTGTTCTGTGTTTAGGCTTTAGTAACCATGTAATCTAAAGTTTCAAAAATATTATAAATAATTTTAAATGTGATAAGAACAGATAAAAACTATGCAGGCAAATAAATCTTCATCTTGAACTTTTAATACCAACAGAAGAAAGTAAAAGCTCTGCCAGGATAAAAAAAAAAGTGGGTTGTTCATTCATACTTCTTATCTTGATATATATTATTAACCTATTAATTTATTATATTTTTAGGCAATTTATTACTAAAGAAATGGGAAACAAGTTTAGCAGCCCCAGACGAAATGTTTGGTAAGGAAAATAAAGAAATATTGTATGCAAATAGATAGCATTTATATACCCACCTATTTATGCAGGGGAGCGTCATACGGTATTATTAATTTTTATTGACATGAAAATTTAAGGGGAAGGTTTGGGTAAGATTAATTACCTTGATGTCTGTATTATTTTCTTTAAATAATTTTTACCCCCTCTCCCCTCGAAATTATTGCGATGTTTTTTTTTATTATTCTAAAAATGTGACTATCAGGTTTGCAATAAATACTCACTTTCTTAATTTCAGTTGTGATTTCCATTCAAAAAAGGTTTTCAATCACTTTTTTACCAGTAAGTTGTGCTTCACAATAATAAATGCTCACCATTTTTTTCGGAATAGACTCATTATAAATACCAGGATAGAAATTTTATATTTGCGTCAGATGCGCGTTTGAATTTTAAATACTAGTATACAAATAAGAAAATATGGTTTGATTGTCAAAGCTTTCCAACAAAAAATGTGCAACCTTCAAGAAGAAGCAGATTCAATACCTTATAGTAAATTATGGAAGACCTGGGGATCACAAAATAAAACAGTTTAAAAGGATCAACTCACAACCAGATTTAAGGTCTAAGATTTAAATAAAAAAAACAGATATTGCAGACTGTCAGCTTGAAACCAAAAACAATTCCCTTGCAAAATCCTCTAGTTGGGGACATTCTTTTGAAAAATGTGGAGACATTCTTTTGAAAAATGTAGGAACATTCTTATGAAAAATGTCTAGTGTAGGGTTTTAACATATTTGTGAGTGTGTGATGTGTAATAGCACTACATAAAACAACTATTAAAATAGTGAGTTGAAAAGGGGTTTACTCATTAGATTTGCACAAGCAACTGTTGTAACACAATGACAAACACACAAAGTTCCAATCTAAAGGGGGACAAAACACCTACATTGCAAGTGGGTCTCATTGGGGTCAAAGCGTGACGCAGGACTGCTGATTTTTCGTAAGCATGACACGGGAAAGTTTAATTAATGTGCCGTGAAAACGGGAATTAAGGTCTAGCAGGACACCGGAACTTACAAAAAAAATGAGAATTGCTTAGGTACATAGTTTAAGCGGGATGCGGGAATCTGACAAAACAGTAAGCGGGATCCGGGATCTGAACCCCCCAATGAGACCCCCTTGCAAGTGAGTTAGCTTTTTCAAAATCAGCTGAACGTTTTCATCACACATTGACAGTGCAAGGGCTGTATAGCCAGTCAAGGTTGTTAAAAACTTTTATTTGTTGTAAATGGTGGGGCTCAAATTTCTTGATATTTTGTTTACAGTTCAAAGTAAAGATTTTGTCAAAATTTTATGAAAATTAATCAAGCCAAATCCATTTTTTTGAAGAGATCGGTACCCCCTTTAAGTGTACTCAGAATAAGTGATAACAAGATTTTTTTTTTAATTTTTTTTTTTTAAGGTTGTATGGCTTTAGTAGAAATACCACCAGATGTCTATAGAAATACCACCAAGATTGAATACAGTAATGCAGAGACTTTACAAAATCAACTTTATCACCAGTTTAATATAGAGGTGGGTTAGATATATGGTCCAATACACGCTTTTTTAAACTATGCTATTTAGAACAAATTTTATTAGAATTGAGAACAAAAAAGGAGAATGTGTTGAAGAGATAATATTATCCTGATTGAAGAACAGACTGAAAACAATTTGTCGTCAACATGGCAAGAAAATCCCACCCCCAAAGGTTGGCTTCAGCTTCAATTGATTGAATTTAGTGTTGCTTATAGTTGCTGGAAACCAGACTGTTTAAGGATGTTAGCTACTCTGTTAAAAATTAACGAGCTTTTTAAAAGACTGTTATGAATTGATAGTATATAAATAAAGAAACTAAAAAAGTAGAAAAAAATGGAGGGTCCATGTGCTCGTTTTCGTGATATAAGCCATTGAAAATTTGGCGGGAAATAATTCTCTCTAGATTTTTCATATATTTAACATTGGCACCTTATCTGTCTCAAAAACTATGAAAAAATAACAAGAATTTTATAAAATTTTGAAATATGGTTTTTTAAACTACATGTAATAAAATTATGAAAAGAAAAGTAGGGTTAGTGGGCAAAATTGTTTTTGACAATACATGGACAAAACCAGAGGATTCCGAAAATCTGGCATAAAATCAAAAAATGGAGAAGCAAACATCCTTAAAAGCCTTTTCATCATTAGGATAAGAAAATGAAGCATATGAACTTTTTCCCGAAATTAAAATGATCATATGCCTATCTCAAGTGAGGGACATCATCAATGTTTGTCTTTTGTTATGTATCAATATTTTCGTGTCAATCAGGGATTTTTTTATTTATGGCAAATCTTTAAAAGTCTCTGATAAATTCATTCATAACTTTTTCTCAAGTATGGGGAATTCAGAGTTTGACATGTGTAATAAGTAAAATTACAAAAATATTGAAGTCCAAGGAAAATTCAAAAAGGCAAGTCCATAATCAAATGGCAAAATCAAAAGCTCAAACACTTCAAATGAATTGATAACAATTGTTATATACCTGACTTGGTACAAGCATTTTCTTATATGCAATGATGGATTAAACCTGGTTTAAAGCTAGCTATACCTCTCACTTGTATGACAGTTACATCAAATTTCATTATATTGACAATGATGTGTGAACAAAACAAACTGACATAATACATGTAATAGGTAAAACTGTAAAAAAAAGGGGTACAGCTGTCAACATTCTGTTATAATCTTAATCACTATAAAACAAACAAATATGCATAATAAGCACAAAATCGAATATAGATGAAGCATATTAGCAAAAATTTAAGACAAGAGTACACAAATTGATATATGCAATAAACATGTCTCTTGTTTAAGACCATATCTGGTCCTCTAGATATCTTTTGGCTTAGTTTTTTAGTGGTTGGATTGCTGACACTTTGACTTAAATCACATTCATGACATTTGATAGAGGCATTTTTTATATTCACAGACATTAAAATTAACCGCTATCCCTTTTCCACTTCAGTATGATTTATGGTCGTTTATGTTGAGTAACCAAGGAAAAGGGAAGATAGTTTCTATTATCAAACAAAGCCTTCAATATTTTTGGTTGGTAACAATCCGTTTTCCTGCTGATAAATCTAACGGAAGTCCACATTTTATTTGTATAAAGTGTCATTAAAGTGGACATTTTTATGCACCTGTCCTAATTTAGGAGCCTATTATCATTTGTTGGTGGTTCATAAGTTCTTGTTTCTTGTTTTTTATGTAGATTAGACTGTTGGTTTTCCTGTTTGAATCGTTTTACACTAGTCATTTTGGTATCCTTTATAGCTTGCTGTTTAGTGTGAGTCATAGCTCTGTGTTGAAGCCTATCTTTGACTTTTAATTGTTAACTTTTCATACATTGTGACTTGGATGGAGGGTTTTCTCATTGGCACTCATACCACATCCTCTTATTTATAAATACGAAATGTTCGTTCTTTCTAAAAAAACAGTACCTAATCTTATACTGTTAACAAACTGATTTTTGTGAGTGATTATTTATTCAAATTTTGCAAATAGAAAGTATCAGGAATTTAAATCGTAAAAAAGTCAGCTAGAAAGAGTAAATAAATGCAACATGTGCAACAGCTATATATGAAGATCTGTGAAAACATTTATTTAAATGAAATTTTCTTTCTATTTTATAGGTACCAATAAAGTGTGTTGATGGCGTTCTGTATGTAAGAATTTCTTGTCATATCTATAACGATCTCAGTGATTATGACAAACTTGGTGAAGCAGTGTTACGTATCAAAAACGGACAAAGTGATTCCAAAATACAGAAGTTAAATTGTGAATAGTCTTTCCAATAAAAATATTTTTGATCAAACAACATTTTTTTTTATGACATATCTTTAGATAGTATGAAAAAAAGTTTTCGTATGAAGTCAAGCTGGCAACTTTGGACAATTTAATTCCATAAAACACAGTTGTTCATGCCTTGTTTTTTTTTCAAGTTAAAGAACATAGACTATGTTACCTTGTGCTTGATAAATAACAGTTACTTAAGGAGGTAGACCTAGGTTAAGGGAAATAACTCTTAAAATCATCAGTACGTTTGTGTCAACCATTTTCAAAAATATATTCTAAGCTTCTAGGTTACATAGATTATTTTCAATCTGTTTCAGGTAAATGCTTAAAACACATTGATAAACTTGACTTTTACAAACGCTTAACTGATTTAAAGAGTTATCTCCCTGAACCAAGGTCTACCCCCTTAAACAAAAAGTGCTGCCATAAGAGATGCTGGATTTTTGATTTTTGAAAAATTATTTTGGCAGCACAATATTATATTGCTGTAAACATCCTTGCAAAATACAGTTAAATCTTTGGAAACAACAACCTGCTGTATTTTACACTTTCTAAGTGTTTTAGAACGTTTCATTTTATGTGACCTCTATGAACTTTATATGTAAAGTTGAAAAAGACTTGACTCATCACATGGATACAAATAAAAGAAAACATCTAACAAAAACACAGAGTGAGGTGGCCCGATACTTGTGCATCGCAATAACAAACAGACAAAAGCCAATTAGTAGCTACTTAAAAATCATGCATATAAGACTAATTTATTAATCAATACACATCCAACATCCTATGAAAGTTAGTGTAAAGACGTCATAAACAGTCAAAGTAAAAACATAACCTTGCAACATAACATAATAGTTTACCAGACTAAGCAATACATAGATGATGCTCATTTATATCTGAAACGTTGCAAGAGACATGGACACAGCGAACAAGCTGTGATATATAAACACAGTGAAATGGTGCCAAAGGAACATCACTTTCGAAAAAAGGAAAATCAACAATAGAGAACGAAAAATCACCCCATTTGTCGTAAAATTTTAGTTTACAGTTTCACTGGTAATACTCAAATATCTTAATCTAGGATGGACAGTTATTACTGGTTATAATTGATTTATTTAAAGTAAGTTACTTTGGGTAAATTTCATTAAAATTGAGAAAGGAAATGGGGAATGTGTCAAAGTGACGACAACCCGACCATAGAGCAGACAACAGCCGAAGGCCACCAATGGGTCTTCAATGTGGCGAGAAATCCCACACCTGTAGGAATCCTTCAACTGGCCCCATAAAATATGTATACTAGTACAGTGATAATGGATGTCATACTAAACTCGGAATTATACACAAGAAACTAAAATGAAAAATCATACAAGACTAACAAAGGCCAGATTAGTTTAGTTAATTTTTTTTTGATTATTTAACAAAAAAATATCAAGATAACTGTTTTTTTTTCGCAATTTCCACGAGTCTTCACTGTGATAACACTTCTCATATGCCCATTTATGTATAAAGTGGATTGTAATTGATAAGCCTGAAATAATCTTACAAGGAGCAACTTTTTTCTTAAATATCCAGTGAATGAAAGTAACACCTACTTAATATTTTGTCTCTGTTTAGTTTACTTCTACTTCTACAGGTCCATGACCACTGTCATCATGTTGACTATTCTGGCACTTTTGGGTGTATGCAAATATAATTTTGAATACAATAACGAAAAAGAGTGCTATACCAATATTTAATAGTAGTGATTTATTTAATATTCGTGGGGCCTCTTGAAAGATTCCAGGCTGCTGTCAGATATAACAATGGTGTTAAGGCATTCCAATCCCTGATGGCCTTCGGGTAGAATGACTCTTACCTAATTGTGTTACATTGTGGGGTCTGGAAAGAGTTTTTTTTAGATGGTATGCGTTTGTGGCTTGTTGCAACGTTCACCTCCTTGTTGTTAATCTTATGAAGCATTGACAAACGTACGTTTTTCTTTCTATCCTCTAATGGTGTCCACTTTAGTTGTTCTATCATATATCAGTAACGGATGATCTGTTTCTGTACCGATTTGTTACATAACTGGTCGATCTCCTTGTACTATTTCTATCTTATGTTTATCTTTTTGTAGGTATGGATCCCAGAGTCCGCTGGCATACTGGACTGTTGGTCTAACGAGGGATATGTAGGCCTTTTCTGTGATGTCGCTGTTGGAGATATTTAGGTTTCTTTTGATAATTGTTTTATTCGCATTGGCACAGATGTTTCCTAAATGGTTTTCCCAGTTAAAGACTGGTGTTTTAGTTACCTCTTAGTATTTTGCAGATGTTACGTGCTCCAGAGGGTGGATATGTAAATGGTTATCCTTTATTATTGGTGTGCTGTTTTTTTGTTACTGGTAGTACCTGGCATTTATCTGGATTGAATTTCATCATTTATTTTTCTTCCAATAGAGCCAACTTGTCTTATTCTTCCTGGAGAGTATTATTATCTGATATTACTGCAATGGTGTCATCTGCCAAGTGCCTCACGGTAGATTTGATGTTTTCTGGCATGTTATTTTTATAAAAGAGGAAAAGGCTTGGTCCAAGCACTGATCCTTGTGATAACCCAGACCCTATACATCAATCAGATGTATCGCCTTCTATCTGTTCCGTCTAGGTTCTCTCACAAAGGAAGCTTTTGGTCCAGGTGTTTGTTTTTCCTGTTATCCTATAGTGTTTGAGCTTTTGTGAGTAGACTATGGCTGACCTTGTCAAATGCCTTCGAAAAGTCCAAAATTAGGCAGTGATTTTGTTGGCCATTATCAAGGTTTTTGTGATATCATCGATGAATTCTATCAGCTGTACGTTTACGTTTCATTTGATATTTTCTTCCAAACCCCATGTTGGATGTCATACAGGATGCTGTTGTTATCTGCATGGCACATGATATGGCTGGTGACTATGTGATCTTTATCTTACAACATATACGTGTATTTGGAATTATACTGCGATTTCATAGCGTAGGTGTATTGTCACTCATATTATCATCTTTAAATACCTCTCTATATTTAAGGACATATTTCCGGATAGATTTTTTATAAGCCGAAAAAGATAGACATGTAAGAGTGAGCTCAGTGTTATCAAAATATTCAAGAGTTTGTTCTTTTACGGATTTTTCATTAAAAATACCTGACATATTTACAAAAAATCAGAAACTTTATTGACATATTTGATTCTAATGATATGTTTTAAAAAAAATGGTCTTCAGGGTGATATTTTTTGGTAAACAGATTAGAATAACAATATGCAATCAATATTTAAACTGTTTGAAAGATCAGTCTGTACCAATCATGTCTTATACCTATTCCAAACCTATTGCAACTAAAATAAATTACAAACACGTTTTGCAGGATCTCAATATTGACGACTTCAAGTCTAAACCTCCTGATAGCACTTGTGCTAGTTCCCAATTCACATATAATCCGGCTTGACACGTTATTACCGGAGACCTCAACATTGTCAATAACACTTCCCTGCGAAATGTGTTATCGAAAGGACAGAACAATCGTGGGCCTAAATCCATCAATTGGAAATACAACTTTAAAAATTTTGATGGATCCAGTCGTGGATTATGCCAGGCCATTAATAGGCTAAGCGCGAGAAAGAAGACGAAGACACTCTTTCAGAATGGATTAAGGCAATGAGGTCGTTGATACAAATTAGAATTAAAAAAACTGAATGGGTCTATCAATGCCCATGCTACATCAATCTTTAAAGACCCAAATGTTGCAAAACACTTCCTACCTCCATGACAAATATGTTTTTGTCTCCGCAGATAAAGCCCTAAACAACATCGTTTTTGTGTGTATAAACCTTACATTAACTGCTTGATAAACGAATTAGGTATTGACAATTCACGTGTAAACTCAACATATACCCTCACGACACTTACCAAAGAGGAAATCCTGGATAATTATAGGTCTGTTCTATATTTCTTTGGAATTTCAACCAAAAATGAAGAACTGGATCTTCCAACACTGTACTGGATACCTAAACTACATAAGTGTCCTTACGAACAACGGTATATTGCTGGGTCTTCCAAGTGCTCCACGAAACCTCTTTCTAAACTATTAATATCTATTTTATCAGCAATCAAAGCAGGGCTTAAAAGTTATTGTGAAACTGCATATTCTAGAGGTTATGTGAATCAGATGTGGATACTAAAAAAATCCAAAGATCTTATAAATTACATACAATCTAACTCTCTTTCATCTTGCAATAGTATTAAAACATTTGACCTTTCTACACTTTACACAAGAATTTCACATTCCAAACTTAAAGACAAATTGTTTTGTTTCTTAAAAAAGAATGGCCAACGTAGATACAAGTATCTTGTCTTATAGAGGGATAAATTCTACTTTGTAAAGGATCACTCTGATTCCAAAAACAAGTTCTCTGAATCTGTCATTTTCAAGATGCTTGATTTCTTGATTGACAACATATTTGTTACGTTCGGGAGACGTGTTTTGGAACAGACTGCCGGCATTCCAATTGGAAACAATTGTGCCCTTCTTCTTGCCGACTTGTTTCTTTATTATTATGAGGCTGACTTCATACAGGAACTTCTTAGGAAGAAAGATAAGAAGTTAGAAATATCCTTTAACTTTACTTTTCGCTATATAGATGATGTTCTCTCAAAAATTGGTGACTATGTTATGGAAGCGCATATGGTACACCTCTTGTAAAGTTATTGTGTTGCTAATAAGTCGGAATTATTAGTCAAGTTGTGTGTTATAAGCTGGAATCTTATCATCAAGTTGAAGTCAAGTTGTCGGAATGATGTAGAAAAATTGTTTTACAATGTCGACTTGCTGATATAAATATGTTGAATGCATCTATCCAATCAAACTAGAGATAAAGAATACAACAGATAAAGTTAAGGCAGCCTCATATCTTGACTTACATCTAGAAAGTGACAATGAGGGTCGGTTAAAAACAAAACTTTACGACAACAGAGATGATTTCAGCTTTCCAAATGTGAACTTTCCATTTTTAAGTAGCAACATTCCAGCAGCACCTGCATACGAGGTATATATCTCCCCATTGATACGATATTCCCATGCTTGTGTTTCCTATCATGATTTTCTTTATAGAGGGAACATTGCTGCTCACAAGGAAGCTATTAAACCAAGAATTCCAAATGGTGAAGTTGAAATCATCCCTTCGTAAGTTTTAAGGACGCCATCACGTGTTGGTTGACCGTTATGGAATAATCGTTTCACAGATGATATCGGATATGTTCCTCACGTCGTAACTACAATCCCCTTCCCTTTCATTAATGTTACCTACCGAATAAGACTATTTACCAGATTTGTTATCCCATGAGCAACACTACGGGTGCCACATGTGGAGCTGGATCTGCTAATTCTTCCGGAGAACCTGAGATCACCCCAGTTTTTGGTGGGGTTCGTGTTGCTTATTCTTTTGTTTTCTATGTTGTGTCATGTGTACTTTGTTCAATTTAGCCATGGCGTTATCAGTTTATTTTCGATTTATGAGTTTGACTGTCCCTCTGGTATCTTTCGTCCATCTTTTATACTAAGGTCTGCAATATGTTATTGTTTTGCAATCATCAAAAATTTGATGTAATCTATTAATCAGTAGGTTCAGTCTGCTGTTATTTGTGTTGTAAGTACGAAATTTCCTCCGATTGCGATTTATTCTTCGTGTTAACCAACAGTTTTAGAAACTACATCTAAAATATTAAAGAAAATCTTTATTGATACCGTATCAATTCCCATGATCATACAGATCGAGAGGATAGACAATCGCTGTTTTTTTTTTAATTCAATTTAATGTTAAGTACGAAATTTCCTCCGATTGCGATTTATTCTACGTCCATAAGAACTGTGTTAACCAACAGTTTTAGAAACTACATCCAAAATGTTAACAAAATTGGTTATTGAAACATTATCAATTCCCATGATATTATCATACAGATCGAGCGGATAGACATGTACAATCTCTGTTTTTTAATTCAATTTAAATTAATTATTTTCGATGATCGTACACATTTTGAATGAGAATCCCCATGTTACTTATTTACTACTTCTTAATGTTAAACACTTAATAGAATGATTGTGCTTCTTAAAGTGTTGATAAGTTATACTTTTAAATTGATGGGGTCTTTTAAAACAATAGAGATGCTCTTGCGTGTATTTAAATAAAAAGAGTCAAGATCCACCTACGTACTAAAACTCCCTGTTTGTTCCATGTATAAACAATACTGATACATTTTCAATTGATATTAGTTTAACAATTCAATGTAATGTTCAACAATCAAACGTGGAGTCATTTATAATTTAAGCTCATCTGACCCAATGGGCCTAGTGAGCTTTTCTCATCACTTGGCGGTTGTCGTCTGTTGTCGTCATCGTCCGTCGTACGATGTCGTCCTTAAACTTTTACAAAAAACTTTTTTTTATTATTTGGAATATTTGTTTTAGATATAGATAAACTGTGAACAGCAATAATGATTGGTAAAGTAAGATATACAAATAAGTTTACAGGACAAAATTTTATAGTGAAATTTTATAAAAATCTTCCCCTCTGAAACTTAAGCTTCTTAGACAAATTGAACTGAACTTGACCAAAATCATCATTAGTGTATCTTGTTTCAACATGTGTCCGATGACCCCGCCTGCCAAAAAACATGACTAAAAATGGGACATAGAGGTAAAATACAGTTTTTGACTTATATATATGAAAATTATGCATTAGAGAAAATTTTACTGGGATAAAAAATGTTCATCAGATTTTGATCTTTTTGCCCTGAAATTTGCAGACGAATAAGACAAACAGTTCTTGGGTTGTTGTCCCTAAATTGGTTATTTTAAGGAAATGTTACAGAAAGTTTTAAATTTTTGGTTATTATCTGAATAATATTACAAATAGAGACAAACTATAAAAATAAAAAAATGTTTTAAAAAAATAAGATCTACAAATAAATCACACATGACTAAAATAATCAATTGATCCCTTAATTAAGGAGTAATTGCCCTAGATACATTTTGTAATAAGTTTCAATTTTTTTATCGTACATTTATGTAATCTTGTAAACTGCCAATTTAACCAAACGTGGCCATAATTATCATAAAGGTATCTATTGTAAAAAATGTGCCCGATGACCCCGCCTGTCAATCAACATGGCCGACATGACTTAAAATGGAACATTCATGTGAAATGCAGTTTTTTTAATTATATCTATGAAACTAAAGCATTTAGAGCAAATCGTACTGGGGTACAAAATGTTCATTAGGTTAAGAGTTATCTGCCATGAAATTTGCAGGTTTGGACGGACTTCTACTGTTAATGTGGAACTTGCGAACAAAAAAAATATTGTCTCAACCCTAAGCTGTTATAGTTTATCAGCTGTTGAAACATAAACTCGAACAAGAAACTTTTTCACAAAAATTTCAGTCAAAGTCATTCAAACATGACATAAAGGTCAAAGTTAATTCTAATGCAATTATGTTGTGTCAATAGTTCTGATTGAATGACAGTTAGCGTAAAATTCTCTATCTCCTTGTCTGTAACTATAGAAGCCGACATTTTGAATTGCTGAATGTATTGTCATGTTATTTCTTCAATAATAAACCAAAAAATTACATGTTGCACCTAAAAATCTTCTTTTTATCAAATTTTATTACATTCTGAAGCGGCACAGAAGCCAGAAAACGCACGGTGTTTATGTTTGACGCCGGAATCATCACCTAGTGTAGGGACCAAAGAAGATAACATCTTTTCGCGGAATTTTCTTTAATGAAGATTTTACAGTGAAATAATGATTGAAATTTAATTATGAACTTGTTTTGCATTAGAATAGAGATAACTGTATTGTATTTGAAGCTTTGCAGACGCGCATCGGTAGTTTTACAGTCGCAAATACCCGTTTACCTTTCTTCGCTACGCGTCGCCAGGTAAACTAAATTTGCGACAGTAAAACTACCGATGGACGGCCTTAAAGATTCAAATACAATACAGTTATCTCTTAAATGACAGTTTCTAGTTCTAGAGAAAGGGATGTAACCACCTTATTTGGTTGCAAAATTGTTGAAGTCAAACAACCACGAAATCAAGGTCAGGGTCAAATAGCGAATGTCGGACTGATATCACTTATTTGTAGAGGGTCTCCATATTATATATCATCAAGCTATGATTCAAGTTCTAGGGATATGGACTTAGTCACCTAATTTGGTCGACAAAATGTCATATTCAATGAATCATGAAAACACGGTCAAGGTCAAATAAAGGGTGTCAGACTGATACCCTTAGTAGTGTGGGACCTTCATACCATATATTATCAGGCTCTAACTTCTAGTTCAATTCATGTTCCATTACTGTAGAAACTCCTCCAAATTCTTTTGAATGAGACACAAACCAAATCGAACACATTCAATACATACTGGGTCAGTATCACGCAGGATGTAGGTATTATGCGTGCCCCGGAAAGAAACACGTTAATTGACCGTCGACACCCATGCCAATTGATGTTAATAATTTAGAAAGAGGTTTCGTGGAGCAATATACCGTTGTTTATAGGGACCACTGGTAGGGACACTTGGTTGTTAGGTATCCAATACATTGATGGATAGTTCAGTTCTTCTTCTTTAGTTGAAATTCCAAAGGAACATATGACATACATATGATTATCCAGGATATTCTGTTTAGTAAGTGTCATTGAGGTATATGTTGAGTTTCAAAGTGAATTGATAATACCTCATTCATTTATCAAGCTCTTTATGTAATATGATTTACACACAAAAACGATGTAATTTGGGGCTTACAAGATATTTGTCATGGAGGTAGGACAAGTGCCTTGTAAGATTTTGATCTTTAAAGATTGATGTATCATGGGAACTAGATATGTTGTAGTTCAATATTCATCTGTCGGTTTAGCGAAAACAAAATCCGGGTCACAAACCAAAACCGAGTGCAACGTACCGACTATAAAAACAACGAAACAACTGACAAAACTAAACTGCAACATAAACAAACGCCCACATCCATATATACACAAGGTCTAAGAGATGTTACAATCGAGGAAAGGGTTATGGCTTCGACAATGATAACATACCCCAGATCAACTATGATATCACTGTTCTATAACGTATAACACCATAATGATGGCGTCCGTAAACTTGTCCTAAATATCACCGTAAGATTAATGTATATTTGATTTATTTTAAATTTTTGAATGTAATGAAAAAAATGTAAATCCCAATCTATTTATTTGGTGCGTCCACATCATGTTGTTAAATTTACTTTCACCAGGAACACTTTAAATGAACAAAAACGAAAGACAAGAAAGAATAAAAAAAAAATACCCAAGAAGCTACATGAGTAAAGGGAGTTAAATAAGATTTACAACGTTCACAGTAGGTCACCTTATAATGCTGCAGTCGGAATTATAGTTTTTTTAATTATTTTTAAATTAATAGACGAGAAAGGTAAAGTTAAAACAATTTCACTGACTAACTGTTGAGCTGATGATATTATAGAGGATAAGCATTAAGTGAATGAAATTTGAGTCTGAGGTTGTCATTGTATCAACATCAGGATCCTTTTTATGCATCATGTGAAATTTTGAGTTAATTGCTCTGATGTATTGGTATTTAAAGGAATCAAGGATTTGTACAGAAAAAGTTAGTCTTCTTTGATATATATATGACAAGTCGCTCTTTTCAAGTTAATTTCTGTATTATACATGAATAATACATAACCAGGAATAATTCCATGACTGACTACTTGAGAGGCCGTTATACATGTATGACAGAGAGCTGACACTATAAAGTTGCCCTATTAATTCATGCACAAATTGATGAAAGTGCTCTGATAAGAAACAAAAGTG